>NC_090930.1:438623446-438925546 GCF_040938575.1 Ambystoma mexicanum | reverse complement strand
ACCACAGCAACCCCAGCCCTCCCAAACCTTTTGCCATCATTCCATCAAACCCCCTTTCCTAGCACTTCTATCTGCTATAGTCACAGCTCTCCTATTATTTTGACTGAGACAAAGAAGATTAACCACAGCATGAAGATTGCTGAACAGGTAACCACTAGGATGAGGCGGGACACAAGAACCATCAAGAGCAATACCAAGAGGGAACACCAGCGGTATAGACTTCACCAGAGCCTTTGTTTACCCTATGCCATACAAACCAAAGAAGGACTGCCTATCAGAGAGACACAGCCAACGAGGACGAGAGACTGTGAAGCCTGGGAAGCTTGAAGGAGATGTGGAGAACTCCAAGATGGAGCTGAGAGCAGGTTGCTCCTGGAGTCAAGATGACAATTGATTCCTTTGCTCAAGGGTGTCCAGAGGGTAACTGGAGGCTGGTAGATGGCGACACAAACTCAAGATGCAGTGTCCATACCATTGTTCCAAGGGATCACAAGGTGTAGGCACTGAGACACAGAGATGGCCATGCAGCACACTGAGTAGGAGAAGGACTGCCAGAAGAACTGGCTGTGCATCCTGGGAAAGGTCAAGGTAAAGGGAGTGGCCCATGGACCGATAGGGGCTGGAAGGTACAGGAGGCAAAGGCCTTGTATGAATATAATGAACAGGACTATCTCCCTCGTGTCAGTACTTGGCAGGGAAGTGAACCAATTGGGCCAGTTCAAAGAAGAAGAGAAGCCAGGGTCTGGAACCCAGAGCAAGAAAGAGATATGAGTCCTATTTTTCATGGCAGCACTTGGCAGGGGAGTAAACTAAGTGGGCCAGTTCAAAGAAGAAGAGAAACCAGGGTCTGGAACCCAGAACAAGAAAGAGGTACAAGTCATCTTCCTTATGGCAGTACTTGGAAGAGTAGTAAACAAAGTGGGCCTGTTCAAAGAAGAAGATAAGCCAGGGTCTGGAACCCAATGCAAGAAAGAAATATGAGTCCTATTTTTGCGTGGCAGCAATTGGCAGGGAAGTTAATTAAGTGGAACAGTTCAAAGAAGAAGAGAAACCAGGGTCTGGAATCCAGAACAAGAAAGAGGTTCAAGTCATCTTCCTTGTGGCAGTACTTGGCAGAGAAGTAAACAAAGTGGGTCTGTTCAAAGAAGAAGAGAAACCAGGGTCTGGGACCCAGAGAAAGAAAGTTATACGGGTCATCTTCCCCGTAGCAGTACTTGGCAGGGAAGTGAACCAAGTGGGCCAGTTTAAAGAAGAGGTGAAACCAGGATTGGGTGTTGTAGGTGTGAAGCCTAATGAAGAGAATACCAGGTGAAGGGAGTCATTCCCCCTAGTTGTAATGAACTGAGAACAAGATACCAGTCATTCTCCTGGTAACTCAAAACGGCAGTAAGGTCCAAAATGTCCTGGGGAAGAGAGACATTCCCCTGGGCTATCTGAAAGCAGACGTCAGGTGATATGATATGATATGATATGGCATTTGTAACGTGCCTAAACACAAGTGTTTCAAGGCGCGACGAGGCAGGGAGGGGGGAACAAGGGGAAGACAGACAACGATCCTACTAGGCCAGGTGTCATTTAGATCGCGCAAGTGCAGGGGTAGGGGGAAGGGAAAAAGTGCAAGGGGAAGGGGAGGGGGGGAAGTGCAGTACAGAGTAAGTAGAATAAAAAATAAATAAATAGGGCCAGCTTGTGGCAAGTGCAAGGTAAGTGCAGACAAGTGCTGGGAAGGGGGGGCTGTAGGGATACAGAGACAGTCCCGCAGTGCAGGGGTTGCCAGGGAGGCAGTGCAAGTGGAGAGTGGCTGGGCCAAGGACTGAGGTCGGTGAGAGTGGCCCAGGTGCAGGCTCAGTGCAGTTTCAGTGAAGAATTTAGCAGGGTAGAGGGAGAGAGAAAGCAGAAGCCAAGAGGAAGGTTTTGAGGTGCTTCCGGAACTGGAGATGGTTCTCCTCAAATTTCAGGCAGGCAGGAAGGCTGTTCCAGAGGGAGGCCCCTGCCGCAGAGAGAGATCTACCCCCAGCTCATTGCTTCGAGAAGCAGCTGACCCTGAGGGAGTTGGAGACAGATGAGCGAAGGGCTCGGGAAGGAAGATATTTAGGAAGAGTGAGTTGAAGGTATTTAGGCCCCAGGCCCCAGAAGGCCTTGTGCACAATGCAGAGGGTTTTGAACTTAATCCTCGCAGCCACTGGGAGCCAGTGTAGAGATTTCAGTCCTGGAGAGATACAGTCCCTGGGCTTGAGGCCAAGGACAAGTCTTGCAGTCCTGTTCTGGATGAGTTGCAGAGGGCGGAGAGTGGAGGCAGGCAGATTAAGATAGAGGCTGTTAGAGTAGTCCAGCTTCAAGAGAACCAGGGCTCGGGAGACAGTGAGCTTCTGGGGGAAGGAGAGGAACAAATGAAGGGAGAAATTCTCCTGGTCCCACAAGAAGAAGAGTAAAAGTATTGTTTGGACCTCTGCCATCAAGGGAAGGGAATAATTCCCCTTGCGAACATGTGAGAATGCACTTCAGGGGGGAGAGGTTGCATTTATTGATGATTTATTGACAATCTATCAGAGCATGTTTTTGACACACAGTCCCATCCTTTGTACATAGTGAAGATGGAGACCTCCAGGTAATAGCAAGAAAGAGATTGCCACCACTCTATTCTGCGCAAGCAGTGGAACTAGTGGCATTAACATCATTACAGTTGTACGCTGATAGAGAGGTGAAAATCTACTCTGACTCAGCGTTTGTAACCTCCACTGTACATTCAGGATTGTCACCCTGGAAATGAAGGGGGTTACAGCGATCAGACAGCATGCCAGTGCAGCATGCTGCATTGTTGTCTGAATTGATTGACACGCTCCCACTGCTTACGTCATTAGCGTAGTGGTTGTAAAGTGCTCCACCCATACTAATGGTACCAATTTGATATCAAGCGGCAATGAGGAGGCTGACCAGGTGGCCAAAGTAGCAGCATGCTTAACAGATGTGGTAGAGTTAGTATTATTAACAAGCAACGAGAACCATTTAGTGCAGCACTCCTGACACAAACTGTAGAACTATAAGGACAGGAAGTGCAGGAACTATGAATGGAGAAGGGCTATTCATTGCCCCATACAGACCTGATGTGATGGGATAATATCATGGGAAAGCTTGTAATGTTGCTGGAGTTGACAGTAGCATTAGAACAACTGAGCTACCCTCCATATGCGTCTAGGGAATATATTGCTGTGGAGTTGCATGCCTATTGGTTCATCCCCACTTTTGTAAGGGCATGTTCAAAATGCTATTGTTAACTGTGCAATTTGTCAGCAATTTACTGTGGCACATATATTGAGAACAGTGAAAGCAATATTAGCCCACACTTCGGGGCTATTTCAGCATCTCTATATCAATAATGTTGTTTTGACACCATGATGTAACGGCTATCGGTATATGATTGTCGTGGTCTGTCTCTTTTCACACTAGATAGAAACAGACCCATGCGTTATCCAGACGCCACATCAGCAGCCACATTTCTATTACGTGAGGTGTTTCCCTTCTGGGGAGTGTGTGCAGTGTTATGGTCCGATAATGGAAAGCACTTTGAAAATTATCTGTTCAAAGAATTTGTCACCTTATTGGGCATACAGCATCGATTATGTTGTGTCTATCACCCTGAGGCGAATGGCATGGTAGAATGCCTAAACAGCCTGCTAAAAGAGCACATTGCTAAATTGCACACTACGCTCAACAAAAGTTAGTTATACTGTTTGCCACAGGCTCTTTTTCTCTCAAGCAATCAGCCAGGTTCTGAGCACCACCTCACCTCACATGAATTAGTTAGATGCAGGAGAACAAATGTTCCCCTTATTGCTGCATGTAGCAAATTTGATGCCCATAGTACTGTCACTGTTTAAGGTGATGGGTTTCATGCATATTTGACTGCCATGACTGATGCTCTGAAGTTTATATTCTGCCATGTGAAGCTGTGACATGGGAGTCCAGCCATGGCAATCAGGAGTGAGGGAGAAGATAAAGATCCAACAGTCCAGATACCACCACCCTTGTAGTTCTACCCTGGTGGTAGGGTACTCATCAAGCACTTTGTCAGGAAGTGGGACACCCCACGAATTCTAGGACCTTACGAGGTACAGTGAGATACAGAATCGACTGTTAAGGTCTGAGGACAAGGATGGCTCCACCTCAGAGACATCAAGAAGAGCAACAGTACCACCCCCCTGTCCAACGGCTAGGAAAAGGAAAAAAAGAGGATGAGGACCTTTGATTTGTTTAAATGTTGTGTGGCCAGCAACACACACAGGCTACTATTATAAGACATAAACACACTATAAAAGAAACACAATACTACTGGTAAGCAAACCAAAGTATATAACTCATTTAGAACAGCAGTATGGTGAGTAAAACCACATTATGAAGCTTTTAGAATGGCAGCATGCAATCCAAGGTAAGTAGACCCTATTGTTAGTAAACCGTTACACTTGTTCTGTTTCAAGCAATAATGCAGTTATACTACTAACATTACATTTTAGAATAGTGGAACACAATTCAAAGGTAAGCAAATAACTTTGTAATACTTTTCAGAATGGCAGTAAGCAATTCATAGGTAAGTAATAATTTTGCAACACTTGTAACCTATTCTATTTCAGGGATATTCAATTACAGCACCACCACATAGCAAGTAAGTACTTTGCAACACTTGTTATACTTTCATCACAGAGGCCTTATACTTTACCAGTCCTTCCCTAATATAGGGCATGCGCGTACTCAGCGGCAGAATGGGACACTGGTGGTCCAGGGGCCAGCTGTAGGCATGACAGGAGTAGGGACAAACTGTAAGAAAGTCAGAGTTCCAGAGGATTTCTCGTCTAACAAGTAAGTATGAGACTTAGGAGTTGGTAGAAGTGTTCAGGGACTTCGTAGAAGCTCTGTACATGCATTTCATCATTAGGCCTGGCTGAACGGTATAGGCGAACTCCCAATTACATGAATCACCACCTTAGACACATAGGAGCAACACAAAGACTTTAGGCAAGTATCATCTAAAGCCACACAGTACCTCAGCAGTGAACAAAAGCAGTGGACAGATGCCTTCACGATGCAGCAGCATAGGAAACAATCTCTGGATTCTTGGTTGTTGTGGCAAAAGAAAGGACACTAGATGGAAAATTTCAGCAGAAGTGAAGAGGAAAGGATCCCAGCACAGGATTCTTTGGTGTTTCTCGCAGCTCTGTTGATTTGGCACCCTTTTCAAGTTACAAGATGAAGAACGGTCATCATCTGATTGATTTGCCTCACTATCTCGGTCCAGCACTCTGGTGAGGGGACTTCAAGAAGTAGAATCTTGCTTCTGGAGGTCCAGTAGGAGTCCACCAAAGTTTCAGTGAGATACGTTCACGGGAAGATGATGCATTCAGCCTTGAGGTCCCAGGGTATTGGTGGTTTGCAGCTCTGGAGGTCACAGCCAGTCCTGGGATGGCTTGAAATTGTATATTATTGTACTGTATTTATTTCTTATATTGTGCAACTTGCCCATGGGCCTCAGTGTGCACAAACAGACAAAAAAGCAAACCACAACAATAAAAGCAGAGAAACATCAGTCAGTTTCAAGCTTGAGGGCACGTTTAGAAAGTTGTTACAATTTGACAGGAAAAAGGGAGATTACTATTGCTGCACCAAATTATTACACAGTCTCTATCAGTTTGCATACACTATTTGTCCAGCATAATTCTGCGCACGCATTTCAAATCAGAACTTCTGACAATCCCAGGTCCAGTTCTACCACGAAAGCAAACCATCAATGTATTTCTAAGGGCCTGTTTGGGTACCAATCTGGAAGGTGGCATGACATTGGTGATAAGATTTGTAGGCTACAGTGCTAGTTCGCTGAGACTTATTGCCAATATATGGCATTTCAGATTTACTGAGGTGAGCAGTCCCAAAGGGGCCAGTTTTGTTTTTAATACTGGTAGTAAAGGACACAGAATAAAAGGGGCCGGCCCAGGTCTGTACCTACTGCAGATGATCTTCTATGGGCATAGCCAACAGTAAGTGTACCAGTATGGGGTGGTATATGGATCAGAAGGCACTGCACCATATTTTCAAAAACGGACAGCTTCAAGGTATTCAAAGCATGAGGATCAATGTGGCCAGTTTTATCCCCAATCAATGCACCATCAGAAACCTGCATGGAGGTTTGGCAGTCAACATTAACCATGTCAGTTGACCCGGATGTATCTGTCTCAGAAATCACGATGGTATTGGCATAGAAAGAGATCAGCAGCAATTCCTTTGCTAACTGCAATTGAGTAGAAAGTAACTCCAACTCAGCAGGATGGTCCATGTATGAACCCAGATTTCCAGACGGGACCTGTGCAGGACTTCTTAAGACTGATTGGTCCCACCAGTCCAAGCATCAGAGTCGTCATCTTCAGGACTCTGTCACATGGAGAAAGGGATGAGCACTGGCAGTGGTTTCATAGCCGGCATCTCCAGTCCCTGCAATCAGCTACAGGCACCTTCTCTTCTTCCTTATCAGCGTCAGCGCCAGTGGTCGAGTTGTCCTCAGCTTCCAGATCCAGGCCATTAAGTGAGGAACCAAGCCAATCAGCAAACATGATACATCCAAACTTGTGGGGGGACAGCCAGCCTCCCAGTTAGGACTGGTTTCAGGCAGGAATGCCAGAAGACAAAGGACGGAGACGTTTTGGATTCCTCCCTCTTTTTCTGTCTTCACAGACTCTCTGGAGCCTCAGCAGGCTTCACAAAGGATTCCCACAGAAGACAAAAATCAAACCAGTACCTACACCACCCAGGACGGCAGATGAGGACAAAGAAAGGACAAGCACATGTAAAATACCAAAAAAAGAATACAGCACGACACAACTCCCTTGCGAATAATCCCGACGTGCACATGGCCTATTGAAATTGCACGGTATGTGTCCCATTGAGGGTAACAGAAGAAATGTCTAGCATAAAGTGCTATAAAAACTAATTCAGATACATAACCCCGTTTTTAAATCTAGATGTACACCTCTATTTATTGTTATAGATACTGAACAGAGGAACCCACTGGAAGGGGATTTGAAAATAAAATGTCTGTGCTGATGAAGGCTGCTACAACTAGAGCATTAGAGAATCGCTCAGGAGGCTGAAACACAGTTGTGTCAACAAGCCAAGAACAGTAGTGCAATATAAGACACTATGCAACCAGCCAAGTCGGTTTGGGAGTTAGATTGAGATAGCCCTAATCAATTGTTAGGGTATATAGAGCTGTGGGATGTTACTCTTCATTTTAAAAGAGAAGTGTTCACACATGTAATATATTGTATTATCACTCCTGTGAGAAGTTGTTTTTGTTTTACGTTATGAATGTTTTGAACTCTACCATTGAACTTCTAACACATGAATTGTAAATAAGAGAATACATTCAGTTTAAATTCGCTACAAGTCATATGAAAAGAAACTGATTGGGTCTATAAGTCCGTACTCACCCTGTTCAATTTTGTGTTTACGAAGTGTTGATTCCTGGAGAGAACAGGCAAAGGCCAGGAGCCCCTTTCATGGAGTATTGTGCGAACACATCAACTGCCACCAGCCATGAAGGTATGCTTGTCACTGTAACAGAAATGTTACAGGACCATTGAAAAGGGGGATACAGTGGATCCCTTCAGCAACTCTGCATAAGCTGAGGTGTGATGATCTCACAAAATAAAATGTAGAGAGGATACAAACTATCCTCTTCATCCTTGAGGACATGTATTCTGCAAGGTAAGTAGAGGACTGCAACAGTAATGTTACAGAACCAGTGAGAAAGGGGATACTATGTAACCCCTCAGAACTCCACATAAGGTGGGGTGTGCTGATCTCACATTGGGGATTGTAGAAATGATAAAAAGTATCCTTCTGCCCTTGGGAACATTAGTTCACACAAGGTACCTTAGAGAAAATAAAAAGGGACGCCCAAGGGGCTCCCCAGCAACACTGCACAGAAAGTGCTGTGTGCTGCAATAATAACATGTAGATGGCCAAAAACATATAGGAAAGTACAATAAAAAAAATGAAGTATAGAGAGTCACAAAAATGACTTCCATGGAAAGAGTAAAAGAAAGGGTGAGTGGGGCAAAAGTCCAGAAAAAGTGCTCGGGGCTCTCACAGGTGAGGGAGATTTGACATAAATATGAAGATCTAACCTAAGGATGGTAAACCTAAATTAAATGAAACCCTCCCTGACATGCGCATGTCTGGGAGGGTTTCATTTCCATTGTGCACGCTCTCTTCCATGCTTGCATGGCAGTGAGCCTGTGCAATGAATCCCTATATGGTCCGCCTGCTTTATGCTGGTGCATAAAGTTCGTGGAATCCATACGGATCGCCAGCATTTGCCCTGCATGAAAATCCATGCTGGGACAAATGCTGGAGCATTTGTATGGTGGAGAGGAAGAGAGGCGGCATAAAGGCAATTTGTCTTCCATCCCTTCTCTCCTTGGTGTCAACGGAAGGCGTAAAATCCTTACACAAGACTTTTACGCCTTCCATTGATGTTACTGCTCAATTGAACATGAGCCCCTGAGTTAAAAACCTGTAAGCTTTTTCATCAAACATCTCTTTTATAGAAGTGTGGTGCCTATAAAGCCTCAGATCAACTCTCTAGCTTGCCTCCTTGTGGAAGAAGCATCAACTTCATTTGGCTGTCATTACTAGGAAACAAGTGCTAAAGCCTATTGCTGACATTGAAGAACTACCAGAAAGAGTGTCTGACAGTACAGACACTCTCAAAGCAAATCATATTGATACCTATAATCCAAATAGTTCTTGACACTTGGAGGACATTTTATTTTGAAGTTGCAGAGCACTACACAAACCGCAATTTGCAAGTGCCAGAAAAATGGATGCTTCAAAGTACGTGAAACTCCAGGTTTCCTGATGAGTCGTGAAAAGCCTTATCTCATGAACAACTTGAAGCAGTCTTGCCAAATTGCAGGAAAAACGGAATAGCTTTTTTTGTTGCCTTTTGCATTTCTTCTTACCTTGGCATAATGAGGCAGACCTGTGTCATGATTCCTGCACCTCATGTCTCCAGCCCTCCAAGAAGCCAGGCTAGAATCAGGCCACGTTCATCTACATGGCCCTTAAGGGCCTCTCCATCCCTCCAAATACCCACTTGGAGTCAGACTTGGCACTTGTGGCACCGGGGACACACACCACCATAGGGTGGCAGTGAGCATTGGACTTGTAGTACATAGGTGGGACATGATGGATGCCCTCACTTGTTCCGGTTCTTAGAACTGCATATGCAGTCTAGCTTTTTGGGTGTGGTTCAGCCCAGAGACATCTGGGAGACCCAGAGACTATTTAAGCCACGCCCAGGCCGAGAAGCACACTTTGCGTTTCTCTGCACCTGCAGCGTGACACTCACTGTGTTCAGCTCGGTCTCCAGTGGGCCTGCATCTTTCATCTACGCTCAGCACCTGCAAGAACAAGAACACCATTAGGAATTGCCTTACCTTGCGGAGCATTCGCCCATCTTCCGTAGCTCCTACAGTTCTACAGGCTCCTTCGGCGGTGTCATTTTCTTCCCGGCACGCTGCTTCCTAAGAAAAAGGGAAAAGGACAGAAAGAAGGCATCAGTAAGCATTCTGCAAACCATCGCTTACTTTAAGACTGTACTAGATTCAAACGCTTACCTGAATCCAAGCTGTTCTGGGGAAACTTCATCTCCGGAGATTCTCATCCATCTGCCAGTGGGAAAAGAAACATCAGGTTAGCGTCGGTAGGCATTCAGAAGCACCACAAATTGTGCTACTCACCGCGTTTCTTCTTCTTAACTGGCGCCCACGCTGGTAACATCGCGGCACCTAAAGACACAGAAAGAATGAAGTCTGTTCAATACAAGTATGAAGAGGTCGCATCGCGCATCGCGCCCTCACTAACCTTCAGTGTTACACGCCGTCATTCCTGGGGAAGGAAAGGAACGGGAATTAGAGAACTGTTCATAGAGACTCTTAATACTTACCCATCGGACTCTCGCCAGTGAAGTAACTAGGCAGCAACGAACCTGCATCAATCAACACACCCCTGTGCAGAAAGCAGGACGGACAGGACACTATACAAGAAAACAAGGTGAGGTGTGGACCAAGGGTAAGAGTTGAACCCCGGGGAAGAAGGGGTTCGAGCACGCAGAGACAATAGTGTGTTAAACACTACCAATCCTGTGTTACAGGCCCAGTCTCCGGTCGAGTAGACTCCAGGAAGGGTTCGAGGTCGTAGATGTCAGAATAGGCTGAGTGACGTCCCTGTGGATACCAGGTGAGCGTTACACCTGTTTGGAAGATGTGAAACGTTTGAAGCAGCTTTTTCCGGACAGGAGAGGAAAAAGTATGCACACAAAGCTTTGTCAATACAGGTGTTAGAAGAGTAAATTTGCTAAGAACCGCGGGTGGTAGCAGAAGTTACTCCCGAGGGGAGTCATGATTCTCCACAAGGTTGTTAAAATGCACTGGGTGATCATGCAGTTTAAAATGATGTTGAGCTTTCCATGGTGGAAGTTGAACATGAAATGAGACACGCAAATGGTGTAGATATTGACCTACATACAATACTGTGTAATCTGAACAGATTAAAGAGTGATTCATGCATGATCTCAAGGATGGCACTAATCTATGTTCTTGTGTGCAATATCGTCCTTTGTTGTTGCATATTAGTGGAGAATCTGTAACAGCTAAACAGTTCTCATTCGAACCTTGACATCATTGGTCCCAAAATATTCTGACTGCTCTGTATCTTGTGTTGTGACTACCCCTACAGGTTTGGTAGCATTTAACATAGGAGTTGTGACTCTTCATTGATTGTTGATCATGCCAGTGGAGCAGAACCAGCTGGAATTTTGGAAACGTTTACCTCATGCAGGCCAAAAATCTGGATTTATAGTTAGAAAACTGAACGTTTTAATTGTGGATGAAGGTAGGATGGTCTATGATCTAATGCTAGCCTTTATTCACTTGACTATGCAGGAAGTTCTGAAACCTGATTTTGATATACTGTTTGGGGGAAACATGTTCTTTTTTTTGGTTTTCTCCTACAGTTAACTCCAGTGAAAGGACAACCAGTCTTTCATATTATTGGATCAAAAGATACTCAAAAAGCAATTTGTGGTATTGTCAAAGAACATTCTGTCAATATGAGTCAATCTTCAGATGTTGAATATGCAGAAATGCTTAAAAGTGTTCACATTAAAGTACTTGATGGTGGAAAAACAGATCTGAAGACTAGACTCATTTAAAACATATATCATGAAGGATATACCTACGGGTCGAGACGTTATGTTGAACCTACAGCAGCAACAAACAATCCACATATATGTTTGATGTATACTATTGCAGAATGACATGCATGTAATTCTGTAATGATGATCTTTGAGAAAGAAACAATGGGAATGAAATCTGATGGTTTAGGTGGACTCACAATGACCCTATAAATAAATTGGATTAATATCAAAAACATCTGATCTTGAATCTTTTTTGAGACTTTGTATTAAATGTTTAGTTATGTTGTAGAGAAACTTGAATGTGTAACTTTGCTTGGTGAATGAAGCAATGGAAAGAGTCATTGCTTTTGTCACGTATCCATGTTGTGTATGTATTAATTATATTCTAGTAAAATTTGATTGCATTAATCAGCCTTATCTAGTGTGTAGAACGTCATCCCAGTTTATTCATTTTTAGGCCTGTTTCTCAAAAGAACACAATTTACTCTGTACTCTGCCTATGTCCTGGCTGTGTACAAATCCCAAGGATTGTCTTTGGAGTTTTCACTGATTGATATAAGTTACACTGGGCCTCATTATCAGTTTGCCGGTCCGGAAACAAGCGTGCCGGTAAATTCACCAGCACCCTTTTTTTCCGGACTGGCAAACTAGGAGTCTGCCTTCCAGCGCCAATGGGCCCAACAGGTTTGACCCTGCTGGGTGCAGCAGCCTCGGTAGGCAGACCATTCACGGAAGTGCCAGCACCGTTAACAATGGTGCAGGCACTTCCAAGTCCCCACTCCCATAGAGTCCTAATGGACTCTATGAGAATGGGGACTTACATTTTACTGGTGCCTGACTTCCCAGGCTGCCAGACTTGTAATCTCCAGGTGGCACTGGGAAATCAGGCGCCGGTAAAATATTATGAGTCCGGTGGCAACCTGCCGGTAGCAGGGTTACCGCCGGACTCGTAATGATGACCACTGTCTTTAAAGAAGGTATGCCTTGTGTCCGGCTTGTTTTAAGTAAACTTTAATGACTCAAAAGTGGGCGCCAATAATTCATGTGTTGAAGAGCACAACTGACTACATATGCCGTGTACTCCTTGCCTTGGCTTGCTGCCAAGAGCTTGAAGAGTTTTGAGTCAGAAAAATAAACAAGCCTCAAAAGTAAATACAAAAAATGCGATACAGCCACCTTCTACAACAGAACCCAAAGTGACAGTAGAAGACAGTAGTGAAATTGTTCAAAAACCTTGTCAGATTAGATTTAATAATATAATAGCTGAATGCTACTGAAATTCAAACTATGTTTGTTGTTTGAAATGACAAGCCTGATGCAGTCAGCATATAATGTCTCACGACAAACTCTTTCCGGAGGCCTTACCACTCTTAAAATATTAGTAGATAAAAGATGAACCAGATACTACAGCCACAATGTGTCACTTAGTATAAGGAGAGATGCAACAAATGTATTTTTCTGAAAAAACCCAACAGCATGAAAAAGATCTTCTTCCTATTATTCTGGCGGTATTATAGAAAGAGAATGTATCTGATGCAGAGTTAAATGATACATTGAGACATGTAAATGAACACATACAGGAAGCAGGTGAGTCTGTCTCACTCTTCATTGTTGGCAGGATGTTTAGTGGGTTACCGCGCCGCTTTCAACACTCCTTCTCTGACCTCACTGGACCCCCAACTGACTTATCGTAGAACTTTAGAAACTTCTTACACTGTGTCACATTCCAGGGTTCTACTGTCTCCTGCAACACATACACTTGACAATTACTACATATAACACAATTCCCTCTCCCATTCACATTTATGGGTGATGTTTCATCTGTATACACCACTATTTCCCACCCCTCCTTTGCTCCACACCCTTCCATCCTTTGTGACCACTGCATCTTCATACACTCTCACTACTTTCTGGGGATCTCAATATCTGCTACACCCTTGACCAACCATTCCCCCTTTCTTGATTCTCACACTCTCTCCCATCTGGAACTCCTGTTTTTGAACATGCATCAACATGTCATAACTCACCTTTATGCTTTCTACTTTTATCTTCACCTCTTCCACGAGCTTCTGCTTATCCCACTCCCAAAATAGGCCCTCCCCAACCACGAGGGGCACACTGTTGTGTGTGACTACCTTCCTCTGAATACTTTGACAGGTACAAGTCCTGTGTGTGGTGGCATGTGGTGCCAGGCAGTAAGCACATACCACCCTCAACACAGCTTCCTCCCAATCTCTCCCTTCCTGGATGGCCATGTGTATTGCCTGCATAATGGTTCAATTAAACAGTTCCACAGTGCCATTCATCTCCGGATGGCAATGAGATGTTTTGTGACCTACAACTCTTACCCCACTCAAGAGGGACTCAACATATTGTGATGTCAACTGGATACTGTTGTCCGTAAAACCCCTCCCTCTGAAATATCTCATCCAAGAAATTCACAACAGCTCAAGAATCAGCCTGAAACCCCACCTTGGTCTCTACCCACTGTGAGTACAGATCAATAATAACCAACACATATTTCTTCCTATCCGTCTCACCCACAAGGGGTCCCAACACATCTAAAGTCACATACTCCCAAGGCAGACATGGACGATCCAAAGGCCTCAATGGTTGGACATAGATCCTTATCGACTTATCTGCTTCCCTACACAACACACATGACTTGACCACCCCCTCTAAATCTTCATCAATTTTGGGCCACCAATAGTCTCCATTGAACCTATAATTGCACTTTGTTATCCCCAAGTATCCCTCATGCACCAGATCTAGTATTCTCTACCTCAGACCCAAAGGAGAAACAGCCTTCCCCACTTTCCACAAAAAGAATTCCTCTACTCTGAACACCTTCAGCACCTTATAGTTCTCTTGTTATTGGCATCCTCTTTGAACTTTTATTTTGAATTTCATAATGTGTAAGGTAGTTCCAATTTGGAGGAATTTGGCCTAGAGTGAAACGGAAACAGCACACTCATTCTAATATTTCCATTGATTCCTGCCACTAATCATCACTATCACCTTAACGCTTTTACATGTTATGAACTTTAGCACTAATGACTTAACTGAATTGTTTCTCATTAAACACTCTCATCCTTTTTCAAAAACATAGAGGACTGTAATGCAACCAGCGTGTCGGCCATCTTTGGATATCCCAGTTTTGTATACCTCTTTTGAACATGCTAACTTAAGTTGTTTCCTAATCAATTTGAATGTGATTCAAACTATTATTAGTCTATCTGAATATCATTGCCAAAGAAATTTAACGCAAGAGTTTTGAATCATTATGCGTTGTGATGAATCGTCCCTTCTTCCTTGGGGGGTGTCACCCCCTTTGAGGCCAGGGAGGTGAGCCCACTAAGAAAAACCCTCCCTAGGGGATTGCAAAAGTGGGTCTCACTGGAGAGACTGCCCTTGAGATGGAAGGACTTTCATTTGCATAATTAACCACTTATAACTAAGACATTTTCTGCATACATGGGAATTCAAGAAACAGATGTTACTTTCAATTGTGGAACCGAAAATAGCATTGAAAGTGCCGTTGGATGTTTGACTCAAGGCAATTCTGGTCTCTCCCAGGGATTGGCAGCTGAACATAAATAACACACCCCTTTTGTGTCATGGAGCGAGAATAAAGGCACAATCACCCTTGAATGGAGGAGGACAAGCAATATGCATGGGCCAGTCTCCGATGTGCCAACGTCATTGAGGGGCGTAGCTGCACTGCACAGCAGAGCTAGCTGTGGCAGAAGCGGCAGACCGGAGTGCAGTGAAGAGGCACTGAGCCAGTCGGAGTCGGCGAGGCCAAGGCCGAGCAGAGCCAGCCTTATATGGAGACATGACCTTGCGGAAGTTGTTGTGGGTTTGAGGCCTGAGAAATGACATTGAACCCAGAGCAGGAGGAAGGAACACATTCTCTGCTTGCAACAAAGGAGTCAAGCAGCATTGGAGCACTGAGGCGAGTGGAACAGCAAACTCGTCGTATGCAGAACGAAACACTAGAAAGCTGTGGAGAATGCCACAGTTACTGAGCAGATGCCATCTCACTCGAGCAAACCCTGTCATAGAGATGGTGCCAGGGTTGCTCATAGTGGAGGGAGGTAGAGAGACCAGAGAGTGAAAGGGGTAGAAGGAAGGATTACCCTAAACTCACACCAGGAGCATAAAGGTCCAGAGAGAGAGAAGGAAACAAGTAACAGTAAGGGTTATGGGATCCCAAGAAACCTGAATATTGTAATCAGCCAAATGGTTCACAGAAGCTCTCAAGAAACAAGAGAGGCATATGTTAAGAGGGATCCATAGTAACCCTGGGAGATAAGTGAAACATTGGGACAGAGAAACCAAGGGAGCCAGAGGGGCCCAATAGGACAGGTGGAGAGCAAATTCAAGGGGAGCACAGAGACAACCAAGACGTGAACATAGTGCGGAGAAACCGTCACAAGTAGTGTAGAGGGATTAAGGAGGTATCCTTCCACCTACGACAACTTGCACATTTGATTTTTTCAGGAACTTGAGACTTTGTTTCGGAAACTTGAGATAGAACTTTGGCAAGAAGGGCAAGAACTGTTAAACCCAAGCAAACTGTTTTCTACCAAATTAGCATTGAATCCGAAACCAGGAGTGGGATTGGGGTGAACTACTCTAAAGGCAGGACACTTTGCTTAGTTTTTATTATGTGTGTACTAAGCGGTAGGGCCGGTTGAGAGGATAGGGTTGGATAGAGGACCATTTTGGTTGTTGTGACTATTGATGAGAATCTTTAGTATAGTTTGTATGGCAGGGAACTCCCCTATTAGCAATAGGGCTAGCAAGGTTAAATAAAATCCTTTGATAACATGTCCTCTGATCGGAGTCCCTTTTCTATCTTGCCACAGCAAATAAGTCTTATTGTTGGCTATGCTTTTACAATTTACTGTTTCTTTGAACCCTATAATATTATTGTTTGATATGAGTTGCTGCTGTATATAATCACATTGTATCAACCTTCAACAAATATTTGTGAACAAAGGCACTTGAAACAATATCACTTTATAAATAGTCATTTATTTCCAATGTAATGTGCACAGAAATATACAGATATATAATAATATTTGCCAAATGGCTGTGGGAAAGCTTAAAAACTTCTGGTCTCCATCATTCATTGTGTGCTAAACGTACTCACCCTGTGTGTACCAGATGTCAATAGAGGTAAAATGAAAAACAATGGTGCAACCCAGTGGAAGTTTCCTTATTGAATGTGTAGGTGATAGTATTCTGGAGCACTTGTCAAGTCCAGGAACTATTTTCACAAAGGTTGAATTCTTCTGTGGTATATCTGAATTCTGTTCTACAAAATACATACAGAAGTTGTAGTTAGTTCACATTTGTGAATTATTGTAAGCGTAATTGTAATTCTTTATTTGTATAGCGCTTATACACAAGTGAAGTGCTTCAAAGCGCTTCAAGGTGGGAAGGGAGAAAGGAAATACAGTAGTGATTCTTAGGCCTTGAGGTTTTTGAATGATCTAACAAAAGAGTAACTAGCATACTAGGTCTGACAGCATTTCTCCTAGTGCAAGTGCATGAAGTGTTTCAGGCGCAACCAGATTAGAGAGGGGAGTGAAAGGGGGGACAGGACAGAACTTACTAGGCCTAGTATACTCAGGTCATGCAAGTGTACAGACCGAAGTGCAAGGGAGACGGGAGGGAAACAAGTGTGCCTAGTCCAGCAGGGCCCTCAGTTAAGTGCAGAGAGGTTACCCCTCTCATGTAATGTATGCTGAAAGTGCAGTAGAGCTGAGCATAGTGCAGAGGCCCGGAGGCAAGTGCACAGACTGGCAGGGGAGCCTGGGACCTGTGTGGCTCTGGAAGTAAGCCAGGTGACCAGTCAGCAAAAGCTTCACAGTATTAGGGGAGAGAGGGAGGATTGAGGCAGAGAGAAAGAGAAGGGAGGTTTGCAGGGGACAGGGAGCGAGAAAGAGGAAGGTCTGGAGGAGTTTCTGGAACTTAAGGCTCTCCGGCTCAAGGTGGAGAGAGGCAGCGAGGCTGTTCCAGAGGGAGGCACCGGTAGAGGATAAAGATCTATCCCTAAATCTCTGCTTGGAAAATCGGCTCACCCACAAAGAGTTTAAGGAGGATGAGCGTATTTAGGAAGAGAGCATTGTAGATAATGTGGGCCCCGCCCCCAGAAAGCCTTGTGAACTATGCAGAGGGTCTTGGACTTGATCCTAGCAGCCACAGAGATCCAGTGGAGGGATTTCAGCACTGGAGGGATGTGGTCAGTGGGCTTGAGGCCAAGGATAATTATTGCGGTTCTGTTCTGGATGAGTTGTAGCGGACGGAGAGTAGAAGTAGGAAGATTGAGAAAGAGGCTGTTGCAGTAGTCCAGCCTAGAGACAACCAGGTGTCGGAAGACAGTGAGCCTTTGGGGGAAGGTGAGAAAAGGTCAAATACTTCTAAGGAGGTGTAGCTGGCAGTGGGACTTTTTGGAGATGTCCAAGATGTGAGAAGAGAAGGAGAGAGTGGAGTTGGAAAAGACCCCCAGATTGTTTGCCTCACTAGCAGGTGGGGCGCAGTGCTGAGGGAGGACAGCCAGTGAGAAATTGGGAAATCGTGAGTCGGGGTCCCAATGAGGATGTTCTCTGTCTTACTGGCATTGAGGCAAAGATCGTTAGCATCACACCAAGACTGAATTGTGGACACAGTCAGCAAGGAGGATGAAGAGCTGCATGTCATCTGCAGAACACTGAAAGTTAGAGGTGAAGGTAGAGATCCTGTGGGTCAGAGGGCCCATGTAGATATTGAAGAACCAAGGAGATAGGTTAGATCCCTCGGGGATGCCACAAGTAGAGAGAGTGATAGAGGAGAAAAGGGACACAAGTTCCAACTGGGAAGTACGGTCAGAGAGAAAGGAGGCAAGCCACGCCAGGGCCAGATCTGTGATACCTAGGGTATCACAGAGATGGGAGATCAGGATGCTGTGGTTTTCTGTGTCGAAGGCAGAAGCAAGATTTGGAAGAATGAGGACAGAAGGAGAGTTTGAGTCAAGATTTAAGAGCAGGTCTTCACGGGTGTTCAGAAGAACAGTTTCTGTGCCTCTGGATGCTCTAAAGCCAGACTGATGGTTGTGGAGACAACCAACAGATACAGTGTGGAGGGTGTGCTGAGAGATAGCTAATTCCTCCAGGAAATGGGCTTCACAGATTAGAACATTGCTCTTTGTCCTTATTTAAACCACACACTGTTGCTTTGTGATTCCATATTGCACTAGCCACATTCTGACACATTAGTAATTCCCTGTTGCAGCACATTTAATCATAATATTTTTTTAATGCCAAAAATATGTATTTCAGGTATGTCTTCTCAATGATGTTTCTTCTTCTAATGTGTTTTATTATTGGGTTTTGGTTAAGAGTCTTTCAATTCAGAAAGTGGCTGCATTAGAGAGATAAATCCACTAACGATTGGTCGCATTGGTTATAAACCTTGAAATTACATGTGTCTTTTAGAGAGGAAGAAAATATTTCTCTTCATCAGTGATCATTCTAATATCTGTCCATTGTTGGTTTCCTCATCTTAGTTTTTCTTCAAGTTCTGTGATTTTACAATTTCTGCTCTCCTATACCATCCTGGTGTAGCAAGATGGTTTATACTTGACTGTATATCATTTTCTGTATTCATTACAACAATATGTCTTAATTTGTTACCCTCCTTTATCATGATGCCTCATCTTGTTTTAATGTTGTCAGAGCCTCTATTCATTTAATGGGAAGTTCCTGATTGAACCAGTACTTATTTGATTTTTGTTCATTTGTTTATAGAGTTCCTTTGCAATTAGATCAAAGATTATGGGCCTGGTTTGGCAAAATGTTTTAACATGGGAAAAACCCATTGAAAACATTTTTGTAAATCAGGTCCTATGTCTGCTACATTTCCAGCTGGAGGTATTGATGTAAATGTGGACTTCTATTTGAATTCTTTAATTATTTATTTTATGTATTGCTTGTAACCTGCTGCAGCCCGCAGGCATCAAGGCGCACATGAAACATGAAGAACATGACAACTCACAACACTGACAGACAGATAGTTAAGAGATTGACATGGGGGACAGAGGTTTAAGTTAAATAATAAAGTCTTTAGCTGTTTACAAAACATGGGCAGGCTCTTCTCTGTACGCATCTATGCTGGGAGTTCATTCCAGGCAAGTGTGGCAATAATCGGTAATGTACGTCCCAAGCCGCGTGTTATTTTTACATTCAGGAAAAGAAGTTGATAGGTATTACTAAATCTTGTTCATCTCCCTTGTGATTGTAAGGTGAGGCTGGTGCCTCGCCATGCAAATATATATGGGCAAGGCTGATGATTTTAAAGGTAATCCTGGAAGTAACAGGCAGCCAGTGAAGTTCCTTCCTGGCAGTGGATATATGATACCTTTTGGGAAACTTTTTAATGATTTGAACAGCATCATTTTGAAGAATTTGAAGGTTGTATGCGCTGTTCTTGCTTGCTCAACCAAGAAGCGCGTTGCAGTAGTCTATGCGGGGCATTATAACGGCTCTTACCAGGGTTTCGCAGTTCTTACTGGTGACATAAGGTTTCACAAGTCTAAGTAGCCTGAGATGATATTGGGATTTCAGATCACATTTCCCACATGTGCATGAGCACCTACTGACTGATCTACTATCACTCCCAGGGTTTTAACCATATCCAAGGTTTTGATGCAGTGGCCATCAATTAAGAACTCTGAATATCCTGTATCCAGTTTTGTTCTTGCTTGAGGAGACCCAAAGACCAGTAACTCGGTCTTTGCGCTATTAAGGCAGAGCCAGTTAGCTGTCAATTTTACTAATTGATATATGTTATGAACCTTCTTTACATCCTCAGCATAGTCCCTACCCAGTTCAATAAGTAACTGAGTGTCCTCAGCATCATTTGTGAATCTGGCTCCTACTTTGTCCAGAATATTACACAAAGGGCATACGTAGACATTAAAGAGTGCAGGGGACAAGCACGCTCCGTGTGGAACTCTGCAGTTAGACGTTTTTTGAGCAGAAGTTGCCTGTCCCCAACACACTCTCGACATCCTACCCGATAATAAAGACCTTATTCACTCAACAGCCGATGGCGAACATTGTCCCACAGATGATAGGGCGGTCAGTAGTTTCTTATGGTCCAGGAGGTCAACTGCTGCCAATAAATCGAGCAGCATCAACAATTCTGCCTTACGCCTGTCCATGCAGTCCAGCATCTGGGTTTGGAGGTCAAATAATGAACTCTCTGTACCATGATGTTTTCTAAATCCGGACAGTCTTGGGTGTAAAATGTATGCCTTGTCCAGATGTTTTTTCAGTTGCATAGTAGCCACCCGATCAACAAAAAAAGAAACGGACATTAGTAATGGGTCTATAGTTATTAAAATGTTTCGCATCTAAACCTGCCTTTTTAAGTAGTGGCGTTACTACAACCTTCTTGATATCATCCGGGATGGTTCCATGGTGGAAGGTGCCATTGGTAAAACTTGTAAGAAACGGTGCAAAGGTGCTAGCATTATTCAGAATGATTTTAGCAGCCAAAGTGTCACCTTATTGTCACAGGGTTTAGTCTATGTTAATTTCTTCCAGTACTCTACATATGGTGGATGGCCCTCTAGATACAAAAGTATGTGAATGTTCCCAATATCTGCTTATATTGCATTGACACATTCATCTTTTCACCTGTTTCCCTCAATTGGAGTGTCCGCTTGCAGCAAAACATTGCTCATTTGATTTTTCTGCAAAATTTGAAGAAGTTCTCATGTATTTCCTTATAATTCATGGGTGCACTAGGTGACAACCCTAAACCTTTAGATAATACCCTAATATCATTGATTGACAAGACTCTGCTGGGTAAATTGACTATCATTTTGTCTAATTGTGCTTCTTGCACTCATTCAAGATCTTGTTGTTACTCACATTTATCTTTCTAGACGATCCTCCAGAAAAATATGAATAACGATGCAGAACACCACTTCAAAATTAGGATGGATCGCCCTAGAATGAGACTAATTGAACATTTTGCTAATCAGCACCGCTACATAATGATGCAATATGGGTGATTCTTTGTTAAGACACTATAGGATAGTCCAATTAAGAGCAATTGAAATGGGACCTTATCAGCTGCTAGATCTACAGATTACCTAAATATGGACATATATATTGTTATCAAGAGTAATCAGCAGATTAGGTAAATCTGATTTAAAATATTCCTGTATTGAAAATCAATATTTTTTTTATTTAGATAACCTCGGACTAAATATGATCAAACATTTGATTTAAGAAACATAGGTTTCCAGATAATATCGCATAACGTCTCTATCATGTCCCTGATATGATATGATATGATATGATATGATATGGCATTTATAACGCGCCTATACACAAGTGTTTCAAGGCGCGAAAAAAAGAATCTTTAAATATGCAGTTAGAACAAATCATCATTCCAAATGGACCAAGGATTATTGAGAAAAGATGAGATATGAAAGTAAAAAGGATCACAATCACCAAAATTCCAGGCGTGACATCAGATGGCAAGACCCCTATAGCAGGAGACAGGAGGATCAAACAACCAGCAAATAAAAAGCGGAGGAATTTGCATGTCATTGGAGAATGTGATTATATTAAATATTATTATCAATGTAAAAGATTATCACAGAGTCCCATGTTAATGGGATTATCAAAACCTTAAGAGATGCATAAGAAAAATCTGCAATCCACAGAAAACCAGGATTTTCAATACCAGAAGCTCACCCAGATTCCAAGACCAGGGCATGGACAGAACACAAGCTAAGAATATACTGAGTGAACTGAACACTACTAGAAAACAAAGGGTGACTAGTGACATGGGTCAGTCAGAATTCAATAACGGGTAAAGGAAGGCATGTTTCCAGAAAAGAATGCTTATACAATGCCTATTATACTGCAAATGTAATACTAATCACCATATCCATAATGTTACATGACCCTCCATAGGGATGTGAATGACAGTCCATAATGCAATGTGAAATCCCAGAGAAAGACATTACAAATAGTAGTCAGCACCAGTTTTGTTACCTTCATTCACAGACAATGTAGAGAAAGGACTCATCATGCAGTGAAAGTGTTAGTGGAGTGATTTTAAAATGTAGAAGAAACTGGCACAAAATATACACAGTGAAAAGAAAGGGAAGCACGTTTTTGTTTGTTTTATTTGCACATCCATCGACACCTAGCACTTGTTCTCCTTTGGAGTACACCTGCACTTAAATTCTCACATTTGCCTATGTTAATTTGAGGATAACTACATTATGGATACAGACAGGTGGGTGAAATGAATGATGTAATAAGAATGTTAATGTTAATGTTATGTTAAAGGACATTTGTACTGCGCACTATCACCACCGGAGTGGTCCCCTGGCGCTCTGGTGGATCTGAAAGAGGAGGGGAGGTTGAGTTAGTGTGAGGAAGCTGGGAAAGTGCAAGAGAGCAGTGATGTGCTGTTGGCGTCCTCAGCCCGGTCGGTCCGTTGGCTGGGCCTGGGGTGTTTGCGGCCGGTAGTCGTCGTGTACTGTTGTGCGCGGCTATGTGTGTTTTTGTTTTGTTGTTGCGATGTAGTAAAGTTTGTGCGGTTTGTTGTGCTGTAGGTTTTGGTTGTGTTTGGTTTGGAGTTTGAGAGGTGTATGCAGAAAGGGAAATTGTTAGTAGGGTTGGTTAGTTTGCGCCTCTATCCTGAATTGATGCGCTTGGCTTGCGTAGTCTCCCCTGATGCTGTTCTGTCCTGATCTGGGTCCGATTGGCATACAGGTTCCTAACTCCTCTGGCACCCACCTCGAACATGCTCTCTCATCGCTCCCCTTATCCTCCCTTCATACTCCTGTGGCCAGTGCACCTGCCAATGACAGATTCTCGGGTAGTGGGATGATTGCCAATATCTCGATGATTCCACACCACTGTGGTACCTGGTGGTAATTAATGGGCGGGCGAATGTGTTGATGGGATTGTCTGGGGTAGTTGACTCAGTCTCCGTGCGTGCTGCCTGTGTTCCAGTCTATTCGGTGTCACCTGTCCAGGTGCCGTGGGAGTTATTCTCTCGGGTCCGGGATGTCTGTGTCTTTTCGGTTTAGTCATCCTTTTTGCAGTTTTGGTTTCCAGGTTTAGTCTGTGGTGTTGTAGAGCCAGGTTTTTAGTGATTTCCTGAATTTTAGGTGATCTTCAGTGTTCCTTACTTCTTTTGGGATGTTGTTCCAGGTTTTTGCGGCTAAGTGGTAGAAGGAGATGCCTGCACGTTTTTTCTTAAGGTATGGTTTGAGTTCCAGGCGGATTTCGTTGCTTGATCAGAGGGGTCTCGTTGGTTTGTAGACTGTTATTTTCTTTTGTAGGAATTCTGCTCTTTGTCCGCTGATTGCCCTGTGTGTTATGCACATTGTTTTGAAGGTGATGCAATGTTTTACTGGGAGCCAGTGTAGTATTTTTAGGGCTGGAGTGATGTGGTCTCTTCTGGATAGTTTGAGGAGTACTCTTGCTGCTGCATTTTGGATCCGTTGCAGTTTCTTCAGGAGATATTCTGGTATTCCGAGGTAGAGGCTGTTTGCATAGTCGATTTTTGACATGATTACGGCGACGATAGTGAGTGTTTTGTGCGTGAAGGAGAGGAAAGGTTGAATTCTTCTTGCCGTGTGGAGGAGGAAAAAGCATTTCTTCACTGTTGCATTTATTTGTGGTTCCAGGGTTAGGTTGTTGTCCATTAGGACTCCCAGATTTTTAATTACCTTCGATGGTGTTGGTGCGATTCCCATTTCCATAGGCCATGGAATGGTAGTTTCATTCTCTTGCTCTTTGGATACGATCATGATTTCTGTCTTTCCTGGGTTGATTTTCAAGTTGTTGGCATCCATCCAGTTGAAGACTTCTTTTAGACAGTCAGTTAGGGTTGAATGGTTGGCATTGATGCCTTTGATTTTGTAGATGATCTGAGTGTCATCTGCGTAGTTGTAACATGTAATGTTGTATTTTTTTAAGATTCTGATGACCGGAGTCTGATTGATGTTGAAATATTGTGGAGATAGTGAGGATCCTTGTGGTACTCCACAGTCGTTAACTTGTGGGGTGGATTTGAAAGGTTTTATCCATACGGTTTCCATTCTGTCTGCTAGGAATGATTTGGTCCAGCGTAGTGCTGTGTCTGTTATTCCTATGTCTTCTAGTCTTTTGGTCAGGGTGTCGTGGCTAGCTGTGTCAAAGGCTGCGGAGAGATCGAGCAGAATAAGGGCTGAGGTAGTGTTTGAGTCTGCGTTAGTTTTGAGGTCGTCCCAGATGGATATTAGTGCTGTTTCTGTTCCTCTCGCTGGTCTGAAACTGATTTGAGCTTGGTCCAGCAGGTGGTGTTTTTCTAAGTGTTCTTGGGTTAGTTTATATACGTAGGTTTCTAGAGGTTTTGCTGGGTAGGGCATGTTAGAGATCGGTCTGTAGTTGGAAAGGTCATCTACGTCACCACTTGTGTTTTTCAGGAGTGGCTTGATGTATGCAGATTTGAAGATCTTCGGGATAGTCCCTGTTGATAGTGATAGATTTAGAAGGTTTCTGTAGTGTTCTGCTGGCGATCCTTGCATGAGGATTGATTTGTAGATGTAGAACACAAAAAAAGGGAAATGGATGAAAGAGAAAACGTTTTTGGTTGCAGTCTCCCTCTCTACTACCCATGGAAGGGTTTGAACTGGGCATTGGGCAAAATTCGTTTGGCCTTGATGTAGATGTGGAGAAGCAGGGAGCTATCTGCACCAATGGAAACATATGTCGACAGTATACAAAGTCAAGCCCAGAATACACGCAGGATCGAATCAATACCTCCAGTGAAAACAAAAAGATATAATGTTTCTCTAAGTGAATCCTTCTTCAAATGTTGATGAACTGAGAAATAATTGATAACCATAGAATAATTGGATTGGTTTTTGTGTTGTAATCCATCAGTTTCCAATGTTCTTGTGATTTCATTCTATGTATATTGAACATAGGTTGCAAAACAAGGGGGGATCATGGGAGTCTCTCTGCCAGACATTAGTCCTGGTTACGAGAGCCTTGCACAGATTCTTTAGCTCACTAACCTTCACAGAGGAGAAATATCCCAAACATATCCGTTTTTGTCCTGCCCAGGGGCCGTCCAGCACCGAAATGCTAGGCAATTGTAATGATTTTGTTGGTGAAGGAGTTGTACAGACTATTGCATTATTCCACAGACACAGTTGCACTAAGGCGAAGGGTCGAGATGTTCAATATGAGTTGGTACTGTGTTTTGCTGTGATGATTTTAATGGTTTCTTGTCTGTAAAGGTGTCTATGCAGATTAGTGAAGCCATGGTCATTCCTAGGCAGCTCTGGCAAGTCATGGGATAAGATAGGTGGTTTGTTTGCAAGCTGAACCAAGTGCAATAAGGGTCTGAAGTTCCGGCAAGACTTTCGGTAGGTCGAAGTGCTAACACAGTGGGTTTAAAGTCATTCCAATGTATGGCCTTTTTTATTGGTGTAATGATTAGTTGGATAAAAGTGAATGAAGAACACGAGTGGGGCCCATTTCATACTTTTCAGCTGGGTATTTCACCACACATTAAGCCGGGTGCATAGCTTGGGGGTAACACGCCTGCCTTGGGAAGAGGATGGTGGTGTACAAGCTCGGCTCAATCCCTCTTCTACTCTCTTAGAATAGCTGTCTAAATAACATGTGCTCAATTGCATCTGTTAAACACATTTCCTTAAACCAAAATTCCACGCACGATGTTGCCAATGCATCCAATTCTGTACAGTAAGCCAATTTCGTATTTGATGTTTCCATACATTTAAACACTGAGGCTATAAATGTGGCATTTCTCAAATATCTTTGGCTAGAGTGCCGCAGCTGCATTTTCTTGCTGTGAAACAAGCAGGACATTTACAAATCACATGCTTTTTAGAAAATTCTTTGTTTATGTACAGAAGTCATATGTCTTCGTTCCTGTTTGCTGTAGCTAAATATATCTGGAACAATAACAGGAATGCCATTGTTTGCAGGTTTGCTGCGAGTTTATGCATAATGATTTAAAAAACATAAGAGCAGCTGCTCATAAGTGTTGGCTGGTGCGCCATGAAATTTCCCGTTCAGAAACAATTGAAGTGTTCTCTTTCCATGTGGCCTAAGAAAGACAGAGGTGCGAACCAATCGAAACAAAGTTCACTGCATGCTAACACATGTAGAATTATTGGTGTCTTGCCATCCAAAACGGTGTTGCCATCCAAAACAAGAATGTTTTTCACTTGGGTGGTTGGAATCTGTTCAAATCAGGACTCATAGACTACCTAGTTAAGCATGTGTGAACTCATCAAAAAGCATCCTGACACAGAGCCAAAACTTCTAATTAGTCAACATTTCCTTGGGGCACTTTCGGGGTTGCGAACCAGCCCCTCTGCGTCTCCTAAAACAATCCCTCTGCCCCTTTCCATTGCTCCGAATGGCCGTCCGCATACAGCACCCCAAGAATATTGTAAATTTTCTTTTCAATTTCTAGGGCAAGATATAGAAAAAAGATTAACATGCCCCAAAACCATGTTGGGGCCTGCCAGGCCCAGAGCAGGGCCATGGGGTTTGAAATAGGGCCCTGTAGGGGAAGACAGTGGCCTGCTCTCCTTCCAGGGCCCTTCAATTCTTGGGTGCCCAAGACATTTTCCTGGCAACTCTCTAGTGTGCTCCTCTCTCCCTTTTCCTGAATACCCAAACCGGCTGTTTATATGACATGAAATAATTACTAAATATGTTGGCCACTCCAGTGTGCCATCTATTTTGGACGCCACCATAGCAGAAGATGCTAGGGATGTTGTTGATTGGACCCAGGCAAAAGATTGTAGTTTTCTGCTTTGATAGGACAAAGATAGTATCAAAGTATGGAAACCAATGTAGGAACTGCATTCACCATGGCATATTCAATAATTGTGATTTATTGGCCCAACTGGCAGAATAACAATTCCTAAATTAACTTAAGTTACTATGGCTCTTCCCTTCAGTTATGGATAACAGAGAATGTACCTGATATAGTCTGCGTGAATTAAATTGCGTGAATTAAAAAGTTGCTGAAATGTTTGATAAAGCCTCCAGCAGGTACCAAAAATCCCTAGTGTCTTCTAACCACCACTGTAACATCAACAAGCAGTGAAAAAGCCAATAGTTTGACAGCTGTGTGGTGAAAATATTTTCTAAATTCATGCACCCAGACATACGTAGTCAGATGGGGGATATGTCAATGAAAGCATATAGAGAGTGGAAGATGATTCAAAAGGGATGGAGAAAGGAATCGGAAGTGAAGATTTATGAATTTTAGGGAGCATATGCGAGGTTAGTTGAATCCAGATGAACACGTTGCGGCTTAAGGGACTCCCAGTTTCCTGCAGAGATCCAAGGCTCCATTCTCTCACCAATTGTTCTTAACTTTTACATGGAGCCTTTCGGTGCACTCCTCAAAGATCCCAATATAGCCTTCCAACGATATATGGATGATACTCATTGTACATGAGAATAAAAACCCCACAGGACATCAGTCATCTCGGCGTTTACCTAGCCGTCCCCCAGCTAAACAACAACTTGTCCAACAATGGCTCAATGATATGTGTCCAGAAGGATTTAATCGGCAACTCTCCGATTCAGTAAAATTCTTAGGCTTCACCATTGGCAGCAGCCTGTCCTTCCAGAAACACATAGCCAGGAGGTACCAAACAGCCTGGCTCCAAATCTCCACCCTTTCCCAAATCAACCCCTCCAGCCCACCACAGGACTTCCAGACCGTAGTGCAAGACCTTGTGGTCTCACATATCCATAGGGAAAGTGCCCTCCTCACAGGACTCCCAGCTGCTCACTTGGCTCCCCTAAAAGCAGTTCACAGTGTTGCAGCACATCTACAATTGGGTGTACAGAAATGTGACCAAATCACTCCCAGTCCTATGTGAACTACATTGGCTTCCCCTCCAGGCCAGGATACTGTTCAAGACTGCATGTATCATCTACAAAGCAGTCACAAGTAGCAAACCAGTGTACCTTCCAGTTAAGCTCCACATATCTGGTGGCACATGCTCCTTGCTCAGACAATCGACCAAACTCCTCAAATCACAACCGGTCTGCATAGAGAGAACTCGCAAATTGCCCTTCTCTTGTCACTTACCCACCCTCTGGAACTCGATCCCAGTATTGACTCAAAATGCCCCCAAAATTCAACAATTTCATGAATCTCTCAAAACATGGCTTTTTCAACAGAACCTGACAATGGACTAATTCCAATGGACGCACAGAATGCAACTACAGTACTGTGCTACTGTTAAAAGATGCCAGCCCTAACACTGGCTATCCAAACATTGTAAAGTGCCCTGCTGCTCTCGAGCTAGGTCCACACTTTAAACAATACAATACAAATACCATGTTAATTAGTAAGGGTATGGGACTAGAGGGAGGATTTAAATATTTTGAAGATGGATGAGTTAATAAAAGTTTAAGGGCATATGATAGTGTGAGGCTCTATACATTCATAAATGTGATATGGATGAATGGATTACTGAAGAAGCAGATAGGATGGATAAATAATTGTGAGGATGAGCCCATTAATGGGAATGTGAGGATGGATGAATGAGTGAGTCTGAGGACAGCAGTGTGAAGCTCACAGCAAGGCTGTGTCACATGATCCCATGTTTAGGATGCTGCAGCCAAAATATTTGGGCATGCACAACACAGAATACAAGGGTAAAATAGTAACACCATGTGCATTAACTTAATGAGAGCCCAGAGCATGACAGGATGTGTGAAGGTCTTTCAGCAGCAGCCCACCATCCTCATTTCCAAAGTCAAATGTGCGTGTAGAGAAGGTGATGCAATGCTGCGGAGCGTGCATGCAGTTGGGGCAGCTTTTGGCCAGGGCAATGCAGAGCTTATGATGGACTTCTGAAGGTGCACTGGAATTCTAATTGATACAAGATCAGCGATGGCTGTGAACATTTTGGTTAAAGGGTCATTATAGTGTGACAAAGTGCAGTGAGGGGCACCTGAATAATCTAGGGGGTGGGGGATCTAGGATGACTCTCCTTGATAATATTATTTAAAATAATGGGTTGAAAGGGTGTATTTTACAGAAAAGTAAAGACACATTGGGAACAAAGTCATATAATTTACAGTTGGTTTTCTAGGGTTACACATTAAACTTTCCAATAGATGCCCGATCACTAACAATACACAAAGGCATTTCGCACACTTTTATGAAGTTAGTGTCCACAAAATATGGCTCTTTGTCATTGAAAATCTATTTTGTGATATTGCACCCACAATATACGCCAGCATTGCTAGTAGAAATCACACACATGGCCGCTTCCTTTCTGAATTTGCCCTCACCTCTCTCTCATGTCGAGTGTGACATTTAACCCTTCCATTCAGCTGAAACCGCTCTTCTCCATGTCTCTAATTTCCGCCATTCTGCACGTCATACTAAACACTCCTTGATCGTTATTCTTTTATATATTTCTGCAGACTTTCAATACATCACCAAACTCTTCTTCCTACACTTACCTCTCTGGAACTGTTTGGCTCTGTCCTTCAATGGTTCTGTTCCTATCTACCTGAATGTACCGACTCTGTATCATGGGTTGGACACAGCTCCTCATCTTGTCTTCTTCCGTATGCTGTACCCTATGTCTCCATACTTGGTACTTGGCTGTTTTCTCTTTATACATGACTTCTTTCTTCACTAATCATCTCATTTAATTTGTCATGTCACTTATATGCAGATGATTCTCCAATTTCGTTTTCTTTTCATCTTTCACTGACACTCCTCACACTATGGTTTCTAACTATATCTTTGCTATCCATCCTGGGGGCATTCCCTTTTCATTCATGCCAACCCAACAAAAACAGAAGTACATTTCCTCAGCTATCACTCTTCCCCATCCCTCTACTTCCACCAGCTCTTTCTTTCTTTCCCCCCTGTCTACTCTCTTTCTCTATGCCTGCTTTTAATCTCAGCATTATATTGACTATTCTCTCTTTTTTATCACACATTTCTAAAACTGTTCATATCTACCCTTTTATCTTTTCAAAATCCATCGTGCATGCCCTTTTGTATTGTTCAAGGTACTAAACTACTCATTAGCTCCCTTATTTTTTCTCTCCTAGACCATTGCTCTGTGTATTGTTTAGTCTACCTGCTTCCTACCGTAGCCATCTATGCTCCCTGTATCACTCTGCTATTTGTATTCTCTTCCCTCCTCCTTTATGCTCTTCTATTCAGACCCTGCAGGATATTGCCGCTTGAAATGGAACATTTTGTGACGTCATAAAAATCCAATTTTGAGGCACAACATTTTATATATTGCAAAATGTTTTGGAACAATATTGACTATAGGGTGCTAGACAGTTAGATTGCAAGAGTTCTAGGTTGCTAATAAGAGGCACTGTGTGTGAGGCTACAAAAGTGCCAGGTTGTCATTATTTGCACCTTTTGTATGTCGTCACTGCTCTCAATTTGATAGAAAGAGCCCCAAATGTCAGTGGCTTGAGAGAACAGTGTTTGATTTGCTCTACCTTTTTTGGTTTAATATGTGTGCCTATTTTATATTATTAACTTTAATGTTCATTATCAGTAATAATGGTGCAGAAATTCCCCCTCAACGTTCTCTAATCACCCACACACCCTCCATTCATCAACACAACTCACATTAATCAATTCTCCATCACAACTTACACTTCAAAACCTCTCACTCTGACAGTGATGTGTATACTCACATGTTCTGTCACACTGCCAAGACACAACTCACACTCCCCAGTATCTACCACACTCCCAACTATGCCCCCAACCCACACCTTACACTCTCCACTTCTTTGTACAGTCTACAGTCCTGCTCTCTTTCCTACTCCTTCTGCATCTCGCATCATTTCTCCCAGTCTATTGAACCCTTCCCCCATCTCTTCTCCCAATCAGCAACTCGCTCCCACTTTCTGGACCACTGCATCCTTTCTAGCCTACCCACTCCCTTTCTGCTTTCTGGCCCAGCACTCGCTCTCCCAGCTTCTGCCTCCAACTCACCGCCCTCTGGGCCACCACTCCCTCACTGCTTTCTCGTTCACCCCCGCCCCGCCCCCTCTAACCCACTGTTCCCTGTCTGCTTTCTTGCCCATCACTGCCCCATCTCTACTTTTCCACTCATATTGTGTCTATTTATGATTTTTTTTATAAATGCAAATATACAGCCTGATTCTTAAAAAAAGTGGGGCATTAAGAATTGTGCAGAGTATAGGCTGTTTTTAGAAGCCCCATTTTTGGAAATACAGAAATGCGCAGGTCACCTTATTCTCAGATGACCTGCACATTTCTCTTAAATACCTTAGTATTGGAAGCGCACTGCTGACACTAATGTTCTACAGACTCCCAGCACCCACATGGCTGCTGGGTGGTCATTTTGACTGAAGTGCCTGTCTCTGTAAAATGGGATAAAAAGCATTGATGTCCCAGTTTGAAATTAAATGATATTTTATTTATATTGCTCTTATTCACAAGTGTTTCAGAGCGCAACCAGGCAAAGGGAGGGGAACAAGGGAGAACAAAAACAACGATCTTACTAGGCCCAGTGACATTGAGAATGCGCAAATGCATGGAAAAGGGAAATGGGGGAAAGTGCATAGAAGGGGGGAGAAATGAAAAGTGCGAAAGTGAGGAGAGAACAGAATAAATAATAAGTAAAAATGAATACATAAATAAATAAAGGCTATAAGCAATGGTAGTGTAGCCAGCAAATGGCAAGTGCTGGATTAGTCAGATAGGGTATATCTGATAAGTGCAGAAGAAAACTGGGAAGGGGACTGTATGGGTATAGATACAGGCCTCAGTGCAAGGGGTGGCCTGGAGGCAGTGCAGGAGGGTAGCAGGGTGAGCAGGTACCTGGGACCGAATGACAGAGGGTGGCCAGGTGCACGGTGCTGAGAGAGAAAACAGATCAGCAGGGGAGAAGAGAGGTAAAGGTGGAAGTGAAGAGGAAGGTCTTCAGGTGCTTGCAGAACCGGAGATGGTTCTCCTCACGTTTCAAGGTGGCCGGGAGGCTGTTAAAAAGGGAGGCCCCGGCCGAAGACAGAGATCTACCCACAGCTTGTTTCTTTGAAAAACGACAGACCCTGAGGCAGTTAAAATTAGGGGAGCAGAGGGCTTGAGAGAGGAGGTATTTATGGAGGGATATATTTCAAAAAAGGGAGCAGGCGCTCCTGTCCAGAAAGAACATGGCATGATAACCAGTTTTAAGATGAGAGTTTGCAGCACACGCTTTTTGCTCACTGTACCTTTCAAAAATGGGAAATATCCATTTGCATATCAGTCTTTGTCCCGCCCACATGGGCAGTCCAGCACTGAAATGCTATGGCAATTCCTCTCTGAACAAGAGTACCAACAGCAACCCCATACACGTGTTTCAGCCTTGTTGGGCCTCATCAGTGAGGTGAAGTTGTGCCTCTCTGAGCACAGTGAGCAGGGAGTCCAGGTCGGGTTGCCCCCAGGTAACTCAGGGTGACCAACCCCACCTTCCTTGCAAATATTTAAAAAAATGTAGCAGGCGCTCCCTCCAGAAAGAACATGGCATGATAACCTGTTCTGAGATGAGAGTTTGCAGCACACGCTTTTTGCTCACTGTAACTTTCACAGATGGGAAATATCCATTTGCATATCAGTCTTTGTCCTGCCCACATGGGCAGTCCAGCACCGAAATGCTATGGCAATTCCTCTCTGAACAAGAGTACCAACAGCAACCCCATACACGTGTTTCAGCCTTGTTGGGCCTCATCAGTGAGGTGAAGTTGTGCCTCTCTGAGCACAGTGAGCAGGGAGTCCAGGTCTGGTTGCCCCCAGGTAACTCAGGGTGACCAACCCCAAGTTCCTTGCAAATATTTCAAAAAGGATAGCAGGCGCTCCTCTCCAAAAAGAACATGGCATGATAACCTGTTCTGAGATGAGAGTTTGCAGCACACGCCTTTTGCTCACTGTACCTTTCGCAGATGGGAAATAGCCATTTGCATATCAGTCTTTGTCCTGCCCACATGGGTAGTCCAACACCGAAATGCTATGGCAATTCCTCTCTGAACAAGAGTACCAACAGCAACCCCATACACGTGTTTCAGCCTTGTTGGGCCTCATCAGTGAGGTGAAGCTATGCCTCTCTGAGCACAGTGAGCAGGGAGTCCACGTCTGGTTGCCCGAGGTAACTCAGGGTGACCAACCCCACCTTCCTTGCAAATATTTCAAAAAAATGTAGCAGGCGCTCCCTCCAGAAAGAACATGGCATGATAACCTGTTCTGAGATGAGAGTTTGCAGTACACGCTTTTTGCTCACTGTACCTTTCACAGATGGGAAATATCCATTTGCATATCAGTCTTTATCCTGCCCACATGGGCAGTCCAGGACCGAAATGCTATGGCAATTCCTCTCTGAACAAGAGTACCAACAGCAACCCCATACACGTGTTTCAGCCTTGTTGGGCCTCATCAGTGAGGTGAAGTTGTGCCTCTCTGAGCACAGTGAGCAGAGAGTCCACGTCTGGTTGCCCCCAGGTAACTCAGGGTGACCAACCCCAAGTCCCTTGCAAATATTTCAAAAAGGGTAGCAGGCGCTCCTCTCCAGAAAGAACATGGCATGATAACCTGTTCTGAGATGAGAGTTTGCAGAACACACCTTTTGCTCACTGTACCGTTCACAGATGGGAAATAGCCATTTGCATATCAGTCTTTGTCCCGCCCACATGGGCAGTCCAGCATTGAAATGCTATGGCAATTCCTCTCTGAACAAGAGTACCAACAGCAACCCCATACACGTGTTTCAGCCTTGTTGGGCCTCATCAGTGAGGTGAAGCTGTGCCTCTCTGAGCACAGTGAGCAGGGAGTCCACGTCTGGTTGCCCCCAGGTAACTCAGGGTGACCAACCCCAAGTTCCTTGCGAATATTTCAAAAAAGGTAGCAGGCGCTCCTGACCAGAAAGAACATGGCATGATAACCTGTTCTGAGATGAGAGTTTGCAGCACACGCTTTTTGCTCACTGTACCTTTCACAGATGGGAAATAGCCATTTGCATATCAGTCTTTGTTCCGCCCACATGGGCAGTCCAGCACCTAAATGCTATGGCAATTCCTCTCTGAACAAGAGTACCAACAGCAACCCCATACACGTGTTTCAGCCTTGTTGGGCCTCATCAGTGAGGTGAAGTTGTGCCTCTCTGAGCACAGTGAGCAGGGAGTCCATGTCTGGTTGCCCCCAGGTAACTCAGGATGACCAACCCCAAGTTCCTTGCAAATATTTCAAAAAAGGTAGCTGTGCCTCTGAGCACAGTGAGCAGGGAGTCCACGTCTGGTTGCCCTCAGGTAACTCAGGGTGACCAACCCCAAGTTCCTTGCAAATATTTCAAAAAGGGTAGCAGGCGCTCCTCTCCAGAAAGAACATGGCATGATAACTTGTTCTGAGATGAGAGTTTGCAGCACACGCCTTTTGCTCACTGTACCTTTCGCAGATGGGAAATAGCCATTTGCATATCAGTCTTTGTCCTGCCCACATGGGCAGTCCAGCACCGAAATGCTATGGCAATTCCTCTCTGAACAAGAGTACCAACAGCAACCCCATACACGTGTTTCAGCCTTGTTGGGCCTCATGAGTGAGGTGAAGTTGCGCCTCTATGAGCACAGTAAGCAGGGAGTCCACGTCTGGTTGCCCCCAGGTAACTCAGGGTGACCAACCCCAAGTTCCTTGTAAATATTTCAAAAAAGATAGCAGGCGCTCCTCTGCAGAAAGAACATGGCATGATAAACTGTTCTGTGCAAAAAGCGTGTGCTGCAAACTCTCATCTCAGAACCGGTTATCAAGCCATGTTCTTACTGGAGAGGAGTGCCTGCTACCTTTTTTGAAATATTTACAGAGGGATAGTTGAAGGTATTTTTTCGACCCAGGCCCCAGAAACCCTTGTGGACAATGCAGAGGGTTTTAGATGTAATCCTTGCATACACTGGGAGCCAGTGAAGGGATTTCAGAGCTGGAGAGATATGATCCCAGGTCTTAAGGCCAAGGACAAATCTTGCAGTCCCGTTCTGGATTCGTTGTAAAGGGCGGTGAGCGGAGGCAGGTTGATTTAGAAAGAGGCTGTTACAGTAGTCCAACCAAGAGAGAACCAGAGCTTGGGAGACAGTGAGCTTCTGGGGGAAGGAGAGGAAAGGTGCAGTAGTTAGTTTGACTTTTTTGAGACATCAGAGATGTGTGCAGAGAAGGAAAGTGTGGTGTCAAAGATGACCCCAAGGTTCTTAGCTTCGCAGGTAGGGGTTGGAGGAGGGCCAAGTGAGGCCGGCCAAAGAGTGAGGGGAAAGGAGGGTGAAAGTATACCAATGAGGAGGATCTCAGTCTTGTTGGCGTTTAGACAAAGATCGTTGGCAGCACACCAATTTTGAATGGCGGTTATGCAATCAGAGATGAGGGAAGGAGAGGAGGTGGCTGAAGGAAGCATGAAAATGGGTTGGGTGTCATCAGTATAGCACTGGAAGTTTGATCAGAAAATGAAAATGCAGTAGGCGAGAGTTGCCTGGTATTGGTTGAAAAGCCAAGGTGAGATGATAGACCCCTCTGGAACACCACAGGTAGAGAGGGAGATGGAAGATGTGAAGGACCCAAGTTGTACCTAGGAGGGTTGATCAGAAAGGATCCGAAAGGAAAGAGGTCAGCCATGCCAAAGCCTGATCATTGATACCCAGGTTGTCATGGAGATGATTGAACAGGATGGTATGGCTGACCATATCAAAAGCAGAGGAGAGATGAAGTAGGATGAGGACAGAGGGAATGTTAGAGTCAAGGTTGGAGAGAAGGTCTTCACAGATGTTCAGGAGAGCAGTTTCTGTGCTTCTGGCAGCTCTGAAACCAGATTGGTGGTCATGGAGAGAGCCAACAGAATCGGAGTGAAGGTTAAGCTGAGAGATGGGCAGCTTTTCAAGGAGCTTACCCAAAAAGCGAGTAATGGAAATTGCAAGGGTATCGATGTGGTCCTTAATGGTTTTAGAGGAACAGGGATGGACCTGTTTTGATGATGCTTTCAAAGATCGGACTTGTCTAGCGACCTCATCAGGGGAGAAAAGAGGAAAGGATGAGAAAAAGGGAGGGATGTAGGGGTGTAGCTGAGGGAGGGTTAACACGCCGAGAAGGAGGCGGTAGATGTCCTGTGTTTTAGAAATAAAGTGAGAGGCAAGGGCATTGCAAAGAGCCTGGGAGGCGAGAGGAGGGGTAGAGGCTGCAGCAGGGTTGGCCAGCCCCTTGCAGATTTTAAAAAGTTCAGCCGAGTTGTTAGATGCCGCAGAGACGCGGGCTTGAATGTTGACTCTCTTCTTGGTGCAGACAGCGAGTCGGTATTGCCCTTGGAGCAGGCGGCAGATTAGTTTGTCAGAGGATGAGCAAGAAGCCCTCCATTTCCTCTCAGCCACCCTACACTTACATTTATGTGTAGCTAGGTCAGAGTCATACCAAGAGTTGCACTTGGATTGGGACTTTGTTGTAATGTGTCTTGCTAGCCGAGTGGAGGACATCACTGCTAAATGGAATGTAGTGATGTCAGTGTGAGTGGAGTGTTGGTGTGTTGTTATCTGAAGGGGGATTCTATGCTTGGCAGTTGGAGGTATGCTGACTTGGAAAGGACATGCCAATGTTTTGTTCCTGGCTATTGAACTACAATAAATCTACTTAATAACTCACCTGCTGGTTCGGGTGTTCATCAGCTTCCAAGTTATTGCACTGGCGACGAGGATGGTATCCTGTCGTGGAGGGGACAGTCAATAACCAGGAAACATTGCCCTCCAGTGAATCCATGTCCATGAAGCAGTTGTCAGCAGGCTAATGGCCCAGAATTGTCTTGACTTGGCCGAGTACCCTTTTCAGCAGGCCGGGCGGTGCTGATTTGAGGAGCCCAGTCGGCACACAGGTCGGTGTGCAGTGCAGGTTGGCACAGCAGCTCTGGGGGGGGGGGCGTTTGACCCAGTGGCCGGGTTGGTGCTGGGGGTTCAGTTCGGCACACAAGTCGGTGTGCAAGAATCTAATGGGTACTTCTCATGCCCCTCTGACTGTCTGTGTTTCTGGATGGTGCGCATATTCGGCTTCCATAAGGCATGTATAAATGCCCTGTCAGGCGGCCTTAAGGGGGGGCAGCGTTCAGCTTGTCCGGAGCGCACTACTCCCTGCTGTGAAGGAGTGTTGCACACATGTCCATGTGCGGAGTGTAGGGACGCGTTTGGAGGTGTGCCAGCGGGCCGGGTGGTGCTGGTTGTGGCTTCTGACGAAGTCTGTGTCCACCCGATCATTGTAAAGGTGGGGAGTGAATCGCTTCCCCGTTCGGATGCCCGGAGTGTTGCTGACAGGAGCTCTTGCCCGCAGGCAGTGGTTGCGGGCAACGTGGACGCGGCTGATCCTTGCGTGTTCTGGTGTCCCGCGGTGCTGGTGGAAGGGGCCTGGTACTATGGAAGGTGCTGGTCCTGGCTTGGTGCGGTGCCACGCATTACCAGCGTATTCCGCCGGCATCCTGGGGAGTGATGTTTGCTCCATGATCCCCGTTTGTGGAATGATGACGTCGGGGAGTCATCAACGTGCGTTCCAGCGTGCTCTTCTGGAACGCAGGAGAGACGTTCAGTGTGTGGAACCTTGCAAGCGCAGGAGACGCGCTGTTTCAACATTCTGTGTTACGGAGAAGTTGCACAGAACCTGTGGGCATGGCATCGGATCATCCTATGCTGATGCTGGCAGGGTGGTCCATGAATCTGCTGTGCATATGCAGCAATGGAAAAGTATGTGGGTGAGTGCGGTCACCTGCGTGGGTTACGAGGAGACCTTGACATTTATCTTGGATGTGTTGGAACTTTTCTTGCAGCGACTCGGTCTTGACGCGTCGTCGGATTGTTTTCTCATGTCAGGCGGAATGGAGAATTTGCCTGTGGCCTGCGTGCGATGTAGTTGTTGATGGGCCCTGGACCGGTCAGGTCCTGTGTTACGGCAGCTTGATGCTAGCAGGACGTGCCTTTTGAGGCGGATCATTTTTCATTAGTGATTTTGATATATTTGTGTGCCGGCTGTGTTTTGGGCTGTAGTGTGTGTGCGTAGCATGGGCCCGTGTGAGTGAAGTGGATGCGCGCGCGCTGGTTGTTTTGTATGAGTGTGAGTGGCTGTCCCTTAGGGTTGTGGTTGTATGCTACGGGTGAGTGAAAATTAGTGATATGTTGTTTTGTTAATGTAATGAAAATTGTTAGGTATTTTTTTTTTTGTGAATAACAATTTCTTCCAGGTGGACTGAACATTGAACTTTTAGGGTTTGGACTTGTGGGTGGGGGGCACTCACATGTTATTATCACAGTAATGTCTGCATTAATCTGCCTAACATTTTTTTACAGGTTGGGTTCCATTTGGCTTTGGATGGACTCGTGGGTGGGGGTGCCCGCGGGTGATTATGGGTTATCGGGCAGTCATTTCTATCCAAAGGTGCTTTAAGAACTCTATCATCCTAATTGTTCAGTTATGTTATGTCTAATCTTTGGTAGCACTTAATGTGCATGTGAAAGTCAATGTATCTTTTAGCAGATATGCATATGTGTGTGGAGGTGTAGATGAAGAGTAGGGGTGACTCTACCCTTGTTGTGTGGTATGTGAACTGTGCTATTGTTACCATGTGCCTCTGTTTGGGGTTTCCAATAGCAACATGCAAGGTGGGGCCATTGGGTAGGTCCCATGTTGGAGTAGTCCTGCTGTTTTGCAGGTGGTTGGACCAGGGGTCCAAGGTGAGTAGAGTGGTGTCCTGCGTTCGCGCAGGAGGCTGGACCTGGGGTCCATGGTATGTGGTAGGTGTGCTGCGGGCGGCAGTAGGGTGGGCCTGTGGTCCAAGGTATGGAGTGGTGTGCTGCGGGTGGCAGTAGGCTGGACCTGGGGTCCTAGGTGAGTGGTAGGTGTACTGCGCTGTGTAGTAGGCTGGACCAGGGGTCCGTGGTGGTTGGTGTGTGTGTTTGGGGTGTGTCTGGTTAAGGTGGTTGGGGCTGGTTGTGTTCCACATTCTTGCGGGTTGTGTTCTCTATGGTTCAGGGTTTTGTGGTGTTGTGGTTCCCTTAGGGGTGCTGTGGTGAACTGTTTCGTTGTTGTGCTTGTTGTTGCTCTGTTGAGCTGTGTGGTTCGTGCCCAGGGGTGGCAGCCCTGGTGTCCTAGGGGGCAGACTAGGACGGGAGGACGTTTGTGCACTGAGAGTTGAGGGGTGTTAGGTAGTTATCTGGAGGACGCTGGGTCGTGGCAGGACCTAGGTTTCAAGGGGCAGCTTGGAACAGGTGGAGGTGCGTAGTTTTTTATTTTTGTTCTCGAAGGTTGTCCGGTTCTGTTCTTGGAAGGAGTGAGCCCTTATGTAGACTGCGTTGGGTTCCTCTCTGTTTTGTTTATAAAGGGAGGAGTGGAAGTGGTGTTGAGTTGGGCGTAGGACTTGGTGTAGGGGTTGGTTGACACGGGGTGTCATGTTGGCACAGTTGTTAGTATTCTGGGGGTGCCATGTAGGTTTTATTGGGTTCTTATTCCTTTGGTGGAGCACTTTCCTGTTTCCTTGATCTTCCTTGGAGTGTCCGGGGGTTTGGTGTTCTCTGGGGACAGTTTCTTGTCGCCAGTGGTGTTACTAGTTGGTGCATTACATGCTGGCCACATGTACATGTAGGGGTTTTTGTCTGGTGGTGGTTTTGGTGTGATCTTTCTATGTTTCCAACAAAGTAAAGGAGGGAGAAGTGTTGTAATGTGTCTTGCTAGCTGAGTGGATGACATCACTGCTAAATGGAATGTAGTGATGTCAGTGTGAGTGGAGTGTTGATGTGTTGTTATCTGAAGGGGGATTCTATGCTTTGCAGTTGGAGGTATGCTGACTTGGAAAGGACATGCCAATGTTTTGTTCCTGGCTATTGAACTACAATAAATCTACTTAATAACTTACCTGCTGGTTCGGGTGTTCATCAGCTTCCAAGTTATTACAGACTTCAAACAGATCCTCATGACGGAGGCAAGAGCATCAAGAGTAGCAGAAATAGAGGAGTAGAGCAGGGATAGGACTGTGTCAGGGTGTGAGTCAGCCTAGGAAGAAGGAGGGGGGAAAAAGGTGGCAGTGAAAGCTTCGACAGACACGCAATCCATGGGCCGGATGTTCGAGAAGGTGGGTGGCAATCTTGGGGTAGGCTTGGCTATAGGGGAGGTGATAGAAAGATGAGGGGCAGAGAGGGGGAGGCTGGAGGAGATCAAGACGTCAAGTGTGTGACCAGCAGAGTGAGTCGGACCAGAGGGGAGGATAGAGAGGGAGAGTGAATTGCAGAGGTTGCGAAAGAGCGCAGATGAGGAACAGGGAGAATCAAGATGGATATTGAGTTCAGCGAGGAGGAGGAGTTGAGTGGTTGAGGCCAGGAGGGAGGAGGAGAGGTCGGCCCACTCAGAGAGAAAAGAGGTGATTTGACCAGGGGGCCAGTAGAGAGTAGCAACAGTAAGAGAGTGTCTGGGCGAGGGAGAGAGAGCCTGCAGACAAGGCATTCGAAAGAGGAATAAGTCTGAGTGGGGATGATAGAGGCAGGAATCCACTCAGGAAAAATCAGGGCTACACCCCGTCAGGGCCGGTCGGATCTGGGGGCAGAGAGGATCTTGTAGCCTTCAGTGAGGAGAGTGTCAAAACTCGCGACAGAGCTGGCTGTGAACCACGTCGCAGTAAGAAAGAGGACATCAAGGTCAAGTTCTTCTAGGAGGTGGCAGATGCCAGAGGAGTGTTTGACAGCCGAGCGAGAGTTGAGAGTGGCAAGATGAAGAAAGTTGCCAGCCGTAAAGACCTTCCAGGGGGTACAAATCAGAGCTATGCCCTGCAGAGGTGTGGAGGGAGATTGAGATGGGGCAGAGGAGGAAGGAAAGGAGGGCGAGGTAGCCAAGGGAGGAGCGTAGGGGACAGCTGGACAAGAGAGGAAGTTGATGAGGCGAGGGAACCGTCTATCAAAGAGGAGCAGATTAGCATGAGGGCCTTGCACCATGACAGTGCCGTTTAGGTAGACATTAATGATGACTCTGGAGGAGTCAAAGGAATCCATGAGGACTTCCCATTGGGTGTCACCATTAATGGGAGAGGAGGAGACAGGACAGAGCACATAGATCATATAAGGGGTCCAGAGATCTGGTGAAGGAACGACAAAGAGGATGTCAGTGACGGTTTGTCTTGCAGAGGCTCTGGAATAGGTATTTGCGATGGGGAGACCTGGGTTGGAAGCCAAGATATCCTTTTTAAATTTCTTCTTACCAGACTTAGTGAGAAAGGAAGGATAGTTGATAGAGAAGCAGTAGGGTAGATAGGATAAACAGATAAAGCCATGGGTAGGTAGAGAGAGGAGGCAATAGGAGAAATGTGCCAGAACAGCGTTATGGAGCAGTCACTGGGCTAGCAGGTTACACTTGAGGGCTAAAGTAAAGTGATTTACAAAAATACACCCAAATTTGACTTTCAAAAACACACTCAAATTTGATTTGCAAAAACACACCCACATTTGAGTTACAAAAAACACACACATTTGACTGTCAAAAACACACCCAAATTGGACTTTAAAAAACACATGCTAAGGCACCATAGGTAAGAGAAGTGAGGTATGGGTAGGAGGTGAGTGCTGAAGCAAGAGCATTAGAGAGTATACAGGGAGACCAGTTAGAAACGGCAGAGGGGAACATCCCAAAGGGAAAAAGAAAGGGTAGGCAGAAGGAGAGAAGTAACCCATGTAGAGGGAAGAGAGTCTTGGTGGTCCAATTTCATAACTCAGTGAGCTGCCAGCCCCAGAGAGGGTCAGGTTGCGATAGTGGATTCATGTATTGTCCCAGTAGGGGACAGGGAAGCAGACACGGGCCTTAGAAGTGGGCCTTTGAACAACAGGCCGGCTCCCGCCGCCCGGTGCCAATGATTGGCAGATGAATGCGAGGCAGCCAATGGTTGGTGTCCAGGGCACACTACACAGACTGCATCAGAAGCAGGTAGCCATCTTCAAAAGGGGAGAGGGCTAATGAGAATGGAATCATAATTCACACAATCTGCCCAAAATAGAAGCACACCCAGCTAAATGCAGGTAAAAAAAACACGTGCTTCTGCACATGTGCTTTTAGCAGAATGCAGCTACGTTTTAAACGCACTACCGCAAAAAAATACACTACATTGTGGACAAACAATTTTCAAACTCAAACATGATACAAAGGGGCCAGTGGCAGTAATTGGGGCCAGCTGGCTTACCTAGGTGTGCGAGCGCTGCTGACGATCACTGCCGAGGTCTTGGTAGTATCTGATTGAAAGTTGCAGATGTGCGCGGTGAGCGCGTGGATCAGCTGTCTGCACCCAGCACAATTTTGAGAGATCGAAATGCAAGTGGGACAGCAGCATTTCATACCTCTTAAAAGAAATTGCACAACCAGGTAAGCAAAGACCCAGTCATGCACCCACAGTACCTAGTTGAAACAGGGGTTGGGGGTTGCCTTAGTTTTCTGCGCATTTAAAAGTTCATCACGTTTGAGAATTCAGGATGTGATTTTAAATATGCAGAAATGGCCCCTGAATTGTGCAAATGCGCAAAGGGGTTAATGAGTGCATCTAAGATTCCGACCTTCAGAGTCCCTTTGTGGATTGGGCTGCTCATTTTTTTGTGGCAGGAGGTGAGACATGCTAGCGTGTCTCATCTCTGGCACAAACAATGCATTGAAAACCTGTCCCTTTGTGTTTTTGTGTAAAAAAAATAGCATTTCTTTTAAAAACGGTTGTTTTTTTCCCCCTTGGTATCTTTTGAAAAAACAGACATTTTAGAATGTTTTTAAAATACCCGATTTCATAGCATATTTCTTGATCTTGATCATGAAATCGCTATAGGCAGGAGAGCCTATTATTTTCTCTGTCTTTTCTATTTCTTCTCTCCAGTTTGAATCTTATCTCCTGCCTGCCTCCTCGGCAAGTGCACCAACAGTGTCTGGCCTCTTTAGCTTTCCTTTTTGATCTCAGAATATTCTCCATCACACTGTCTTCACTCTCAATCCATCCAACTTCTTTCTGTTCCAATACCTCCTTGCACCGAATCTCATTTTTGCTGCTTTCCCGTAGAAATTGGAACTCTGTTCCCTATATCCATCCTCACCTTATCTGTATATTTACCATTCTAATTTGAAATCGCATTTTCTGTCTGATTTTTCCAATAATTGATTCTGTTTTACACCTCATCCTATTATCATTATTCCTTATTCATGCTTGTTTCCTGTACCTTTATGAATGTAATCTACATCGCTTTGGCAAAAGCTCTGTATACATCCCAATAAATACAAAATCCAAATGCAGGCCTTGAACATTCTTAAAACTATCACTCATCCTTTAGGTCAAGTTTATACATTTTCATACTCGAACTAATATAAATGTACTCACCCGATTTTACTGGTGATAAATAAAAAAGTGCTTTCTGTGAAATGGTGCATGGCACCAGAAGTGCACTTCATTTGTGGCACAATGCTACCACTGAGAAGTCAGCCATGCAAGTGAAACTTGTATTTGCAAAGTGTGTTTGCATTAAGTGTCAAATAAGGGAGTTAAACATCCCCATAAACTCCAATAGGATTGAGTGCCATGCATGGCACTTGACCTTCATAAAATCTCCTCGACCATGTGATTGGGTGAGGAGATTTTTCAAACCATGAAATGTAAATCACCTTAATGATGCTATATCCACAATGTATAAGGAGTTTCCACTGAAAAATCATGTTCATGATTCTGCACCCACAATGTGTGCAGGCATTGGAACTGCAAATCACTTCATATTGATTTGCTCCCAATATATGGCAGCATTCCCCCTGTAAATCACTTTCATAATGCAGCACTCACAATGTTTGCAGATAATCATGCTGTTACTCAATTTGATGATGTTTTGTCCACAGCAAATGGCAGAGTTTACAGTATAAATCACTTTCATGATGCTGTGTGTACAATAAAGGCAAACATTGCCATTGAAAAACACCTGCCCACAATATATTCAGGAATGCCACTGAATATCCCTTTCATGATTCTGCACCCACAATATATGGCAGCATTGCCACTCAGTGATAATCATTTTCATGATGATACTATATGTGCATGTTTGCCTTTCATGATGCTGCACCCAAAACATATGTCAGAATTCCTAACATAAATCATTTTCACATTGTCATGCCCACAAATAATGCCAGCATTGCAGCGTAAAAAACCCTTCATGATGCTCCATGAAAGATATAGTCCAATATTACTACACTAAGTCACTTTGAAGTCATGATGGAGTGTGCATGATGCACGCAAATCTTGCCCCTCTAAATGACTTTCTTAAATTTTGAAACCTGTGCTATCAATGTGGTGTAGTTTGGCAAACACCTATACCAATGGTCTTCAAACCTTTTTGGCCTAGGCCACCCCTGGGCAAAATGTGGGCAGGCCAACCCCCCAAAATGTCAAATGTCCAGTAAGTCCAAATGGCTATGAACTATTGCGTGCCATCGCCACACCCTGCTCCCAGTATATTCCTTGGGGTCTCAACCTGCTCCCATCACAGTCTCTGGGCTCCCTCATCCCACTCCTAGCCCAGTCCCTGTGCTCTCCCCACCCCACCACAGTCCCTGGGATCTCGCCACCCTGCTCTTAAAAATAATAATAATAATAATAATAATAATAATAATAATAATAATAATAATAATAATAATAATAATAATAATAATAGTAATGTATTTGTTATAAAGCACTACACACCCATAGGTCTCAGAGATCTGAAATTACAGAGGACATTATTATCCCACAGAGTGGTACTCAATTTATCGGCCATGGCCCCCCCCCACCTTGCTCCAAGTACAGTCGCTGGGCTCCCCCACCCCACTTCCAGCACAGTTCCAGGGCTGGCCCGTTCCTCTTACCTCACTCACTGCATATACCCTGGGCTCCCCCTAGCCCACACTCTACATAGTCCCAAGCTCCCCAACCTTCTCCAAAAACAACCTCAGGGCTCCCCCACCTGATCCAAAAACAATCTCAGGGCCCCACCTGCTCCAATAACAATGCGTTGCTATGTCACACCCTAAAAAAGGCCATTGCTAATCCCACTTGTTACATTTCTTGTGTATTATCAAAATGTCTACACAGCCAGCAGTAAAGTACTAGACAGTGCGATCAGACGATTTAAGCATCTTTACTGTATCATCAATAATCCCCTCATCTTTCTTCCTAGTCACAGTCCTTATTCTATGAGGTGAGTCATCAGCCTGGGGGCAGGTGTTTCAGAAGTCCCATAAAAAAAGTTACTATTCATTTGTCTATACTCCTCCACTAAGCTGGGTATACAAGCACCTCCGACTTACCTAGAATTCCTGTTCAATTACAGAATGCTTTAAAAACAAAATGGGTCCTAGGATGGAGTGAGGATTACGACTGTGACGACAAAGACTTGGAATCAAATTGTTGAAGATTACCAGTAATTAATGATATTTGTGATGTCATCTTTGATGTCCTGGGTGTTAGTCTTAGCAGTGCACGGTGGTGGCGAGAGTTATGGTTGCTTAGCTTACCATAACTGGCAAATTTCAGGGGGTTTTCGATTTTACTTGTATCCATAACGTCCCTTTAACAAAGTTTTTTCATTAAATTTCATAGGTTTTTATTGGTGCAACTTAACCATAATATCCCTTTAATAAAGTTTTTTCATTGAATTTCATAGGTTTTTATTAGTCCAACTTAACCATAACGTCCCTTTAACAATGTTTTTTCAGTTCAGTTCAGTTCACTTCTATACACTTTTTGCAACTATTCAAATAGTTTTGCATCCGTAGACGTCTACGAACATCTGACTTCATTGCGGACCTTCTGGACAGTGCCATATGACCATACGCTGGTGCGCAGCATGATGACGTGTCTGGGAACCCGTCCACACTTCACGATAAGATATATCCTTCGTGGACAGTTCGGAACTGCATTTTCTACTGATCTAGGAAGTTTCAACTTCAAAAGTTCCCTTGCACACCTCCTACACCTTTTCGTATTCATTATCCATTACCAATCTAGTACACAGTATATCAAAACTGCTATTTATCTTAAAAATGGCATCAGTTATTGCCATCCCTCCTCCCCAAGAGCCACCACCACCACCAGATAGAGGACCTTCACAACAAAAACAGTGCAGTACTTCAAAGACAATGAAAAGGACCAAGAAGATGAGGTAGAGGAAGTGCCTACTTCTAGCACTTAGATCGAATCATGGGTGTGCCAGTTATTTGCTACTGTTGGGAGTGTACCAAAAGCTAAAGCTACCAAAGTGAAATGCGCTGAGTGCACTCAGTCGCAGACTACCTGGACAGTACTCCTATGGGACCACCTCCATGCGCCGCCACACCAAATTCAATGACTGCAAAGCTCTCAGAAAAGTTGTTCCTTTCTCAGCAAGTAGTAAGCTGTCTTCCTCCACCTCATCATCCTCAATAAATACTGTAACTACACAACATGATGTCTGCGGGCATTGGTGCATTATAAATAAATAAATAAATAAGGAGGGATACGGACCATTATCGTCCATTGCAGCCCCTGAAATGGGGGATATAGGCCATTAGCACCCTAGGTTCCCAAAGCGGGAACCCAGGGTGCTAAAACATAGATTTTTCTTCCTATAGCTGTAGGAAGGAAAATCCTTTTACAAGACAGCCAACATGGAAAGAGAAGGTGGGGCTCTGTACACAGCCCCTCTTCCCTTGCCATGGCAGCCTGCAAAACCCTATGAACATATTACCACAAGCGCTTTTTTTCCCCTTTCAAACCTATCCTACCTTCGAATAACCTTACCACATAGCCGGTCCCAGGTAGACATAGCCACTTTAACACCATTTTCTGTCCATAGCGGTCATGGCCAGTAGCCAGATTGTCCGCGTCATGACCTTATGCCATGACGCAGACAATCTGGCTACTGCCCACGGCCACAGGCTATACCTCAGTCACCAAAGGTATAGGACTATTTTTTGTACCTATATTATTACACTTGTAAAAAAATAAAACACGGGCACATTTGCAAAACCATGCTTTAATGTCCTTGCCAATGCTAGTCAAGAGTTCGCTCGAAATCCGCCCATGTTTCATTTTTTTTAAAATGTCAAAATATATGTACATACAATAGTCATATAACTTGACAAAATCCATTCAGTCTTTACACAAACATTGAAGGTTGGGTCTATAATCTTTCTCAAAATTTGTGTCCACATTCGTCAAATAGCAACAAAGTTTCAAGCCATCTAAAAATGTTAAGACTACCCCTCTAATTTTGCCCCCTCTTGAGAAAATCCCACCAAACTTTAGAAAACCATTTATATCTAGATCCAAAATCGTTTTGCCAAATGTTGTGCAGATTCGTCAAATGACACCACATTTATTTGCCTTTAAAATATTTTTGGACCCCCACTCTAATTTTACCCCCTCTTGACAGAATCCCACAAAACTTTGCAGAACCATTCAGGATTAGTTCTAGAATAACATTGCAAGTTTCATTGGATAGCGCAAAAGTTATAAGCCATCCAAAAACTGCTTTTCCCCAACCCTGTAATGCAGAAATAGGTACAGATGTCCTAGGACATCTGAAGTGTCCGCGAACACCACAGCACTGCCCCAGGACATCTGGAGTGTTCGCGGACTTTCAGGGGGTGACACAACCTGTTTTTTGTCTTCTTATGGCCATATCCAATCCAGTCCTCACCACCCCCACATCCCCAGTTTGTTGAGTTTGACAAGTGAAATGCTGCTTTTTAAAAAAATGTTTTCATTGCGCTGTCCGCTGTCCGCGGACCCCAAAAAAGTCTGCGAATCCAAGATGGCGGGCACTCCAGGAAAACCGACGCATTTCACGTTTTCCCACCAGCCAATCAGCAGGCGCGTCCCGATGTCTGCAGACCACGTGAAAGTCCACACATTTTCTGGCCATTCGGAGGCCAGTCCGCTGACAGTACAGCCAATCAGAGGCCAATTCGCGGACCGAACAGGGAAATGAGTCCGCGGAGCGGACATAGATATCACAAATTGTTTTGCCTCACGTTTTGGTCATTTAAAAAAAAAACTACTGGACGGATTTACACCAAATTAACACCAACCCGCCGCTCCTGCTGCAAATTTGGTGGAAATCTGTCCAGTGGTTTGGGCTGTAGGCGTGAGCAAAGTTTTTTCCCATTATGTCTATGGAAAAAAGACATTTTGGGACCCCCCTGTAACTTTGCCCCCCTGGACCAAATCTTACCATACTTTATAAGCCACCCAAAAAGTGCTCTTCCTATGGGATTAGCAACTTAACCATAACTACACAGCCACTACAGTGGCTGTGTAATATATATATATACATGTAGTAAAGAATTAGATTATCAGACAGAAGCTAAGCAGATTGGTAAAAGGTTTGTCAAACGAGGGTACAAGAAACATGTAATTACAAACTGCTTTAAGAAAGCAGAAGTTCCGAAAAGAACGGAATTGTTTGGAGTCCAAATTAGCAAAAAACTGGAGAAGATTAGATTTATAACAGGGTATAATCATCAAGCTACTAATGTTAAACGAATTATGAAGAAACATTGGAATGTGCTCCTGACAGATCCTGATCTTGAGAAGGTATTAGATAAAGCTCCCAATGTGACATACCGTAAAGCGCCAACTCTTAAAAATATACTGTCACCTAGTATGGTGGTCACAGAAGTTACCAAGTCAGGCCATTTTTTGAAACAGGATTTGGGAGGTTTTCGTAAATGCGCGAACTGCAAAATGTGCAGCTTTGTATCTAAAACTCCATTTGTCAGTTCCAATGGTTTATCATGGAGATACAAACATAGAATCACATGTTTGACTAAGTTTATAGTATATGCCATTACCTGCACCTGTGGTCTTCATTATATTGGATCAACAATAGGTATGCTTAAGCTCAGGATTCTCCAACATTACAGAGCCATTAAGAATGGAGATACTACCAATCCTCTGACAGGACACTTCATAGAGAAACATGGTGGTAATGTGGAGGAAATGTCATTTGTTGGTCTTGCCCATGTCCCACAACACAGAAGACTGGGTAACCGAGAATTGAAACTTAGGCAATTAGAGGCAACCCTAATCTGTAAATTTGACACCTTAAGGCCTAATGGACTCAACACTGATTCAGAGATGTTTGTATTTCTCCAGTAGATTGGATGGATGTCTATGTAAATGTATGCAACAACAGGACCCTGGATAGCTAGTTTGGTATATCCCCCTATTAATGTTGTGGTGGACAAGAGGGAATTACCTATTTTAGTGAGCAATGTGGTGCTGCTATTGCAGCACTATATTGCAATTTAAGATTCATTACATCAGTATTTGATCATCTAATGTGATGTTTGAGTTTGAATACTTTGAGCACTTGCACTTTGAATAGCTTCTGTAAATATATTGTGACTTGCTGTATAGGATCATTAAGAGAATATTTCCCTTTTAGTATGTATTAGTCACGTTTAGCAACTATAACTACGGTGGTAAATACATGTCTCTTATATCAATTAGACCGAACATCTTAATGGATATGCACTTTCATAGATAAATACAATTGCAATGGAAATTATTCTGAGCATATGAAAGCCTTATACATAAGATTGTACTAAAAGAGATATAGTTCTTCTCCACTAGAGGGCACTATGTCCCACATCTATATAGGAGAGCTTTGGTGCTTTAAGAGTTTGTTGTTGTGCCGTCTTTGGCTTTCAGAGCAACACAAACCCAGGGACGTAATGGGTTAAACTCTTGTCAAGGTTGATAAAGTTTACCCATGGTATAGAAAGGTGCACTAGCGCAATCAAACACAAGTAAATGTTTAAAGAAATTCATAATTTTAATTAGGGAAATGCAACGTGGAGCGAGGAGTTTTCTGTCCCTTTACTCGCATACTAAGATGGCACATATTTTATGGCCATTGTATTGTGTTCATAGTGAACACAATGACTATATAGTCATTCTACTATGGTGGCCTGCTTGATGTAAGTTTCAATGCGGTATTTAGCGATCACGTGATCAGAGACAATGAGAGGGGGGAGGAGCTGCTCGCTCGAGTTGCTTTCCTTAAGTTTTAAATGGGTTGTGTTTACACGGATGTGGAGTTTGATCAGCCTGAGGAAGCCTGGTACATCCAGGCGGAACGCGTGGCGATTTTCCACCCTGGGGGGTGAGTGTTGTTTAAACCTGTATGCCATGGGAAGGTTTTGATGTATACCTACCCTTTATTGCATATTTTGCACAGTTGGTTGCTTGTTTTTATAATGAATAAAAACGAAGTATTTTTGTAAGAAGGTGGTTTGGTCTTGAGTGCTGGGAATACTTCTGACATATTTTGTGGGGTTTTTTGTAGTGTTACAACCCTCCATTTATATGTGTTTTTCTATACATTAAGGAGCTCAGTCAAAGCTTCTTTTCCTAGCACCAGCTACGAGTTAGGCAGTGCACTAAACTTGGCTACTTTGTTTTTACATATATATATATATATATATATATATATTTTTTTTTTTTCAAGGAAACAACCCTTGAAATATTGCTAAAGCCACCTTAACTTTGAGCCCCCTGTTGCGCAGACTATATCCACTGGCTGACATTGCAGCCACGTCTAAATGCCCTCATGCTAATAAATTAGGCAACATGGCCTTAGTGGGTTGACCCCTTCCTCACTTTGAAGCTAAGCAGCGTTCATCCCAGTTACTGCAGGGATAGGAAACCCACCGTTGCTGTAAAAATGCCAATTTTTTAAAATGTTTTATTATTGACAGGGAGACTACAAATACCAGAATGCAATTCAGCAAAAGGCAAATAAAGGACTGACAGTAACACGGTTTAAAAAAAGTAAATAATTCAGATGCCCATTCAGTCACCCATCCATGCAGTAACTGCGACTGACCCTGCTTCACTTCAAAGTGGTGCTGAAGGCTGGCCCCTTCCTCACTTTGAAGCTAAGCAGAGTCTGTTCTGGTTACTGAATGAATGGGAGACCTGGATTGCAATTAAATCACTGGCCATGGCTAATGGCCAGTGATTCTTCACCACCAACGTCACTATAGTTATAAAAATATATATTTAAAAGATTTTTAAAAAAGCAACCGTGTGTACCGAACTACATGTACCGCGGGTTATCTGTAGACCTTTCTAACTTCGGAAATAGCTGCGAATATCAGCAAAACAACTGGAAAGAAAAATGCTTCAGTGCCCCCTCAGGCCATCACCAAGGGCCCCCCTTATTTGTGCCAGTTCCCCCAAGTCCACAGATGGCCCTCTCCCTCCCCTATCACCCCAGAGCACACGCTGCTTCTGTGACACAGTTTGCATTCAGATGTTGGCTATAGCCGAGGCAACAGAAAGTTTAGTGTTGCAAACTCGGTCCCTGGACCCCCTCCAACTCCCATATTTCACTCAGTGCTTTCTAGCCATCCACCCAATACTACCCCGATGGCATTTGTATGTTTTTTGACCTGCAAATAGCTTTTTACTGCATTTCATTTTTCCACAGTTTTCTATAGATATGAATATCTATTGCATCTCTTGCATCGAGAGAAAAACAAGATACTGGTCGTTTAATTTCTGAAAGCCATGATCCTGCAATGCACCATGGGAGATATAACTATAATTTCTGTGGAAAGGGGCACCCCCATTTCTGTCAAATTTTAAAATAACTACCACACGGAATAACCCCAAACCAAGCATCGATCACAAGTGAACTTTATGCCCAAGTTGTTTTGGACCTGGTACAAATACATCCAGCAGTTTTACGTTTTGCGCTTTGGCAAAAATGGACCTTTTTAGTCTATGGTAAGATGAATGGGAAGTAGACCACACTTTTGGGAAAAAATCGTATTTATGGAGCTTAATAACTTTCTGATTTTTTAACAAATCTTTATGAGGGGACTCTTAATCACTTTCACAATTACGAACAAATCCGTTACTTGAATCAAAAGTTATTAACAATTGAATTTTGAGTGGTTCCTATGTGTCTCCAACTCACCTTAGCTATGGGGCGGCGACCACCACCCTATAATATATATATAAATATTTTATACAAAAAAACTAATGAAATTGAATTATTTCTATAGACTAAAAATTTAACAGAGAGTTATAAACTGAAATCCAAGAAGGAATCAAAAATTTATCGGATCACAATACGACTAGGTGTACAGGGGATGGGAGTGTTCCACAAGTTTGTGGACACCTGCTGTTTTTCTAAATTTGTATCACAACATAGTGTCAGGGTTGTTTTTCTCCCCCACGCCCAACTACTTTCCCTAAAAAATCTAATTTATAATACACACAAGAGTGTGCTCCTAGACAACAGTAATTTGCATCATGCAGCTACTCTTGACAAATGTAATATATTGGTGAGAATGTGTGTGGCAGTCACTGCTTTGAAACAGGAAGGCATGTGGTGAGCCCTGCCAGGTTGTGTGCACAGGTCATGCGCCACTTTTTCAATAACACAAAGACTTCAATGCAGTTCCAATAAGCCTCTAAAATATATGTATGCAAAGCACTCTTTGGAGAGATGAACACAAAGCAGAAGTCTTGCTCATGAACACCAATCACCTCAGAAAGTATTGGAGTTTACCCACACAGCATTCTGCTGCAGCGTATTTGCATTAACGTATCACAAATATGCAAAAAAGCACACTGTAAGGACATCACATGTAAAAAGGCAATACCAGTTCCTTTTTATGAAAATGTATTTTATGCAGCATACATAAAAAGCATTGGTGGGTTCGACAATCAAATAGACTGCAACACATTAAAAACATGTAACAATGACCACGCAACAATTTCATTTGAATCAGTTGATGAGTTCAGCGACAATGGCAGACTTTGAGGAAAGTTCTTATTGTTGTGCTGAAATGTAGACTGGATACCTTGAATCAATTTCCTCGTTGGTATGTCTATTGATGACATCTGGCTGAAAGCCACAGGAGAGTGACCATTGTGGTAGCAGAGGAATGTCTTTGGGAATGTGTGTACTACTGTTCCATGCATCTTGGTATGTGTAGTGTTGTGACCTCTGATGATGATGTAAGATAACATTTCTTCTTATTATTTTAATAAAAAGAGCAAGTTCTATATTGAAGAAATTAGAATGTGAGAATACACAATGCAATTGCACACAATCACATAATATGAAAATTGCCCAAGAATAAACATCTTTGCAAATTTCACATTAACAATTTGTAAATAGAAGTTAAAACCTCAAAGCAATTTTGGGGTATTTTCTGATGTACTGAAAAGCTATCACTGTAATATGATATACATTTCATACAAGAATGGATCAGCTTATGAAGTGTTAAAATTAGTGGAAATAGGCCCATATTACCATATTACCAAATTACTGTGATTGTGAGCAGACGTCCAACACATCAACCTGGATTATTGTACATCCCTTGGGCTAAACTGTAAACAGACAGAGCATCTCGAAGAGGCCTACACCCCAAAGGGCAGTCATACAGTGTCTGCCAAGTGTCTGGCCACAGACTGGAAACAGCAATTGAACAACACAAGTCCAACCAGAAGACAATCAGAGGCTGTACCACTTCATCCCTTTACACCTGGACAATACGCACAGGGATGTTCTTGTCAATAGTGCACTTTGAAACATTGCACATCAACCCACTCCCGCCAGTCACTCAGCCTGAATATCCCCCAACCATTTTCACCACATGTACCACACTATCCACTCCACTTTCCACTGCGAGTCGCTAGAGGGCCCTCCGTCAACAGCTTTAAATGTCTGCCAACCACTCCCGCCCTCCAACACCTTACATAATTCTGCTCTTCAAGAATGCCTGCACAGACTTCTCTTACAGAAAGATAATGTGATGAATCAGTGATGATTCACCCAGAAAATTTGGCTTGGGACCCTTTCATGTGGCCAGGGAAAGGCAGACACTTTTTGATACCGACCCTGGTGGTGGTGTTCTACAGGAGGATCACATGAAGGGGGAAGCAGTTCAGGAAGAACGGGAACACCCCTTGTTCAATTTTGCCCGAAACCCCAATAATCAAATGGTTTATTGTAAAACCCAAAAAGTTTGGAAAACAAACTTTTGCTTTAGGGACTTCAAGTCCCGTAATCCCTGAAGTACTGGGAAAAAGAAGAGGGCAAAAGAGGAACAAAGTGCAGATTGTTAATGGGAATGACCCACACCTGAGGGAGACTGGGAGGTTTAAAAGGCCCCCTCAGGTGCAGACCATTAGTGAGCAGTGGGAGTAGAATTAGCAGTGTGAGCAGTGTAAGCAGCACTAGCACAAACTGGAGGAGGGAGAAGACGCCAGGACCACTGATGATCAGAGAGCTGTAGTTGGTCCTGAGAGGATATTTGCCTCCAGAAACCTTGATTGCAGAGATCACGCAGTGGGAAGCATGAGAGAGTGAAGCTTGTCCTCCGGAGCAAAAGAAGCTCCATCCACAAATGGTGTGGTTGGCGGCAGCATGAAAATAAAAGATTACTGGGTGACAAGGAGGCACTTTAGTAAAGTACTTGTGAGCAGCAAGGGAATCGGATGTGCACGCGTAACCCAATAAGTTCACCAGCTGATAGTGACAACAAAGCACTCCGAGACCGCTCATGTGCTCGATGCAAGTGCTTTCAAGTTAGAAAACACTTGCGTGGGTATGAAATTGATACCAAAGGCAATTTAGAATACCGAACTGTTAGAAACCAGCAAAAACATTATTTTACAAAACCAAATGACTGTGTTTTGAATAATGAATCCGCAGTTGTGTTCACCAAGCACGCCTAGGTTTAGATAATTCCTTAAATTGAAGTTAGGTTTTTAAAGCAAATAGCTTTTAAAGAATTTAAGGTGCAGGGGAGATAACAGTCAACCCTGGCATATGGGTTGTGAGATACATACACACAGAATAAGTTCCTAAATGAGGAACTCCCGTCCCCTGCACACTTTCACAAGTCAAGAGCCAAACAATTAAGATGTAACTTATGTTCACACTATAAGTGTGATGTGTTAAGACAACAATGTGTTATTTCGATATTTACGAGTTAGACACACAATACATTTATGATTTCTTAATGATGAACATCAAGACAACTTTCTTTAACTTCTTCATGTGTAGTTTTATTTTTCAAAATTGGCCCAACGCGTTTTGAGAAAAACATCTCTTGCTCAGGGGCATATTCAATATTTCAATCAAATCTAAGGAAGAATTCCAGAAAACATAAAGTTACTAGTTCTGTGAGACATAAAGTTACTAGTTCTGTAGGTAATTTCATAATTTCTAAATAACCGTTGGCCATCATACAGGTTTTGCACAATCTTATATTTCTTTCAGCATCAACTGTGCTTCTATTATATCATTCAGTGCATATCAGACCTCTTCTGATGTATACAATCATGTTCAATTTGTGGATATATTCTCAAAGTCAAAAACAAAAAATCTACATTGTGGCTGCCTATACAATTGTAACAGGTACTTTAACATGGTGTAAGAAAATATCAGAAGAAACCAAAACAAACATGTTGTCCCGGGCATCCTATCTAACACATATCACTGGATATTTTAATTCACCTAGTTTATGATGTTGTCAACTCTCTGGCTTTCCAGACTTACGTGACTGGAGTGTGTCCAACTATGAATAAATCATTCTCTCAATTTGTTGAGCGTGGGCTGTACCAGATCGGGTATAGATTTAAATGTGTCTATATAATTCTATTCAAGCCATCTCTTCCTGTTCAGAAAAAGGGTACTCATATATTGCTGGCTTTCTAAATGTGTTTGCTGGGTAGAATGGAAACTAGAGTACATAGAATCTACAAGGGCTAACCCGTAGTCTTACCCAGATAAAGGCTGTCATCAAACGTGGTGGTTTGAAGTAGTTCTTTATGGATGATTATACTTAATCAAGGTCCAATGAAGGTCCTATACATGAGGTTAAAAAAACATAGTATGAGTGGATTGAAGCTAAAAAAACGGTAAGAGGTATGTTAAAAGTAGGAAGTCCTTACCATATGAAAAAGGGCAGAGTGCCCAATGCTTTATGGTAGCCACTAAAAGTGGATGTGAGGGGAATCACCAAGTCAACGGATCCCTCGAGGGTATCTGCTTGGAACAGTGCAGAAATCTAGAAATAAGGGTATATTGAGAAAGGGTACGTTTATGTATAAATCAAGGGGAATTGTGTTGAAAATAGGCTAAAGCCTAAAGATGAAAAGCAGGACCTAGGTCCAAGAGTAGCATGTCACTTACCCAAAAAATCGATAGAAGGTTGGTGGAGAGGAATGCCTGTGCCTTCTTAGCGTTCCCGTTAATGTTAAGGAACAAAAATGGCTGCCATTTGTAGCGGCGCATTATGGTGACATCATCATGTTGTTGCATGCCGTGATGTCATCTTAATAGCCCTGTGCAAGCTGAATATAGTGTGAAGTATGTTTTGAGTAAATTAATCAATGTGAAGGCTAAAGTAGAGCCTGATGATATTGGTGCCTAGGTGTGTGTACCTATCTTCAAATATCAGGTACCTCTATGAGCTCTTCAGTAGCAACAACCTACACAAACATCTTTATGTTTCACTTTGAACATAAAATATAGCCATTTGCATATCAGTCTTTGTCCTGCCCACATGGGTAGTCCAGCACGGAAATGCTATGGCAATTCCTCTCTGAACAAGAGTACCAACAGCAACCCCATACACGTGTTTCAGCCTTGTTGGGCCTCATCAGTGAGGTGAAGCTATGCCTCTCTGAGCACAGTGAGCAGGGAGTCCACGTCTGGTTGCCCGAGGTAACTCAGGGTGACCAACCCCACCTTCCTTGCAAATATTTCAAAAAATGTAGCAGGCGCTCCCTCCAGAAAAAACATGGCATGATAACCTGTTCTGAGATGAGAGTTTGCAGCAAACGCTTTTTGCTCACTGTACCTTTCACAGATGGGAAATATCCATTTGCATATCAGTCTTTGTCCTGCCCACATGGGCAGTCCAGCACCGAAATGCTATGGCAATTCCTCTCTGAACAAGAGTACCAACAGCAACCCCATACACGTGTTTCAGCCTTGTTGGACCTCATCAGTGAGGTGAAGTTGTGCCTCTCTGAGCACAGTGAGCAGAGAGTCCACGTCTGGTTGCCCCCAGGTAACTCAGGGTGACCAACCCCAAGTCCCTTGCAAATATTTCAAAAAGGGTAGCAGGCGCTCCTCTCCAGAAAGAACATAGCATGATAACCTGTTCTGAGATGAGAGTTTGCAGAACACGCCTTTTGCTCACTGTACCTTTCACAGATGGGAAATAGCCATTTGCATATCAGTCTTTGTCCCGCCCACATGGGCAGTCCAGCATTGAAATGCTATGGCAATTCCTCTCTGAACAAGAGTACCAACAGCAACCCCATACACGTGTTTCAGCCTTGTTGGGCCTCATCAGTGAGGTGAAGCTGTGCCTCTCTGAGCACATTGAGCAGGGTGTCCACTTCTGGTTGCCCCCAGGTAACTCAGGGTGACCAACCCCAAGTTCCTTGCGAATATTTCAAAAAAGGTAGCAGGCGGTCCTGTCCAGAAAGAACATGGCATGATAACCTGTTCTGAGAGGAGAGTTTGCAGCACACGCTTTTTGCTCACTGTACCTTTCACAGATGGGAAACAGCCATTTGCATATCAGACTTTGTCCCGCCCACATGGGCAGTCCAGCACCTAAATGCTATGGCAATTCCTCTCTGAACAAGAGTACCAACAGCAACCCCATACATGTGTTTCAGCCTTGTTGGGCCTCATCAGTGATGTGAAGTTGTGCCTCTCTGAGCACAGTGAGCAGGGAGTCCACGTCTGGTTGCCCCCAGGTAACTCAGGATGACCAACCCCAAGTTCCTTGCAAATATTTCAAAAAAGGTAGCTGTGCCTCTCTGAGCACAGTGAGCAGGGAGTCCATGTCTGGTTGCCCTCAGGTAACTCAGGGTGACCAACCCCAAGTTCCTTGCAAATATTTTAAAAAAGGTAGCAGGTGCTCCTCTTCAGAAAGAACATGGCATGATAACCTGTTCTGAGATGAGAGTTTGCAGCACACGCTTTTTGCTCACTGTACCTTTCACAGATGGGAAATAGCCATTTGCATATCAGTCTTTGTCCCGCCCACATGGGCAGTCCAGCACCGAAATGCTATGGCAATTCCTCTCTGAACAAGAGTACCAAAAGCAACCCCATACACGTGTTTCAGCCTTGTTGGTCCTCATCAGTGAGGTGAAGTTGTGCCTCTCTGAGCACAGTGAGCAGGTAGTCCACGTCTGGTTGCCCCCTGGTAACTCAGGGTGACCAACCCCAAGTTCCTTGCAAATATTTCAAAAAGGGTAGCAGGCGCTCCTCTCCAGAAAGAACATGGCATGATAACCTGTTCTGAGATGAGAGTTTGCAGCACACGCCTTTTGCTCACTGTACCTTTCACAGATGGGAAATAGCCATCTGCATATCAGTCTTTGTCCCGCCCACATGGGCAGTCCAGCACTGAAATGCTATGGCAATTCCTCTCTGAACAAGAGTACCAACAGCAACCCCATACACGTGTTTCAGCCTTGTTGGGCCTCATCAGTGAGGTGAAGTTGTGCCTCTCTGAGCACAGTGAGCAGGGAGTCCACGTCTGGTTGCCCCCAGGTAACTAAGGGTGACCAACCCCAAGTTCCTTGCAAATATTTCAAAAAGGGTAGCAGGCGCTCCTCTCCAGAAAGAACATAGCATGATAGCTTGTTCTGAGATGAGAGTTTGCAGCACACGCCTTTTGCTCACTGTACCTTTCGCAGATGGGAAATAGCTATTTGCATATCAGTCTTTGTCCTGCCCACATGGGCAGTCCAGCACCGAAATGCTATGGCAATTCCTCTCTGAACAAGAGTACCAACAGCAACCCCATACAGGTGTTTCAGCCTTGTTGGGCCTCATGAGTGAGGTGAAGTTGTGCCTCTATGAGCACAGTAAGCAGGGAGTCCACGTCTGGTTGCCCCCAGGTAACTCAGGGTGACCAACCCCAAGTTCCTTGTAAATATTTCAAAAAAGATAGCAGGCGCTCCTCTCCAGAAAGAACATGGCATGATAAACTGTTCTGTGCAAAAAGCGTGTGCTGCAAACTCTCATCTCAGAACCGGTTATCAAGCCATGCTACCTTTTTTGAAATATTTACGAAGGGATAGTTGAAGGTATTTTTTCGACCCAGGCCCCAGAAACCCTTGTGGACAATGCAGATGGTTTTAAATGTAATCCTTGCATACACTGGGAGCCAGTGAAGGGATTTCAGAGCTGGAGAGATATGATCCCAGGTCTTGAGGCCAAGGACAAATCTCGCAGTCCCGTTCTGGATTCGTTGTAAAGGGCGGTGAGCGGAGGCAGGTTGATTTAGAAAGAGGCTTTTACAGTAGTCCAACCTAGAGAGAACCAGAGCTTGGGGGACAGTGAGCTTCTGCGGGAAGGAGAGGAAAGGCAGAGTACCTCTGAGGAGGTGCAGTAGTTAGTTTGACTTTTTTGAGACATCAGAGATGTGTGCAGAGAAGGAAAGTGTGGTGTCAAAGATGACCCCAAGGTTCTTAGCTTCGCAGGTAGGGGTTGGAGGAGGGCCAAGTGAGGCCGGCCAAAGAGTGAGGGGAAAGGAGGGTGAAAGTATACCAATGAGGAGGATCTCAGTCTTCTTGGCGTTTAGACAAAGATCGTTGGTAGCACACCAATTTTGAATGGCGGTTATGCAATCAGAGATGAGGGAAGGAGAGGAGGTGGCTGAAGGAAGCCTAAAAATGGGTTGGGTGTCATCAGTATAGCACTGGAAGTTTGATCAGAAAATGGAAATGCAGTAGGCGAGAGTTGCCTGGTATTGGTTGAAAAGCCAAGGTGAGATGATAGACCCCTCTGGAACACCACAGGTAGAGAGGGAGATGGAAGATGTGAAGGACCCAAGTTGTACCTAGGAGGGTCGATCAGAAAGGATCCGAAAGGAAAGAGTTCAGCCATGCCAAAGCCTGATCATTGATACCCAGGTTGTCATGGAGACGATTGAACAGGATGGTATGGCTGACCGTATCAAAAGCAGAGGAGAGATCAAGTAGGATGAGGACAGAGGGAATGTTAGAGTCAAGGTTGGAGAGAAGGTCTTCACAGATGTTCAGGAGAGCAGTTTCTGTGCTTCTGGCAGCTCTGAAACCAGATTGGTGGTCATGGAGAGAACCAACAGAATCGGAGTGAAGGTTAAGCTGAGAGATGGGCAGCTTTTCAAGGAGCTTACCCAAAAAGCGAGTAATGGAAATTGCAAGGGTATCGATGTGGTCCTTAATGGTTTTAGAGGAACTGGGATGGACCTGTTTTGATGATGCTTTCAAAGATCGGACTTGTCTAGCGACCTCATCAGGGGAGAAAAGAGGAAAGGATGAGAAAAAGGGAGGGCTGTAGGGGTGTAGCTGAGGGAGTGTTAACACGCCGAGAAGGAGGCGGAAGATGTCCTGTGTTTTAGAAATAAAGTGAGAGGCAAGGGCATTGCAAAGAGCCTGGGAGGCGAGAGGAGGGGTAGAGACTGCAGCAGGGTTGGCCAGCTCCTTGCAGATTTTAAAAAGTTCAGCCGAGTTGTTAGATGCCGCAGAGACGCGGGCTTGAATGTGGACTCCCTTCTTGGTGCAGACAGCGAGTCGGTATTGCCCTTGGAGCAGGCGGCAGGTTAGTTTGTCAGAGGATGAGCAAGAAGCCCTCCATTTCCTCTCAGCCACCCTACACTTACATTTAAGTGTAGCTAGGTCAGAGTCATACCAAGAGTTGCACTTGGATTGGGACTTTGTTGTAATGTGTCTTGCTAGCCGAGTGGAGGACATCACTGCTAAATGGAATGTAGTGATGTCAGTGTGAGTTGAGTGTTGGTGTGTTGTTATCTGAAGGGGGAGTCTATGCTTGGCAGTTGGAGGTATGCTGACTTGGAAAGGACATGTCAATGTTTTGTTCCTGGCTATTGAACTACAATAAATCTACTTAATAACTCACCTGCTGGTTCGGTTGTTCATCAGCTTCCAAGTTACTGCACTGGCGACGAGGATGGGATCCTGTCGTGGAGGGGACAGTCAATAACCAGGAAACATTGCCCTCCAGTGAATCCATGTCCATGAAGCAGTTGTCAGCAGGCTAATGGCCCAGAATTTTCTTGACTTGGCCGAGTACCCTTTTCAGCAGGCCGGGCCGTGCTGATTTGAGGAGCCCAGTCGGCACACAGGTCGGTGTGCAGTGCAGGTTGGCACAGCAGCTCTGGGGGGGGGGGGGCGTTTGACCCAGTGGCCGGGTTGGTGCTGGGGGTTCAGTTCAGCACACAAGTCGGTGTGCAAGAATCTAATGGGTACTTCTCATGCCCCTCTGACTGTCTGTGTTTCTGGATGGTGCGCATATTCGGCTTCCATAAGGCATGTATAAATGCCCTGTCAGGCGGCCTTGAGGGGGGGCAGCGTTCAGCTTGTCCGGAGTGCACTACTCCCTGCTGTGAAGGAGTGTTGCACACATGTCCATCTGCGGAGTGTAGGGACGCATTTGGAGGTGTGCCAGCGGGCCGGGTGGTGCTGGTTGTGGCTTCTGACGAAGTCTGTGTCCACCCGATCATTGTAAAGGTGGGGAGTGAATCGCTTCCCCGTTCGGATGCCCGGCGTGTTGCTGACAGGAGCTCCGGCCCGCAGGCAGTGGTTGCGGGCAACGTGGACGCGGCTGATCCTTGCGTGTTCTGGTGTCCCGCGGTGCTGGTGGAAGGGGCCTGGTACTATGGAAGGTGCTGGTCCTGGCGTGGTGCGGTGCCACGCATTACCAGCGTGTTCCGCCGGCATCCTGGGGAGTGATGTTTTCTCCATGATCCCCGTTTGTGGAATGATGACGTCGGGGAGTCATCAACGTGCGTTCCAGCGTGCTCTTCTGGAACGCAGGAGAGACGTTCAGTGTGTGGAACCTTGCAAGCGCAGGAGACGCGCTGTTTCAACATTCTGTGTTACGGAGAAGTTGCACAGAACCTGTGGGCATGACATCGGATCATCCTATGCTGATGCTGGCAGGGTGGTCCATGAATCTGCTGTGCATATGCAGCAATGGAAAAGTACGTGGGTGAGTGCGGTCACCTGCGTGGGTTACGAGGAGACCTTGACATTTATCTTGGATGTGTTGGAACTTTTCTTGCAGCGACTCGGTCTTGACGCGTCGTCGGATTGTTGTTTTCTCATGTCAGGCGAAATGGAGAATTTGCCTGTGGCCTGCGTGCGATGTAGTTGTTGATGGGCCCTGGACCGGTCAGGTCCTGTGTTACGGCAGCTTGATGCTAGCAGGACGTGCCTTTTGAGGCGGATCATTTTTCATTAGTGATTTTGATATATTTGTGTGCCGGCTGTGTTTTGGGCTGTAGTGTGTGTGCGTAGCATGGGCCCGTGTGAGTGAAGTGGATGCGCGCGCGCTGGTTGTTTTGTATGAGTGTGAGTGGCTGTCTCTTAGGGTTGTGGTTGTTGTATGCTACAGGTGAGTGAGAATTAGTGATATGTTGTTGTGTTAATGTACTGAAAATTGTTATGTATTTTTGTTTGTGAATAACAATTTCTTCCAGGTGGACTGAACATTGAACTTTTAGGGTTTGGACTTGTGGGTGGGGGGCACTCACATGTTATTATCACAGTAATGTCTGCATTAATCTGCCTAACATTTTTTTACAGGTTGGGTTCCATTTGGCTTTGGATGGACTCGTGGGTGGGGGTGCCCGTGGGTGATTATGGGTTATCGGGCAGCCATTTCTATCCAAAGGTGCTTTAAAAAATCTATCATCCTAATTGTTCAGTTATGTTATGTCTTATCTTTGGTAGCACTTAATGTGCATGTGAAAGTCAATGTATCTTTTAGCAGATATGCATATGTGTGTGGAGGTGTAGATGAAGAGTAGGGGTGACTCTACCCTTGTTGTGTGGTATGTGAACTGTGCTATTGTTACCATGTGCCTCTGTTTGGGGTTTCCAATAGCAACATGCAAGGTGGGGCCATTGGGTAGGTCCCATGTTGGAGTAGTCCTGCTGTTTTGCAGGTGGTTGGACCAGGGGTCCAAGGTGAGTAGAGTGGTGTCCTGCGTTCGCGCAGGTGGCTGGACCTGGGGTCCATGGTATGTGGTAGGTGTGCTGCGGGCGGCAGTAGGCTGGACCTGGGGTCCAAGGTATGTAGTAGGTGTGCTACGGGTGGCAGCAGGCTGGGCCTGTGGTCCAAGGTATGGAGTGGTGTGCTGCGGGTGGCAGTAGGCTGGACCTGGGGTCCTAGGTGAGTGGTAGGTGTACTGCGCTGTGCAGTAGGCTGGACCAGGGGTCCGTGGTGGTTGGTGTGTGTGTTTGGGGTGTGTCTGGTTTAGGTGGTTGGGGCTGGTTGTGTTCCACATTCTTGCGGGTTGTGTTCTCTATGGTTCAGGGTTTTGTGGTGTTGTGGTTCCCTTAGGGGTGCTGTGGTGAACTGTTTCGTTGTTGTGCTTGTTGTTGCTCTGTTGAGCTGTGTGGTTCGTGCCCAGGGGTGGAAGCCCTGGTGTCCTAGGGGGCAGACTAGGACGGGAGGACGTTTGTGCACTGAGAGTTGAGGGGTGTTAGGTAGTTATCTGGAGGACGCTGGGTCGTGGCAGGACCTAGGTTCCAAGGGGCAGCTTGTAACAGGTGGAGGTGCGTAGTTTTTTATTTTTGTTCTCGAAGGTTGTCCGGTTCTGTTCTTGGAAGGAGTGAGCCCTTATGTAGACTGCGTTGGGTTCCTCTCTGTTTTGTTTATAAAGGGAGGAGTGGAAGTGGTGTTGAGTTGGGCGTAGGACTTGGTGTAGGGGTTGGTTGACACGGGGTGTCATGTTGGCACAGTTGTTAGTATTCTGGGGGTGCCATGTAGGTTTTATTGGGTTCTTATTCCTTTGGTGGAGCACTTTCCTGTTTCCTTGATCTTCCTTGGAGTGTCCGGGGGTTTGGTGCCAGTGGTGTTACTAGTTGGTGCATTACATGCTGGCCACATGTACATGTAGGGGTTTTTGTCTGGTGGTGGTTTTGGTGTGATCTTTCTCTGTTTCCAACAAAGTAAAGGAGGGAGAAGTGTTGTAATGTGTCTTGCTAGCTGAGTGGATGACATCACTGCTAAATGGAATGTAGTGATGTCAGTGTGAGTGGAGTGTTGATGTGTTGTTATCTGAAGGGGGATTCTATGCTTGGCAGTTGGAGGTATGCTGACTTGGAAAGGACATTGCAATGTTTTGTTCCTGGCTATTGAACTACAATAAATCTACTTAATAACTTACCTGCTGGTTCGGGTGTTCATCAGCTTCCAAGTTATTGCAGACTTCAAACAGATCCTCATGACGGAGGCAAGAGCATCAAGAGTAGCAGAAATAGAGGAGTAGAGCAGGGATAGGACTGTGTCAGGGTGTGAGTCAGCCTAGGAAGAAGGAGGGGGGAAAAAGGTGGCAGCGAAAGCTTCGACAGACACGCGATCCATGGGCCGGATGTTCGAGAAGGTGGGTGGCAATCTTGGGGTAGGCTTGGCTAGAGGGAAGGTGATAGAAAGATGAGGGGCAGAGAGGGGGAGGCTGGAGGAGATCAAGACGTCAAGTGTGTGACCAGCAGAGTGAGTCGGACCAGAGGGGAGGATAGAGAGGGAGAGTGAATTGCAGAGGTCGCGAAAGAGCGCAGATGAGGAACAGGGAGAATCAAGATGGATATTGAGTTCAGCGAGGAGGAGGAGTTCAGTGGTTGAGGCCAGGAGGGAGGAGGAGAGGTCGGCCCACTCAGAGAGAAAAGAGGTGATTTGACCAGGGGGCCAGTAGAGAGTAGCAACAGTAAGAGAGTGTCTGGGCGAGGGAGAGAGAGCCTGCAGACAAGGCATTCGAAAGAGGAATAAGTCTGAGTGGGGATGATAGAGGCAGGAATCCACTCAGGAAAAATCAGGGCTACACCCCGTCCGGGCCGGTTGGATCTGGGGGCAGAGAGGATCTTGTAGCCTTCAGTGAGGAGAGTGTCAAAACTCGCGACAGAGCTGGCTGTGAACCACGTCGCGGTAAGAAAGAGGACATCAAGGTCAAGTTCTTCTAGGTGGTGGCAGATGCCAGAGGAGTGTTTGACAGCCGAGCGAGAGTTGAGAGTGGCAAGATGAAGAAGGTTGCCAGCCGTAAAGACCTTCCAGGGGGGTACAAATCAGAGCTATGCCCTGCAGAGGTGTGGAGGGAGATTGAGATGGGGCAGAGGAGGAAGGAAAGGAGGGCGAGGTAGCCAAGGGAGGAGCGTAGGGGACAGCTGGACAAGAGAGGAAGTTGATGAGGCGAGGGAACCGTCTATCAAAGAGGAGCAGATTAGCATGAGGGCCTTGCACCATGACAGTGCCGTTTAGGTAGACATTAATGATGACTCTGGAGGAGTCAAAGGAATCCATGAGGACTTCCCATTGGGTGTCACCATTAATGGGAGAGGAGGAGACAGGACAGAGCACATAGATCATATAAGGGGTCCAGAGATCTGGTGAAGGAACGAAAAAGAGGATGTCAGTGACGGTTTGTCTTGCAGAGGCTCTGGAATAGGTATTTGCGATGGGGAGACCTGGGTTGGAAGCCAAGATATCCTTTTTAAATTTCTTCTTACCAGACTTAGTGAGAAAGGAAGGATAGTTGATAGAGAAGCAGTAGGGTAGATAGGATAAACAGATAAAGCCATGGGTAGGTAGAGAGAGGAGGCAATAGGAGAAATGTGCCAGAACAGCGTTATGGAGCAGTCACTGGGCTAGCAGGTTACACTTGAGGGCTAAAGTAAAGTGATTTACAAAAATACACCCAAATTTGACTTTCAAAAACACACCCAAATTTGATTTACAAAAACACACCCAAATTTGACTTTCAAAAACACACTCAAATTTGATTTGCAAAAACACACCCAAATTTGAGTTACAAAAAACACACACATTTGACTGTCAAAAACACACCCAAATTGGACTTTAAAAAACACATGCTAAGGCACCATAGGTAAGAGAAGTGAGGTCTGGGTAGGAGGTGAGTGCTGAAGCAAGAGCATTAGAGAGTATACAGGGAGACCAGTTAGAAACGGCAGAGGGGAACATCCCAAAGGGAAAAATAAAGGGTAGGCAGAAGGAGAGAAGTAACCCATGTAGAGGGAAGTAAGAGAGTCTTGGTGGTCCAATTTCATAACTCAGTGAGCTGCCAGCCCCAGAGAGGGTCAGGTTGCGATAGTGGATTCATGTATTGTCCCAGTAGGGGACAGGGAAGCAGACACGGGCCTTAGAAGTGGGCCTTTGAACAACAGGCCGGCTCCCGCCGCCCGGTGCCAATGATTGGTAGATGAATGCGAGGCAGCCAATGGTTGGTGTCCAGGGCACACTACACAGACTGCATCAGAAGCAGGTAGCCATCTTCAAAAGGGGAGAGGGCTAATGAGAATGGAATCATAATTCACACAATCTGCCCAAAATAGAAGCACACCCAGCTAAATGCAGGTAAAAAAAACACGTGCTTCTGCACACGTGCTTTTTAGCAGAATGCAGCTACGTTTTAAAAGCACTACCCCAAAAAAATATACTACATTGTGGACAAACAATTTTCAAACTCAAACATGATACAAAGGGGCCAGTGGCAGTAATTGGGGCCAGCGTGGCTTACCTAGGTGTGTGAGCGCTGCTGACGATCACTGCCGAGGTCTTGGTAGTATCTGATTGAAAGTTGCAGATGTGCGCGGTGAGCGCGTGGATCAGCTGTCTGCACCCAGCACAATTTTGAGAGATCGAAATGCAAGTGGGACAGCAGCATTTCATACCTCTTAAAAGAAATTGCACAACCAGGTAAGCAAAGACCCAGTCATGCACCCACAGTACCTAGTTGAAACAGGGGTTGGGGGTTGCCTTAGTTTTCTGCGCATTTAAAAGTTCATCACGTTTGAGAATTCAGGATGTGATTTTAAATATGCAGAAATGGCCCCTGAATTGTGCAAATGCGCAAAGGGGTTAATGAGTGCATCTAAGATTCCGACCTTCAGAGTCCCTTTGTGGATTGGGCTGCTAATTTTTTTGTGGCAGGAGGTGAGACATGCTAGGTGTCTCATCTCTGGCACAAACAATGCATTGAAAACCTGTCCCTTTGTGTTTTTGTCTAAAAAAAATAGCATTTCTTTTAAAAACGGTTGTTTTTTTCCCCCTTGGTATCTTTTGAAAAAACAGACATTTTAGAATGTTTTTAAAATACCCGATTTCATAGCATATTTCTTGATCATGAAATCGCTATAGGCAGGAGAGCCTATTATTTTCTCTGTCTTTTCTATTTCTTCTCTCCAGTTTGAATCTTATCTCCTGCCTGCCTCCTCGGCAAGTGCACCAACAGTGTCTGGCCTTTTTAGCTTTCCTTTTTGATCTCAGAATATTCTCCATCACACTGGCCCTCATTACGACCCTGGCGGAAATCGAAAAACGATGGCGGAAATGCAATACCGCCATCGAATAGCGCTCGGTGCGACTATGACCCGTCACCGCAAAGTACGAAGCCATTAGCGACACCGTAGTGAACGCCAACGCTAACTGCACCAAGCACGCGCGCGCGCGCCATGCCAAACCGCAAACACCACCATGGTGCAACGGTACGCCAATTCCGACCCTAGCGGACATGTACCTAACGCCATCAGGCATGGCGGAATGTACCATTCCGCCATGGCGAGAAGTACGGCATCGCGAATCAACCGTAAACGTCCCCACTGAGTGCCTGTACACCGCTCCCTGCCCACAAAGTACAACTCCCCGTAGGTGCAATGAAGCCACAATGCAACCATTGAAATGTACAAGTCACCCATGCATGCCAACGAACAAAAGAAACACAACAGGGGCCAATGGGAGCTGCAGGGCACAGATGGCACGAATACAGAAGCCATCCCAATGGACATGACCACAGTCCCCCACCAAGAAACGCACGCAAACACAGGCACCTGTGACCAGCAATATACCGAAAACCACATCAATCAACCAGTCCACCTGGCTGACCGGCATCTGTTACACAAAACCCAATCCCCCGCCCCTGAGCATGACAACATTCAAACTGGCATATTGGCAGCCCCCACCCTGACCTCACTGGGCTTCGTAGGCAAACGCGCACAGCACAGTACCACGCAACGAAACCCCGAAGCTGGAACCCAATGCAGATCTCCTCACAATACATCGCCCCCCAAATAGGCATATGCCACATCACTTGCAAAGAAAAACGCTACACGGGCCAAATCAGAATAGATATTTATGCACATCAAAATCACCAAGCACATACAGCCATCAGGCCATGAAATCCAAAACACCAATCACCATTGTGGGCTGCTTCCGCAAGAAATGAGCAGCCACTACCTGTGTGTCGCCCTGTTCCCCCATGGTACACAGAGCCACATTCACGTCCGAAAAGGCAACATGGAAGCGCACAGAACCGCAGGGCCGTCCCAATGGGGAGGCACTAGTCCAGCTGAAAGGCCGAAATGTTGCTCCGAGCCACCAGTACTGCGTAAGGGCATGTGGCCCATTGGCGATCGTCCCATAAGATCGTAATGCTGCTCCACTGATTAACACGAAGCAGCAGGTGTCGGGAGTAAAATCCATCTGCAGGAGTGGCATACAGATGGCAGTGGCAAAAGGGGAGGAGATACCTGTCAACCAAAAGAAAAGAAAAAGAACAGAATGGCCATCAGAACTACATACCAACAACTCACTTCAATGATCACACGAAATCCACAGCCATATGCATGCTAGCCCACTCCAAAGGAACATCACCACCCCAAAACCACTTGCGACTCATAACCATCTATATCGAGGTGCAAACACCATCGCAAACGAGTGTCTGAGGGCGCCTCGAGACAGGGAGGGCTCAACAAGGCCAGATGGACGATGGTCCCACTATGGCAGCCCTGCATCACATAGCGTAGGGGAGGCGGATAGATCCCAAGAAGCCCTGTACATGGCAAACTCTGTATCAAATCACCTGCCCATGCATCCATCCATCATTCCCTCATCCCGGGATCAAAATGCCTGAATAATTACTCACATGACATTAGAAACATCCATTGAGTCTGTGCGTTATGCAGCCTGCTAAATCCACAGTGCCCCAGCCCGTAATTCCAGTGTTGTGAAGTAACATGTATTTGGGAACGGACGGCCTCATCGCCCACGTAGCTATTGCGCATCCCAAACTATTCATATCAATCATTGCTCCCTCGCCATGGGCCCTGTCTCAAGGACATAGAACAATAGAACGTTACATTTGCAGTCAGACCTGTGGGCATCTCCTCGCCGCTAGCTGGAAACCGAAAGCGCCGCCCTTCGAATTCCTCATTTGCAACATCACGTCGAAAAGGCATCTGTGGCCGTTTGAAATCACTAATCATCCCATCGAGTGCGGCTGTGTGTGAAAATGGCAACTGCCTTCACCCACGAATGGGACGCCCCGCCCGTCGTTGCAACTCGGTACAGTGATGCATGAGGGCCCACCGTTACTCGAGTACTACGTCCCACTGACCCCTCACAAATCTGTTCGCGACTGCACAGATAGTATGTGAAACAATGGGACCACAGCAGAATGAACATATCAACCAATTTTACACGGCCATCGGGTACTAATACATGATTGCAATAGCAAGATACAATTCCCCGAATTGCAGCGTTGTGCGCGGGACGTGCTCGGCCAAAGGGGAGAGCAGTTTGCACAGGTGGAATCAATCACCACAGGTGGAGGCCATACAGCCTGAAAACACATAAATTGCACAGCCAGTCTCCTCCCACAACCACACCGAAATGCTACCGGCAGGACTCGCGATGTTGGCCCTGGGGGACCTGATAGCACTGCAAGTGCTCCGACTCCAAGAAGTAGACGAACACCAACTACAACCAGCCGCACGGAGGAGACGCAGGAGGAGGAGGAGGCCAAGGCAGGGCCAGCAAGGCCCACCAGCACAGCCACTACCACCACGCAGGCAGCCCGCAATTCAACGCCTCCGAGCACATCCGTTCAACCTCACTGATGAGCAGATCCACACCCTCTACCGTCTGGACCGGGACACCATAGCCGCCATTGTGGACATGACACAGGCTGACCTTGTCAGCATGATAGATAGCCCAACCGCCATCCCACCCCTACTGAAGCTGGTGTCTGTACTCCACTTCCTGGCCACAGGCACCTACCAGCACACAGTCGGACAGTTGCATGGCATTTCTCAGCCACTGTTCTCACGGACACTATTGCAAGTGCTCGATGCCCTCCTGAAGCACGCAGACGACTACATCTCTCTACCACGCTCGGAGCAGGAAATTACCAACACAAAAGTGGGATTCCATGCACTTGCCGGCATACCGGGTTGCATTGGTGCCATCGACTGCACCCATGTTGAATTGGTCGTCCCACATGCCATGGAGGCCCAGTACCGCAACCGAAAACAATTTCATTCCCTGAATGTACAGATGGTGTGTGACTCCAACAGGATCATTACACATTGTTGTGCCCGATTCCCTGGATCAACCCATGATTCTATGGTCTTGAGGAACTCTACAATACCACGCTACATGGAACGACACGCAGGGAACAGATCCTGGCTACTGTGATGTGGGGTATGTGAATTGTCAATGACCTGCCAGGAAGGGGGGGGGGGGTGTGCGTACGTATCAATGGCATTCCACATTATACGTTTCTCGTCCACATACAGGTGATGCTGGATATCCACTGATATCCACTGAAGAGATGGCTCCTCACACCAGTCCGGAACCCACGGGACCAGCATGAGGAGGACTACAACCATGCCCACTCACGTACCCGTGTAGTCATAGAACAGGCATTCGGCCTACTGAAGACCCGTTTCCGCTGCCTCAGCAGGTCTGGCGGGGCACTCCTGTACCGCCATGAGAAGGTTGCAAAGATGGTCATGGCATGTGTCATGCTCCACAACATGTGCGTACGTAGAAATGTGCCCATGCCCCCTGACGCAGAACTGCAAGCACCTGATGATGGTCATGATGAGGGTGGGGATGTGGCAGCACCTCATGGAGTCTGCGAGGCACCGGAGGGCCGTGACATTCGTCAGCATCTCATTGATGTATGCTTCTAGCACTCACGCCTGGTGGCTGATGCATGGACACGGGACTCGTGGCACTGCGTGTGTCTGGGACATGCACAATATGGACTGTACGCCTATGATGGCCTAGTACACAAAGATCAATGTCCACACTTCTCATTGGTTGATCGTGCACTTTTTATGGCATATGTGATATCATGTTGAACACCCTATCGACCCGCCACCCAAGTGAGCCCAACACACCCCCTCCACCCTCCTACCTCCCACCCGAACACCAGTGTCCAAAGATGCTCATTGTCAGTGGGCTGTCGCTATTGCATGCCCCCTCTGCGGGTATCAGGGGCACCCCTGCCTGTGGAGCGCAGGTTCCTTCCAGATCTACGTTGGGGGCTGCCCTGGACGGAACTTGCAACGGATGATGTGTCTGCCTGCTCACGTCCATGCATGTCCCTAAGGGTTTGCGAGAGCTCAGTGAGCACACGGCGCACTGCGGCAAGTTCGGCACATACGTCTTTGGACGTCGCATGCAGTTCCCCCCTCAGGCTATCGGTGCTACTCTCCATTTGGACTCTCAGGCTCTCGGTGCTACTCTCAATTTGTGCCCTTAGCGTCTCTGTACCTCTCTCCATTTCTGCCCTAAGTGTCTCTGTTGATGTTTCTATGTCTGCCTTGGTGCCCCCACATTCATCGGCATTGCCCTTGAGGAGTGTGGCCATTTGCTGCTGTTGGACGATTAACTTGTCGAGGGACTGTTGCCTCTGCTGGGCCATGGCCATTTGCGGTGGTGTCACAGAGGGGCTGTTGTCCTCATGTTGCCTTGCCACAGGGCTTGTGGGGGATGGCCAGTCGTCGTCTTGTGGCTGCACCTGCGTGGTATCCTCATGTTGTACGGGAGGGGACAGACAGGGGGATTGGGACAGGTCATGGATGGATCTGACCTCGACATCCCCGTCTTCTGTGTCCGAGCATGCTGCCATCAATGGGGTGTCACCTATGGTGCTGCTGCCACCAGAGGCAGTGCCTTCTGTGGCATCCATTGGGGGGACCTGTGGTGGTGGTGTTGTGGCCATGCTGGCTGCTGGGGTGCCTGTTGATGTTCCCTCCTCTGTGCTGCCACCTGATTTGTGCTGCTGCCGTGTCTTGATGCGTGCAGCTGAGGTGGAGGGTCTCTGGCCGTTGGTCTTGGCCCTCTTTGCAGGTGTGCTGGTAGGGGTGTCCTGTAGCTCGTCGTTTGGATCGGACCCTGTGGTGGAGTAAAGGAGGGCGAGGGTTATTGATGGGTCAGTGGGAATTGGAATGGCATTGTATCACATGCATTGGGGTGGTACCTGAGGGTGATTTGGGTCGGGGTCTTGGAGGTGCTTTGATTTGTGTGTGGAGTGAGGGTGCAGTTGTTTGGCAGCCTGCAGTTAGGGTGTGCCTGCTGCACGTGTAGTGCGTGTATTAGGGGTTTTTAATTATTTATGTATTTATTGTGGGTTTTGACGTGCGCTTTCAGGCCGATGTGTGTGGACGTTCTCCTGGACATGTGTTTCTGTTGCACTATGTGGACGCATGGTACTTCACATGGTTGGACTTTGTGGATTTGGCATTGTTTTATCTGGCCCACCTACCTGAATCTTCGGATGTCTGCACTCCTTTCTCCATCCCTCCGACTCCCTCTATGCTCTCCATTCCGATGGTGGAGGCACAGATTTCTTCCCAGGGGGTCAACTTGATGGGTGATTCAGGACCTCCCCCGGTGGCTGTGGCAATGTTGCGGTTGGCAGAGAGTATGCTGCGGACGCGTATCCGCAGGTCGTCCCATCGCTTGCGGCATTGCTGTGGGGTGCGGGGTGCGGTCCCCACCGCACTTACCCGCTGTGCCACCAGAGCCCATATGGCCTTCTTGTTTGCAAGTGCCGTCCTGGTCATTTGCGTGGAGAAGACGACGGCTGCATTCTCCTGGAGGGTCTCTGTTAGCACGGTGAGTTCCTCACGGGAGAAGTGGACCTGCCGCTTGCGGTCGCACGCTTTCTTCGCTACTTTTCCCATTTTTCGTGGTTTCGCTAGGGTGGTTGACGGGTTGGGGTGTGTTTCAGGGTAGTGATTTTAGTGGTTGTGTGGTTTTGGTGTTTTTATAGGTGTACGCCGGGATGTTTCCCGTTCCGGGCCCATGTTTTAACTTCCGTTTCCGTATATTTCCGGCCACCGTACTTTCCGGTAGGCGCACACTGCGGTGACCGCTAAGTGGGGTGGCGGTATTGCACCTAGGGCGCCGTACGGCGGCGGTGTGGGCCGTTTTGGGGTCATTTCCGCCATCGCGGACTTTGCACTTCCGCCGTGGCGTGGTGCTCGTGCCCGATGGGTCGGAATGGGCCGCACTTTGCTCCTTCGTACAATGGCGGAAACGCTATTTACGCTGTGGCGCTCCGGTCAGTCGCTTTCCGCAAGGGTCGTAATGAGGGCCACTGTCTTCACTCTCAATCCATCCAACTTCTTTCTGTTCCAATACCTCCTTGCACCGAATCTCATTTTTGCTGCTTTCCCGTAGAAATTGGAACCCTGTTCCCTATATCCATCCTCACCTTATCTGTATATTTACCATTCTAATTTGAAATCGCATTTTCTGTCTGATTTTTCCAATAATTGATTCTGTTTTACACCTCATCCTATTATCATTATTCCTTATTCATGCTTGTTTCCTGTACCTTTATGAATGTAATCTACATCGCTTTGGCAAAAGCTCTGTATACATCCCAATAAATACAAAATCCAAATGCAGGCCTTGAACATTCTTAAAACTCACTCATTCTTTAGGTCACGTTTATACATTCTCATACTCGACCTAATATAAATGCACTCACCCGATTTTACTGGTGATAAATAAAAAAGTGCATTCTGTGAAATGGTGCATGGCACCAGAAGTGCACTTCATTTGTGGCACAATGCTACCACTGAGAAGTCAGCCATGCAAGTGAAACTTGTATTTGCAAAGTGTGTTTGCATTAAGTGTCAAATAAGGGAGTTAAACATCCCCATAAACTCCAATAGGATTGAGTGCCATGCATGGCACTTGACCTTCATAAAATCTCCTCGACCATGTGATTGGGTGAGGAGATTTTTCAAACCATGAAATGTAAATCACCTTAATGATGCTATATCCACAATGTATAAGGAGTTGCCACTGAATAATCATTTTCATGATTCTGCACCCACAATGTGTGCAGGCATTGGAACTGCAAATCACTTGATATTGATTTGCTCCCAATATATGGCAGCATTCCCCCTGTAAATCACTTTCATAATGCAGCACTCACAATGTTTGCAGATAATCATGCTGTTACTCAATTTGATGATGTTTTGTCCACAGCAAATGGCAGAGTTTACAGTATAAATCACTTTCATGATGCTGTGTGTACAATAAAGGCAAACATTGCCATTGAAAAACACCTGCCCAGAATATATTCAGGAATGCCACTGAATATCCCTTTCATGATTATGCACCCACAATATATGGCAGCATTGCCACTCAGTGATAATCATTTTCATGATGATACTATATGTGCATGTTTGCCTTTCATGATGCTGCACCCAAAACATATGTCAGAATTCCTAACATGAATCATTTTCACATTGTCATGCCCACAAATAATGCCAGCATTGCAGCGTAAAAAACCCTTCATGATGCTCCATGAAAGATATAGTCCAATATTACTACACTAAGTCACTTTGAAGTCATGATGGAGTGTGCATGATGCACGCAAATCTTGCCCCTCTAAATGACTTTCTTAAATTTTGAAACCTGTGCTATCAATGTGGTGTAGTTTGGCAAACACCTATACCAATGGTCTTCAAACCTTTTTGGCCTAGGCCACCCCTGGGCAAAATGTGGGCAGGCCAACCCCCCAAAATGTCAAATGTCCAGTAAGTCCAAATGGCTATGAACTATTGCGTGCCATCGCCACACCCTGCTCCCAGTATATTCCTTGGGCTCTCAACCTGCTCATCACAGTCTCTGGGCTCCCTCATCCCACTTCTAGCCCAGTCCCTGTGCTCTCCCCACCCCACCACAGTCCCTGGGATCTCGCCACCCTGCTCCTAAAAATAATAATAATAATAATAATAATAATAATAATAATAATAATAATAATAATAATAGTAATGTATTTGTTATAAAGCACTACACACCCATAGGTCTCAGAGATCTGAAATTACAGAGGACATTATTATCCCACAGAGTGGTACTCAATTTATCAGCCATGGCTCCCCCCCACCTTGCTCCAAGTACAGTCGCTGGGCTCCCCCACCCCACTTCCAGCACAGTTCCAGGGCTGGCCCGTTCCTCTTACCTCACTCACTGCATATACCCTGGGCTCCCCCTAGCCCACACTCTACATAGTCCCAAGCTCCCCAACCTTCTCCAAAAACAACCTCAGGGCTCCCCCACCTGATCCAAAAACAATCTCAGGGCCCCACCTGCTCCAATAGCAATGCGTTGCTATGTCACACCCTAAAAAAGGCCATTGCTAATCCCACTTGTTACATTTCTTGTGTATTATCAAAATGTCTACACAGCCAGCAGTAAAGTACTAGACAGTGCGATCAGACGATTTAAGCATCTTTACTGTATCATCAATAATCCCCTCATATTTCTTCCTAGTCACAGTCCTTATTCTATGAGGTGAGTCATCAGCCTGGGGGCAGGTGTTTCAGAAGTCCCATAAAAAAAGTTACTATTCATTTGTCTATACTCCTCCACTAAACTGGGTATACAAGCACCTCCGACTTACCTAGAATTCCTGTTTAATTACAGAATGCTTTAAAAACAAAATGGGTCCTAGGATGGAGTGAGGATTACGACTGTGACGAGAAAGACTTGGAATTAAATTGTTGAAGATTACCAGTAATTAATGATATTTGTGATGTCATCTTTGATGTCCTGGGTGTTAGTCTTAGTAGTGCACGGTGTTGGCGAGAGTTATGGTTGCTTAGCTTACCATAACTGGCAAATTTCAGGGGGTTTTCGATTTTACTTGTATCCATAACGTCCCTTTAACAAAGTTTTTTCATTGAATTTCATAGGTTTTTGTTGGTGCAACTTAACCATAACATCCCTTTAACAAAGTTTTTTCATTGAATTTCATAGGTTTTTATTAGTCCAACTTAACCATAACGTCCCTTTAACAATGTTTTTTCAGTTCAGTTCAGTTCACTTCTATACACTTTTTGCAACTATTCAAATAGTTTTGCATCCGTAGACGTCTACGAACATCTGACTTCATTGCGGACCTTCTGGACAGTGCCATATGACCATACGCTGGTGCGCAGCATGATGACGTGTCTGGGAACCCGTCCACACTTCACGATAAGATCTATCCTTCGTGGACAGTTCGAAACTGCATTTTCTACTGATCTAGGAACTTTCAACTTCAAAAGTTCCCTTGCACACCTCCTACACCTTTTCGTATTCATTATCCATTACCAATCTAGTACACAGTATATCAAAACTGCTATTTATCTTAAAAATGGCATCAGTTATTGCCATCCCTCCTCCCCAAGAGCCACCACCACCACCAGATAGAGGACCCTCACAACAAAAACAGTGCAGTACTTTCAAAGACAATGAAAAGGACCAAGAAGATGAGGTAGAGGAAGTGCCTACTTCTAGAACTAAGATCGAATCATGGGTGTGCCAGTTATTTGCTACTGTTGGGAGTGTACCAAAAGCTAAAGCTACCAAAGTGAAATGCGCTGAGTGCACTCAGTCGCAGACTACCTGGACAGTACTCCTATGGGACCACCTCCATGCGCCGCCACACCAAATTCAATGACTGCAAAGCTCTCAGAAAAGTTGTTCCTTTCTCAGCAAGTAGTAAGCTGTCTTCCTCCACCTCATCATCCTCAATAAATACTGTAACTACACAACATGATGTCTGCGGGCATTGGTGCATTATAAATAAATAAATAAATAAGGAGGGATACGGACCATTATCGTCCATTGCAGCCCCTGAAATGGGGGATATAGGCCATTAGCACCCTAGGTTCTCAAAGCGGGAACCCAGGGTGCTTAAACATAGATTTTGCTTCCTATAGCTGTAGGAAGGAAAATCCTTTTACAAGACAGCCAACATGGAAAGAGAAGGTGGGGCTCTGTACACAGCCCCTCTTCCCATGCCATGGCAGCCTGCAAAACCCTATGAACATATTACCACAAGCGCTTTTTTCCCCTTTCAAACCTATCCTACCTTCGAATAACCTTACCATATAGTCGGTCCCAGGTAGACATAGCCACTTTAACACCATTTTCTGTCCATAGCGGTCATGGCCAGTAGCCAGATTGTCCGCGTCATGACCTTATGCCAGGACCCAGACAATCTGGCTACTGCCCACGGCCACAGGCTATACCTCAGTCACCAAAGGTATAGGACTATTTTTTGTACCTACATTATTACACTTGTAAAAAAATAAAACACGGGCACATTTGCAAAACCATGCTTTAATGTCCTTGCCAATGCTCCTCACGAGTTCGCTTGAAATCCGCCCATGTTTTATTTTTTTAAAAATGTCAAAATATATGTACATACAATAGTCATATAACTTGACAAAATCCATTCAGTCTTTACACAAACATTGAATGTTGGGTCTATAATCTTTCTCAAAATTTGTGTCCACATTCGTCAAATAGCAACAAAGTTACAAGCCATCTAAAAATGTTAAGACTACCCCTCTAATTTTGCCCCCTCTTGAGAAAATCCCACCAAACTTTAGAAAACCATTTATATCTAGATCCAAAATCGTTTTGCCAAATGTTGCGCAGATTCGTCAAATGACACCACATTTATATCCCTTTAAAATATTTTTGGACCCCCACTCTAATTTTACCCCCTCTTGACAGAATCCCACAAAACTTTGCAGAACCATTCAGGATTAGTTCTAGAATAACATTGCAAGTTTCATTGGATAGCGCAAAAGTTATAAGCCATCCAAAAACTGCTTTTCCCCAACCCTGTAATGCAGAAATAGGTACAGATGTCCTAGGACATCTGAAGTGTCCGCGAACACCACAGCACTGCCCAGGACACCTGGAGTGTTCGCGGACTTTCGGGGGGTGACACAACCAGTTTTTTGTCTTCTTATGGACATATCCAATCCAGTCCTCACCACCCCCACATCCCCAGTTTGTTGAGTTTGACAAGTGAAATGCTGCTTTTTAAAAAAATGTTTTCATCCCGCTGTCCGCTGTCCGCGGACCCCAAAAAAGTCTGCGAATCAAAGATGGCGGGCGCTCCAGGAAAACCGACGCATTTCACGTTTTCCCACCAGCCAACCAGCAGGCGCGTCCCGATGTCCGCAGACCACGTGAAAGTCCACACATTTTCTGGCCATTCGGAGGCCAGTCCGCCGACAGTACAGCAAATCAGAGGCCAATTCGCAGACCGAACAGGGAAATGAGTCCGCGGAGCGGACATAGATATCACTAATTTTTTTGCCTCACGTTTTGGTCATTTAAACAAAAACCTACTGGACGGATTTACACCAAATTAACACCAACCCGCCGCTCCTGCTGCAAATTTGGTGGAAATCCGTCCAGTGGTTTGGGCTGTAGGCGTGAGCAAAGTTTTTTCCCATTATGTCTATGGAAAAAAGACATTTTGGGACCCCCCTGTAACTTTGCCCCCCTGGACCAAATCTTACCATACTTTATAAGCCACCCAAAAAGTGCTCTTCCTATGGGATTAGCAACTTAACCATAACTACACAGCCACTACAGTGGCTGTGTAATATATATATATATATATATATATATATATATATATATATATATATATATATATATATTTTTTTTTATTTATTTTTTTTTTTTTTCAAGGAAACAACCCTTGAAATTTTGCTAAAGCCACCTTAACTTTGAGCCCCCTGTTGCGCAGACTATATCCACTGGCTGACATTGCAGCCACGTCTAAATGCCCTCATGCTAATAAATTAGGCAACATGGCCTTAGTGGGTTGACCCCTTCCTCACTTTGAAGCTAAGCAGCGTTCATCCCAGTTACTGCAGGGATAGGAAACCCACCATTGCTGTAAAAATGCCAATTTTTTAAAAATCTTTTATTATTGACAGGGAGACTACAAATACCAGAATGCAATTCAGCAAAAGGCAAATAAAGGACTGACAGTAACACGGTTTAAAAAAAGTAAATAATTCAGATGCCCATTCAGTCACCCATCCATGCAGTAACTGCGACTGACCCTGCTTCACTTCAAAGTGGTGCTGAAGGCTGGCCCCTTCCTCACTTTGAAGCTAAGCAGAGTCTGTTCTGGTTACTGAATGAATGGGAGACCTGGATTGCAATTAAATCACTGGCCATGGCTAATGGCCAGTGATTCTTCACCACCAACGTCACTATAGTTATAAAAATATATATTTAAAAGATTTTTAAAAAAGCAACCGTGTGTACCGAACTACATGTACCGCGGGTTATCTGTAGACCTTTCTAACTTCGGAAATAGCTGCGAATATCAGCAAAACAACTGGAAAGAAAAATGCTTCAGTGCCCCCTCAGGCCATCACCAAGGGCCCCCCTTATTTGTGCCAGTTCCCCCAAGTCCACAGATGGCCCTCTCCCTCCCCTATCACCCCAGAGCACACGCTGCTTCTGTGACACAGTTTGCATTCAGATGTTGGCTATAGCCGAGGCAACAGAAAGTTTAGTGTTGCAAACTCGGTCCCTGGACCCCCTCCAACTCCCATATTTCACTCAGTGCTTTCTAGCCATCCACCCAATACTACCCCGATGGCATTTGTATGTTTTTTGACCTGCAAATAGCTTTTTACTGCATTTCATTTTTCCACAGTTTTCTATAGATATGAATATCTATTGCATCTCTTGCATCGAGAGAAAAACAAGATACTGGTCGTTTAATTTCTGAAAGCCATGATCCTGCAATGCACCATGGGAGATATAACTATAATTTCTGTGGAAAGGGGCACCCCCATTTCTGTCAAATTTTAAAATAACTACCACACGGAATAACCCCAAACCAAGCATCGATCACAAGTGAACTTTATGCCCAAGTTGTTTTGGACCTGGTACAAATACATCCAGCAGTTTTACGTTTTGCGCTTTGGCAAAAATGGACCTTTTTAGTCTATGGTAAGATGAATGGGAAGTAGACCACACTTTTGGGAAAAAATCGTATTTATGGAGCTTAATAACTTTCTGATTTTTTAACAAATCTTTATGAGGGGACTCTTAATCACTTTCACAATTACGAACAAATCCGTTACTTGAATCAAAAGTTATTAACAATTGAATTTTGAGTGGTTCCTATGTGTCTCCAACTCACCTTAGCTATGGGGCCGCGACCACCACCCTATAATATATATATATAAATATGTTATACAAAAAAACGAATGAAATTGAATTATTTCTATAGACTAAAAATTTAACAGAGAGTTGTAAACTGAAATCCAAGAAGGAATCAAAAACTTATCGGATCACAATACGACTAGGTGTACAGGGGACGGGAGTGTTCCACAAGTTTGTGGACACCTGCTGTTTTTCTAAATTTGTATCACAACATAGTGTCAGGGTTGTTTTTCTCCCCCACGCCCAACTACTTTCCCTAAAAAATCTAATTTATAATACACACAAGAGTGTGCTCCTAGACAACAGTAATTTGCATCATGCAGCTACTCTTGACAAATGTAATATATTGGTGAGAATGTGTGTGGCAGTCACTGCTTTGAAACAGGAAGGCATGTGGTGAGCCCTGCCAGGTTGTGTGCACAGGTCATGTGCCACTTTTTCAATAACACAAAGACTTCAATACAGTTCCAATAAGCCTCTAAAATATATGTATGCAAAGCACTCTTTGGAGAGATGAACACAAAGCAGAAGTCTTGCTCATGAACACCAATCACCTCAGAAAGTATTGGAGTTTACCCACACAGCATTCTGCTGCAGCGTATTTGCATTAACGTATCTCAAATATGCAAAAAAGCACACTGTAAGGACATCACATGTAAAAAGGCAATACCAGTTCCTTTTTATGAAAATGTATTTTATGCAGCATACATAAAAAGCATTGGTGGGTTCGACAATCAAATAGACTGCAACACATTAAAAACATGTAACAATGACCACGCAACAATTTAATTTGAATCAGTTGATGAGTTCAGCGACAATGGCAGACTTTGAGGAAAGTTCTTATCGTTGTGCTGAAATGTAGACTGGATACCTTGAATCAATTTCCTCGTTGGTATGTCTATTGATGTCATCTGGCTGAAAGCCACAGGAGAGTGACCATTGTGGTAGCAGAGGAATGTCTTTGGGAATGTGTGTACTACTGTTCCATGCATCTTGGTATGTGTAGTGTTGTGACCTCTGATGATGATGTAAGATAACATTTCTTCTTATTATTTTAATAAAAAGAGCAAGTTCTAGATTGAAGAAATTAGAATGTGAGAATACACAATGCAATTGCACACAATCACATTATATGAAAATTGCCCAAGAATAAACATCTTTGCAAATTTCACATTAACAATTTGTAAATAGAAGTTAAAACCTCAAAGCAATTTTGGGGTATTTTCTGATGTACTGAAAAGCTATCACTGTAATATGATATACATTTCATACAAGAATGGATCAGCTTATGAAGCGTTAAAATTAGTGCAAATAGGCCCATATTACAATATTACCAAATTACTGTGACTGTGAGCAGACGTCCAACACATCAACCTGGATTATTGTACATCCCTTGGGCTAAACTGTAAACAGACAGAGCATCTCGAAGAGGCCTACACCCCAAAGCGCAGTCATACAGTGTCTGCCAAGTGTCTGGCCACAGACTGGAAACAGCAATTGAACAACACAAGTCCAACCAGAAGACAATCAGAGGCTGTACCACTTCATCCCTTTACACCTGGACAATATGCACAGGGATGTTCTTGTCAATAGTGCACTTTGAAACATTGCGCATCAACCCACTCCCGCCAGTCACTCAGCCTGAATATCCCCCAACCATTTTCACCACATGTACCACACTATCCACTCCACTTTCCACTGCGAGTCGCTAGAGCGCCCTCCGTCAACAGCTTTAAATGTCTGCCAACCACTCCCGCCCTCCAACACCTTACATAATTCTGCTCTTCAAGTATGCCTGCACAGAATTCTCTTACAGAAAGATAATGTGATGAATCAGTGATGATTCACCCAGAAAATTTGGCTTGGGACCCGTCTCATGTGGCCAGGGAAAGGCAGACACTTTTTTATACCGACCCTGGTGGTGGTGTTCTACAGGAGGATCACATGAAGGGGGAAGCAGTTCGGGAAGAACGGGAACACCCCTTGTTCAATTTTGCCCGAAACCCCAATAATCGAATGGTTTATTGTAAAACCCAAAAAGTTTGGAAAACAAACTTTTGCTTTAGGGACTTCAAGTCCTGTAATCCCTGAAGTACTGGGAAAAAGAAGAGGGCAAAAGAGGAACAAAGTGCAGATTGTTAATGGGAATGACCCACACCTGAGGGAGACTGGGAGGTTTAAAAGGCCCCCTCAGGTGCAGACCATTAGTGAGCAGTGGGAGTAGAATGACAATTGTTCAGGTATGTCAGAAATTCTTGTAGTTCATCGGTTGATCCTTGCCAGATGCCAAAAATATTGTCGATTAACCATTTCCAGAATCTGATCTTGTTTTACCAGGGTTCTTTGTCCAGTACGATGTTATGTTCAAAGTGAAACATAAAGATGTTTGTGTAGGTTGTTGCTACTGAAGAGCTCATAGAGGTACCTGATATTTGAAGATAGGTACACACACCTAGGCACCAATATCATCAGGCTCTACTTGAGCCTTCATATTGATTAATTTACGCAAAACTTACCTCACACTATATCCAGCTTGCATGGGGCTATTAAGATGACGTTACGGCATGCAACAAAATGATGACGTCACCATAATACGCCGCTATAAATGGCAGCCATTTTTGTTCCTTAACATTAACGGGAACGCTAAGAAGGTGCAGGCTTTCCTCTCCACCAACCTACTATCGATTTTTTGGGTAAGTTACATGCTACTCTTTGACCTAGGTCCTGCTTTTCATCTTCAGGCTCTAGCCATTTTTCAACACAATTCCCCTTGATTTATATATAAACGTACCCTTTCTGAATATACCCTTATTTCTAGATTTCTGCACTGTTCCAAGCAGATACCCTCGAGGAATCCGTTGACTTGGTGATTCCCCCCATATCCACTTATAGTGGCTACCATGAAGCATTGGGCACTCTGCCCTATTTCATATGGTAAGGACTTCCTACTTTTAACATACCTCTCACCGTTTTTTTAAGCTTCAATCCACTCATATTATGTTTTTTTAACCTCATGTATAGGACCTTCATTGGACCTTGATTAAGTATAATCATCCATAAGGAACTACTTCAAACCACCACGTTTGATGACAGCCTTTATCTGGGTAAGACTACGGGTTAGCCCTTGTAGATTCTATGTACTCTAGTTTCCATTCTACCCAGCAAACACATGTAGAAATCCACCAATATATGAGTACCCTTACTCTGAACAGGAAGAGATGGCTTGAATAGAATTATATATAGACACATTTAAATCTATACCCGATCTGGTACAGACCATGCTCAACAAATTGAGAGAATTATTTATTCATAGTTGGACATACTCCAGTCACGTAAGTCTGGAGAGCCAGAGAGTTGACAACATCAAAAACTAGGTGAATTAAAATATCCAGTGATATGTGTTAGATAGGATGCCCGGGACAACATGTTTGTTTTGGTTTCTTCTGATATTTGCTTACACCATGTTAAAGTACCTGTTACAATTCTATAGGCAGCCACAATGTAGATTTTTCGTTTTTGACTTTGAGAATATAGCCACAAATTGAACATGATTGTATACATCAGAAAAGGTATGATATGCACTGAATGATATAATAGCAGCACAGTTGATGCTGAAAGAAATATAAATATGTGCAAAACCTGTATGATGGCCAACGGTTATTTAGAAATTATGAAATTACCTAGAGAACTAGTAACTTTATGTCTCACAGAACTAGTAACTTTATGTGTTCTGGAATTCTTCCTTAGATTTGATTGAAATATTGAATATGCCTCTGAAGAAGAGATGTTTTTCTCGAAACGCCTTGGGCCAATTTTGAAAAATAAAACTACATGTGAAGGAGTTAAAGAAAGTTGTCTTGATGTTCATCATTAAGAAATCATAAATGTATTGTGTGTCTAACTCGTAATTATCCAAATAAAACATTGTTGTCTTAACACATCACACTTATAGTGTGAATGAAGTATTCACGAAGCGATGGGTAAGTAAACAGAGTTTATTTACATAATATGTAATAACCCGACGCCCCGCACTGCGACTCACTCACATCCACTCCAAAGCTCCATCTAACCGCCAGCTCGAATTCTCACCCTCCTCAAACACAAAATTCCACATCTCGCGCAGGCGGGGAGCCAAAGCAACATGAGATAATTACATGAACAATACAAGACACTTAGAATACCAAAGTGAACATAAGTTACATCTTAATTGTTTGGCTCTTGACTTAGAGCTTGTGAAAGTGTGCAGGGGACGGGAGTTCCTCCATTAGGAACTTATTCTGTTTGGTTGTGTTTTGAATCATGCAAGTTTATGTAGAAGCCAGCAACAATATGGGGTAAAACGTTTAAAACCTCATGGCTCCGGCATTGTATAACGCTTACACAGGAGACTACCAACACTCTGAAAAAGTCGTCCAAGCCTTTCCGCTCTGGGCACCGAAAAGGTCAGCAGGCTTCTCTATGTGGATGAAATCATTTTGATCGATCAAACCAAGATCGGGTTACAGAGAAAACTGGACAACATACGTGAATACCTAAGAACCAACGACCTAGAAAGCAACATGTTGAAGACCAAAGTGATGCGTCTGGTCAAGTCAGCCAAACGGAAAGTCCCCGGTGTATGGTACCTGGCTGGACAAAGTCTGGAAGAAGTTGAAACCTTCAGATATCTGGGAATCATCTTCAGCAACAAAAATAGAGAATTACTGATGCAAGAAACATTGGTCCTCAAAAACAAAACCTTGACCAACCAAATTATCCTGATGGACAAAAAATGTGTTCGTTTCTCGCTCAAAGCGGCAATCACCTCTATATGGCGAAGGTGGTCCCAGCCCTCACTTATGGAGTGGAAGCCATGCCCACCATCCCTGAAACCATCTGGCTAAAACTTGAAGGTTTTCTCTGGAGGAAGTTACTCCGTCTTCCAGCCTGCACTCTGATGGAGCTGTTAAGAAGAGTGCTTGGTCTCATCTCGCTCAAAGGTACGGTGTCTATCAACAGTTTGATGCTTTACAGGAAAACAAGAGCATCCAAAGAGAAAATCCACACACTCACTCAGGAAGAAATGAAGAAAGGCAACAGTTAATTGCTTCAAGCGTCGATCAGTAAAAATCAGATGATCTTAGAAGAGATAGGAAGCACCGAAGAGGAACTTCTGACCAACCCAACTAAAACTGCAAAATAAATCTAAGAAACAGACTGGCGCGACACTCAGTCAAAAGCGTTGAGCTATAAGTCTGTAGCTCACCTGCCTCCCTTTGCGCAAAAAATAAACTACCCTATCAGCTACCTACTGAAATTCCCAACAAGAAGATCCGCTCAACCTTTTTGAGAGCAAGACTAAACATCCTGAAAACAAATGAGATTCCGGGAATTCGAAGAAAAACGGATGCTAATTCCTGTCGTTTTTGCTTGGAGCCTAGCGTAATCGAAAGCCTGAAGCACCTAATCCTCAACTGCCGAGCTCTCGTCTCTAATAGAGAAATCCATCTTTGCCACCTACATTCACAATTTTCAAGGTTAGATGAAGATTATTGGTGGGCGTTTCTGATGAACCGGTTCAATCGAAAACTGGTCATTGCAATGGGAAACTTCTTGCATAGCCTTGAGTTGTACTCTCTACCTTAGAAAGCACAAATATCAAAGGACTTAACTCCGACTAAGCCAACCAAAAGAAACAAAACAAAGCTCTTGAGGAAAGGGCTTCCTTTGTAAAAACTGTTGATACAGTTATGCACAAAAAAAATGCAGACAACCATTACCCAAGCCAAAAGAAAACAAAAACATAGCAATTTAAAACCAACAGATATTGCCAAAGGCAAGAGGGGACTAATGAAAGTTCCAAAGGTTGTAAAGATTACTGGCCGTATTTTAAGAAGTGTATAACAAAAGCTGATACAAACCCACATTGCCAAAGCCATGGAAGAAGCAGAAAAAAGTAATATCCTTATCAGTGTTTGGTTAATAACACAGTGGGGAAACAAGAGTGGCAAGAAGGTGGCCCTCCTGGAAAAGCTCATTAAGAAGGAGAGGGGCATAACCTACCGAGGTTGGAAAGTACAAAAGAGTACTAAAGAGCAGCAATGTGAATCTTGCCTTCCCAGGAAGAGCTGAAAGTGGGACTTCTTGGCAATGTCCTCAGTGTGAGGGAGGAAGGAGAGAGAGAGGAGTCGAAGATGACTCCAAGGTTTCTGACTTCGGAAGAAGGATTAGGGAGAGAGCCCAAGGAGGAAGGCCAGAGTGAAGGGAAGAATGAAGGAGCAGGGGTCCCGATGGGAAGGATCTCAGTTTTTCAGGCATTGAGGCAGAGATCGTTGGAAGTGCACCAGGACTCGATGGCAGATAGGCAGTCAGGGATGATGGAAGGTTCACGAGCATCAGCAGGAAGTTTGAAAAAGAGTTGTGTATTGTCTGCATAACACTGGAAAGTGGAGGAAAAGGAGAAGATGAGGTGTGCAAGCTAAGCAAGGTAGATGTTAAAAAGCCAAGGGGAGAGGATAGAACACTGGGGGACACCACAGGTGGAGAAGAAAGTAGGAGAGGAAAAGGTGCCCAGGATGAATTGAGAAGAGCGGTCAGTTAGGAAGATGCCAGCCAGTCCAGTGCCCGTTCCGAGATGTCAAGGGTGGTGTGGAGCCTTTTATGAGGATATAATGGTTGACTGTGTCAAAGGCAGAGGAGAGGTCGAGAAAGACGAGGACAGCTGGGGAGTTGGAGTCCAGAGATGCGAGCAGCTCTTCACAGGTGTTCATAAGAGCGGTTTCTGTGCATCTGGATGCTCGGAATCCAGATTGATGGTCGTGGAGACCACCAACAAATTTCAGTGTGGTGAGTTGATGCAATGCCAGCTTCTCCAGCAGCTTCCCCATGAAGGGAAAGCTGCTGGAGACAAACAAGGTCAATTTTTGTTAAAGCGCACAGCCCAAACCACTGGATGGATTTGCACCAGGTCCAAAACAACTTGGGCATGAAGCGTTGACTTGCACGTCTAAATATCTGACGGAGAAGGGGGTGCCCCTTCTCAAAAATAGATAGCTATATCTGAGGTATTTACCCCAAAATTGGTGTTTTTATAAATGAAACAGCTGCCATATTGTTTTTCTCTCGATGTGAGAGATATTTGTGGTTATAGCTGAGGATATGGGAAAATGAAACACAGAGAAAAGCCTTTTGCAGGTCAAAAACATGCAAATGCCATCAAGCTAGCGGTGTGGGGGGGTGGCTAGAGAGCTTTGGGAGTTGGGTCTAGGGACTGGGTTTGCAACACAAAGCTATCTGTAGCCTCGGCTATGGTCGACATCTCAAAGCAAACTGCGTCACAGAAACAGCATGCATTGTGGGGGTAAAGGGAGAGGGCAGGAGGCCAGCTGCGGAGAGATGGCACAGATTAGGGGGCATGTGGTGGAGGCCTGGAAAGCTTTTTTCCCCACCATTTTTCTGATATTCGCAGCTACAATCGACTACGGATAGCCAAGGGTATGTGTAGTTCAGTACCCACAGTTACAGTTTCTTTGTGAAAGATATTTTACAGCTTGGGGGTGAAAAATCACTGGTAATAGCCGAAGGCCATGGCCAGTGACACAATTGTCATCCAGGTCTCCATTCCATGCAGTAACCAGGACATACTCTACCTAGCTTCAAAGCAAGGAAGGGGCCAGCCTCCTCAGGCCATGAAGCTGATAAACAAGGAAAAGTTACAAGAACACTTATAGAAACGGACCAGACCTTTCCTTGCTTTGAAGCTAAGCAGGGTCAGTCCCGATTTGAACTGAAGGAGGGTAAGTCCCGGTTACTGCATTAATAGGCTACCAAATGGGCATCTGAATTATTTCTCTTTTTAAACCATGCGTCTGTCAGTCCTTGAAAGTTTTGCACTCAGAGACAATTAGCTGCCTTTTGCTGACTAGCATTCTGGTATTTATAGTCTCCCAGACAATAATAATAAAAAAATGATTGATATTATTTGGTGCAACACTGGGTTTCCCATCTCTGCAGTAACAGTGACGAACCCTGTTTATCTTCAAAGCGAGGAAGGAGTCAGCCCCTAAGGCCATGTTGCCTAATAAATGAGTCCACCTTACAAGACCACATAGAGAGACATAGCCTAGGGGGCCTGGATTCTACCACGTGTTTACACTGAGCAGGGTTGGTTCCAGTTACTGCATGGATACACAGTCCACAGTCCCGAATGCTGTGTGTTTTCTTAGTTTTATATATCTCATAACACATGGTATCCACATTATTATCTTTTAAACCGTGCTACTGTCAGTCTTTGAAGGTTTTGCACTCAGAGACCATTTTCTTGCCTTTTGTTGAATTGCATTCTGGTATTTGTAGTCTCACAGTCAAGATGAGGGGGAATAATGCCACAATTGTACACTTTTTGCCTAACATTGTTCTATAAGGATTTATATATTTGAGTGACACTATGGAATGTGTACTTTTCAAGTTATCTTTATAACGCAGAATATTGTTGAAAGCCAGACATGAGGGTGAGGAGGTGAAATGATGAGAGGGCAAATAAGTCATGAGTATTTGCTCATGATGTGACAAGAGAGTTTATAATCCTGGACGTTGGTGCAGTTATTCTCCCCTGATTGTGGCTGCTTTTCAGGGCACCAGTAAAGGACATGTGGGTGAAGAGCGTAACTTTTTTTCAGAGGGCGGATGCAACAGGTGGGGTTTTTTGAGGTTGGCAAGCTTACTCAAGTATTTGGCTACCAGGATTTTACTCGGGTTGTCATGTTCCCAGCACAGATGCTTCACCACAAGACCACAAGCACTTGTTTCATATTGGGATTTTGTTTACCAGGGAATATTTCATGATAGATTTCTGGGTTGAAAAGATGAGCACCTTTAATACTTTGCCAGCATATTTATTGGAACATTTCCTCTCTCAAGTTGTTTGTCTGGTGTTTGTTACTTTTTTTTAAAGTCCATTGCTATTTTGTTTTGCGCACCTTCTTCTAAGGGGAAAGTCACATGAACTACATTTGTATATTTCACTTTAAGATATATGTTCACTTACTCTGAGTATATTCATGGGTGCTAGCTTTTGATTTTTGCTATGGGTGCAGAAAGAACCTGGACATATGTTATTCTTGCAGCCGGTCATTCGTTTCCCATTTCCGTGCTGCTTAAATGTGGTGAGTTGGGGTTGTGCGATGTATCCCAACAGTCACCAAGAAACTGGCCATAAAACAAGGGGCTAGGAGCATGCTGCTTAACCAAAGCGTGTGGTCTATGGCAAATAATTTAATCTCACTGTGCATTCCCTAAAACATTGTGAGTTCTCAAGGCCTGCAATCTTTTATACATAACGATACCACTGTCAAAACAGGGCAAAATCAGTTTGTGATTGATTAACGTCTTTGAGCGATGGATTGCAAGTGTTTTAAAATATAGAGTGGCCATTTCCGGTCTGGAAATGTTTTAAAACAGAGAGTGGGCATGGCCAAAGGGCGTGCCCACTGATCATGGCCGAAGACCATGCTAGTGGTCTGGAAGTGTTCTAAAAATCTATGGAATAACAAAACCCTTGAAATTCAAGGGAAATACTTTAGTTGCAGGGACGTTAAGGTGATCAATACATTGTAACAAAACCCTTGAGCCTTAAAGGAACAGACTTTAGTTGCAGGGACGTTAAGGTTAGAATTTAACACAATAAACCCCCTGAAATTCAGCTAAAGCCACCTTAACTTCACGCCCCCTGTTGCTCAGCCTTTTACCACAATGATGACATCAAAGATCACATCACTAATGACATCACTAATTACATGTTGTATGAGAACACTGATGACATTACAAATCACATCTCTGATGCCAGCAATGGTAACAACAATAAATACATTGGGCCTCATTACGACCCAGGTGGAATGGGTTTAACGGTGCCGGTAAAGGTGCTGGCACTATTAAACCAATTCCGCCCTATTAGGAGGTTCCCTTGCGGGACCCGCTCTTGACGTCTGGTCACACCAGACATCCTTTGCGGGTCCCGCGAGGGGACCAGGGAGCTAACAAAGGGCCCGTTATTAACGGGCCCATTGTTAGCTCCCTCCCCATTCCCATTGAGCCCTATGGGGGCTTGAATGGGAATGGGGATGGGTACATTGAATGAGGAATTATCGGGTCCTCCAAGGTTGGAACGCCCGGTAATTCCTCATTCAAGGAACCCGGACCCGAGTTTGGAGGCAGCCATGCCCTTAATGAGGCCCATTGTGTATAACTGATTACATCAATAATGGAATTAGACAATATCATTTATAAGTTAGCTCATGAAATCTTTGATGACCTTAATAACAATTTAGGCCATGGATTTGGAAATGAAAAAGGCTGGGGTCACTGGTGTAAGGAAGTCATGGTATGAAACAGTAAGACAGACACAAGTGACCACAGTTCAATGGTGTTAATGGAACTTCAATGGGGTTTGAAAAATGCCTATCTAATCCTAAATCTAAAGAAGGGAGCAAGCTATGACCATCAAATAATAATAACGCAGTCCTAGTCGAGCATGTAAAAATAAAAGGGCCTATACTAATAAAGATATTGCCAATCCTTACTTCTAAATACAAATAGTGTGGGAAACAATGTTATGTAAAAATAAAATTGTTCAAGAAATGATATGTCAGGATATTCAAGCTGCTGGCTTCCCTTCCCCACGTTTTCAGCACGGGACAAGGTGGCACACTTGAGCTCAGCACAGTCTCTGGCTTCTCTAGCATGAGAATGCAGTTCAGATCTCAGCATAAGAGCCTTCCATGTCAAAGTCTCTTTGCCATTCAAAGTCTCTTACTTCAGAGAGCCTCATGCGACAACAAACATTCAAAAGTTCCTTTCTCCTCAGGATTCTCATGTACAATTACTTTGGTGGTCCTTGGCTCACTATAGTCCTCCCTCCGCAGGGCTCAGACCCACCTTAACACAAAGCTTTCACTTGATATCCCTCTGTCATACTCAGATCAGATCTATGTATTTTTCCAAATCTTTATCTTGAATGATTCTTGACTCACCCTGGGCCCCCCTCCACCAGGCCCAGACCCACTAATACAAAGCTTTCACTTGAACTCCCTCTGTCGGGCTCGGACCAAATCCATGTACTTTTCCATCATTTTATCTACTTCGTCAAAATTGAAGACTTTTGACTTTGCGTGGGATTTGATTTGACCTGTTACAGGACCACTGTGATTCACATGTATTCGTTCTCTCTCAATTGATCTCCCTCCGCCGGGCTCAGACCAACTTTATCTACTTTTATCACTTCATAGCTGGCTATTTTACAGAGACCTTCAATTGAGAACACAGGTGGTGCTGGACCACTCTGTCAAAGGGTAGTGTAGTTTGCTTTAGGGTTCAATCACTCATCAGCAGTTCAACTTAATTTGCATCTCTTATCACAAGTGTTTTAACAATGTTCGTTCCGGTGCTCGCCATAAAATGTTGTGCTTGTAACCTTGGCTTCAACACAGACCGGTCTTGTATCAGGCTCCCCAACTAACTGGCTGTGTTGCTTTCACTGAAACAGCTTTGTCCTTGGAGCCAAGGACAGCCATGGTGGCGGGAGATGCTACCCCCCTTGATTACTGACACAGGAGGGCCCCGGGTAATTCCGAAACACAATGCAGGATTCTTCAGCCTGCTTTCCTGGTGTTACACTTTCTCTCGAGGTCCCGTGAAAGTAACGGTTCCTTTTCCGGAAAAGGTCAAGGGAACTTTCCTCCTTGCGACCACCTTCTGTTTCGCTATCTTTCTCCTCTCATTAAAATGCCATCTTGGAGCTGCTGTTTCCTCCTGTGCTTTGCCTTGCTCAGAGTGTGCTCTCATGATCCACTTTTAACAGTGTGGGGAAGTGTAATTTAAGTCAGGTGTATGTGATGATCAGTAATTGCCTGATCTCACCTGACCATTGTATTGGGACATGTCAGGTACATGGCTCGGTATTAGTCTGTTTTCCCTTAGAGCGGGCTGTCAGTGAGAAAGTGTTTGTGTTGCAAAAGTGAGGGGTAGAGTTCCCAAATACCCTAGCGGGTAGGATGGGTTAAAGGTGTTATAAGGAAGGGGATAACGCGTCTCACCGTCCAACTCTTGCGCCCGAAGACCTCTCACCCAGGTGATCCTCCCGAACTGGTCCACCCCCAGGAACTGAATCCAAAAGCAATGGCAATGTCCTGGCCACCTGGATGACAGCTCCCCGGGGACTAGTGGGTGAGTCACCTTCTAGTTTCTCACAGTGGCCAGCACCAAAGGCCATAGCTAGTGATCAGTTAGTGTTCAAAAATACTAATGTGCATGGTTAAAAGCCATGCCTAGTAGCCCATTACTGATTTAAAATAAACAGAGGGCAAAGTTGAAAGCTGTAGTCAGTGGCCAGGGCTAAAGGCCATAGCTGGTGCCCATTAATATGTTAGAATATACAGTCGGTACAGCCAAAGGCTGTGGCCACTGGCAAGTATTCTGTTGAAGACCATGGCTTGTGGCTAGTTAGTGTATATAATATACAGTGGGCAGGGCCCAAGGCCATCACTTATTGCATTTTATTATTTTAAAATATACAGTGGACATGGCCAAAAGATGTACAAACTGCTTAAGGTCAAAGCCCATGGCCAGTGACCCATTTATATGTTAGAATATGCAGTAGGCACAGCCAAAGATTGTGGCCACCGACCAGAATTGGGCTAAAGTCCATGGCTACTGCCTGATCAGTGTATATAATACACAGTGGACAAGGTTGAACGCTGAATCCACTGGTAAAGGCCAAATGATATGGGTGGTTGCCTGTGAGTGTTTTAAAATATTCAGTGCACATGGATGAAGGTTGTGACCACTGTCCATTACTGAAGGTCATGACTAGTACCCATTCATGTGTTAAAATATATTTGGCCACACACACTGACCATGGTTGAAGGCCTTGCTTAATTCCAGTTACTGTTGTAAAGTAATTAGTGATGTGATCTGTGATGTCATCATTGTGGTCATAGGCTGCGCAACAGGGGGCACGAAGTTAAGGTTGCTTTAGCTGAATTCCAAGGGTTTAGTTGCGTTAAGTTCTCACCTTAATGTCCCTGCAACTAAAGCTTTTTCCTTGAGAAAAAAAAATAAATATATATATATATATATATATATATATATATATATACACAAAACAGCAAGACAGTTATGGTGGGTTTAAAAAGGTTTGAACAAACCCTTTCACCTCAAATGTGAAAGCAGGATAGTCCATCTGAGTCAAGTCACACATTCCACAAGGCCACCTCGTAGCCATCAGTGGAAGTTCACCTCCAGTTCTGAGCTAGCAAGGCATTGTGGGAATGCAAATTAGCTAAATGCAAACCTTTTTTCCAGGAAATGGTCTTTGTCTTAGCTGGCAGTGCTACTTTATACACAGCTTAATCATCCCAAGACAGAGATTTTGCATGGCAGACAACTACATACCTGGTTTCACCCTCAGTAGGGATCATCGGTGCAGTATAGTCCAGACAGCCAAGACATTTGGGCTAATTTGAAAATTTGGAGAACATTTTCACGTTATCGTGGGAATCAGCAACCAGGCACTCTACTTCTGTTCTGTTATTGGAAATGATGTGAAATTGTCGCAGGAATAAGTTAGAAAAAAAAAGATCTGCATCTACTGGTCAAGGGGCAACGGGTGTTTGGTCATTGATTAATGTTGCGACATGGCCAGCGGTCATGGCTAGTGGACCCAAAAGAAAGATATTGGAGAAAGAATAAAGACTATAAGGACCCAATGTGGTTTTAGATATTTGTACCACCAGACAATTGGGAGATAAGGCTTGCATGGATCATCGCTAATTAGTTTAACTTTTTTTCTTGTTTGGCCTTGGGCTTAGGCCTTTTGCTAGTATCCATGCATGTACCCTAATAGTGAACCAACATATTTTGTTTGATTGTGTTACATCAGAGAGAAACCAAGGATAGCTAACTAGTCCTGTTATCAGCCCCTCAGGGATATAGATATTTGATTGGTTTCATTTTTGCTCATCGCTGCATTGCCTACATTGCTTTAATATCCCATCCTATTTGCTTTTAGTCAAATGGTGCTCTGAGACGCTATGAAGAGAATCAGCTACTGGTGACATTGGGCATCATTACAAGTTGGCCGGTGCAGTATTAACGTCCCAATATTACCGCATACCAGCACGTTACCGCACTGGCCAAATGAGAGTTTGCTAGTGAGGTGCCTGATTTACCTCCAACAAAATGCTGGAGGTAAATCAGGCCCCTTACCAGCACCAGTATTATCAGCACAGGTATTACTGGTGCTGTTAATACAGGCAAATACCCCATGGAGTCCTATGGGACACCATGGAATGGTGCTTTACTACTGTTGCCGGAACTCATAACCTGGTGGTAATACCACCAGACTGAGTGATGATACGGTAATACAGTTTGGTGGCATCCCGTCGGATTTACCTATGGGATACCACCAAACTTGTATTGACCCCCATTATCTTTCTCATGTGGATGAAGTACCAATTCTGCCCTACATTTTTGTTTGGCATTGCACAACTGCTTTTATTTGGTCTACTGTATGGAAATTGAACACATGCAGCAGAAGATCCTTTTATATGTTACCACCTGTCAGGCACATTACGGTGTAATGTGCACTCTTTATGTAGGGCTTGATGAAGGGGCCCCAGGGGCCTGGTCTAGGCAGGGAAAATTATGTTTGATACCACAGTTGGCCATGATGCTATCTTGTAAGGGTCAGGCACAACTCTGATTGAATGAAAGCTCTACAGGGAGGAGCCAACCATCTGAATTATTTTGTATCCTTACACAAATTCCACATACCTACTAATAATTTGACAACACTGGTTTTACCAAATTTCCGGCAAAAGCAAAAGTACTTGGTCTTCTGTTAAACTCCTTACTTAGTCTTTCATAGAAACAGAAAAAGGCTGATGCCTCCTGCAGCTTTTTCTACCTGTCATATGAGCCTTTATCCTTCCCCCTTGAAACATGAACCTTTCATTGCCTCTTCCACATTCCCTTGTTCACTTGTAGGCCATTTTACTCCCGCCTTACAGAGATTATCCAGTCTTCTACAAGGCTCAATCATCTTCCACGCAAGAGATAATTTCTACATGCTCTCTGTAGAGGAGGGAAGTTATCAGCCACCAAGCTCTGTTGACTTTGCTGACATGCATCCGCCATTGCTTTCAATACCTCTTGTCCTAGACATTCACAGGAGGAGGCAGAAGTTACAGGCACATGGAAGTCCTCCAGTTCCATTCAGCCCTACATAGCTGGGGGAGACAAGGAAGTGTGGGGTTACATGGTGCTAGCTCTCTCCCTCTTTCCTCTGGTGTACTAAGGTGCTTTACATTGAGATAGGATGAGGGAAGCCTGCACAATAGGAGAATATGTGTTCTTTCAGTAAAAGGAAGAAGCAGACAGGCATTCTATGCATTTGTTGTCCCACAAGAGAGCATTCATGTTCTGAATTGTGTCAGATGCTTCCTGTGGGATGGTTCTACAATCCACAGAAGAAACAAGGCTTTTGTTTATGCTTTGTGTGTTCTATGCTACTATTATTAGGTTTGAATTGAAGAAAAGCACTATATTTGTGATCGCCTTTATGTCTATTGTTTAGATCGAACAGACATGGCTTAGAAGAAATCCTGCTCATGGAAGAGTTCATTGTGTTGTGCTGTCGAAGTGTTCCTCTGTCTAAAAAGTACAGAATAAAATTATCACTGAAGAGCAATATCACTAGCATTCCCTGTCATATCATGGCATGATTATCTGGGATGGTTTGAAATCTGATAGCAAAAACTACACAATTGGGCATACTGTTCTCCTTAAACACATCCTTCTCTGGTAAAGTGTACACAGATGCTGAGAAACACAGCAAAATGTAAACATGCTCTTCAGATAATATCTCAACTATAACCTAACCTATTGCCTTAGACCTAGAACCCTATCTGATAGGCCATTCTTCTTGACATTCTTAGATGACTACAATATGATATTGTAAGTCCCTAAATTGTTTACAATTTCAGACCTTGTTCATTGTGATATTTTGCATTTTCATGATATAGTCTATCCATAGATCTTGGAAATAATCAAATCCTTGATATGATTTTCTGGCATGGGGACCACCTGGGCAAGAGTTTATGCAGGACTCCTGCTTTCACCTGGCAAGGATATTTCCTGGGTGGGTGTGTGAGGAGTATCCTAGTTGGTAGAAAAACTATTGTTTCTGAAAGTATATCATGGGATGAATGATGTGGTTGTGTGGATGGACATGGCACCCTCTGTAAAATCCAGTTTAGGGTCCTGTCCTGAAGCTGGACATTTTCTCAGTGAATATGTGTGTTACACTATGTGGGCCATGCATGCTTATGGCTCAACTGTCAGGGACGTCTGAGGCCATGCCATCAAGTATCAGGTCTTGCCAATGTGACTGGGATGTCTAGAAACATGAGTGAATCCAGTGTGTGAGCCTTTGCCTGGGATGAAACTTGTGAAAATTGAATCTGGCAGCGGTTTCTGATCCTGATCAGGTGGACACCACAATGACTGAATTACTTAAACCCTGTGACATTCACCCCAATGTCCTATACACATGAAGCGTCTTCTTCAGTTTCTTGCCAATATATGAAAGAAGAAGAAGCATGACCTGAAGAAAGGAGCCAGGTTACTGAACCTACAAGACCCTGTAAACCCTCCTGATGGTTAAGCTGTGCCCTGTACCTTGTACCTTGGAACACTTGATTTCAGACCAGGAGTGGTAGTCGTCTTCTTTCACGCAGGAGGGCCAGCCAGGATGAACTGTCAACTGATCCCTTTTCCCCTGACCAAGAAGCTTGATAAAGGATTTTACTAATCAGGGTCTTGTATGCTCAAACTTGAATTTATCCTGCAAGAACATCAGAGTGTGGTTCCCTCACCTTCTATTAAGCAAATGATAACAATGTTTGACCTGCTACCCCATTTCTGTGATGTCTGTATTCCTCTGGAGTATGCACCTTACTTCTTCTTCTGCATAGAGAGCTGATTGTACCTCAGCTGCACACTGTCATGGGAGAAAAATTCTGTCAGCAAGGAGGTCTTCACCATACTCTAGCAGCACTGAGCAACATCCTGTGGTCCATCAAATGCTTCCTCTTCTTCCAGGACCTACCCACCAATTCCATGCTGGTTTCAACTTTGAGGGTTCTCACTAGCTACAAGCCTCTATTAAAAATGATTTATTAAATATAAAATGGTGCATAACTATTTGGAAAGAATATGCCTAAACCTACAGGAACAAGACCAAACCATGTCAATCTTGAAGTTCACTATACTGGCTGAAGATAGGACACGGGTTCATAATCAGTGCATTGCACAACATTTCATAAGGCTGCCTGGGCTAAGGACCAGAGCTAATGAAAAATAATTGTAACATGCTATGCAACTATCAGCAAGAAAAAACCAAAACTCCTAAAAAGTCATAATTTTCCAGTTTTAGAAGGGAGAAGAGACAATCAATAAACAATCCATTAAACAGAAAAATGAAGAAATAGTTAAACCCCCATGCATTATGTGACTGGGCAAGATGCAAAATTCTGGGATAATCTGTTTTAAATGGTCTTCCCCAAAGTTCTATTTGCAGGTTCAGTTCCCCCTTCAATGCCTTAGCTTTACAGGGGTCCTCGAACATACTTTTAATGGTGACTTAATTAGTTCTAGAGACCTTTGTGTAAGTGCTCTGGGTGTATTGTCCTTGCTTCTGGTTTGTCTTTAATGTCCTAGTGCAGGTGGAAACATCAGCCAACTTCTGGCATCAAAACCAGAAAGACGTTCCCATTCTGTCTCTCCAACTGCTCCTGAAATCCCTCTCAGGTAATCAGGCTCTGTCTTGGGAATTGCCTCTGCAGGCATTTGCCTCTGGAAAAGGCTTTCTCAATGATATCGTTAATCAGCTACATCCATGTGGAACACAATCAACTTCAACTTTCGAACAGCCTCTCCTACTTTTCTGCTTTTCCAAAACTCTCCTATGTTCTTACATTTTTAAGTTTAAATGAGTATAAATAACCAATGAACTCCACCCATTTAGCATAATTTGATGTAGCATTTTTTGATTAAACAGTGCTGCTGATAGGTTCTCTTCACTTACACCTACTGCCCTCTTCCATGCTTCAATTGGCCTATTGAATTATCTGTGTCATAAGGGCATATATGAAAAGCACCCACAAGCACATGACTTAACCAGGAATACAAAATTTAAATTGTACTGAGATATTTATTTCCCTCATAATTTTCGGTAGTACCATAAGATATTAATAGGAATAAGATATTCAGGTGTGCATGACTATTCTGAATCTCACTTTATTCTTAACATCCTGCAGACATAATGTAGTTATTAAAATATGCACATTTATTAACAATTCAAACATTTTAATATGAACTTTATGTTTACAAGTTATTCTCCTTGTTCCTCTGAATTCAGATGTATTTGTATTTTCAAATCAGACAAAGTTACAGTTGGCATTTCTTTTTCATCCGTGTCCTCTTTAAATGTATCTTTCAGTGAACATTCGACAGTATAATGTATCATTCAATTCCATGTGTTGCTAGGGTCTTGGTATCACCAGAATCATTTGCTGCCCTAAACAAAGACACTTTTAATATGTTGCTTTTAATATAGGAGGCACATTCTTCATGAGGGAATATTGATTTACTAGGTCAAGGTCAGGGTTTATTTGAGGCCTCTGTAATTAAGAACACACCTAACTGATCCACCATACCATGGACCTACTGACCTTCCTATCTAATTCAAATTACAATGTAATTGAGGTGTATCCTGTATATAGCATATTTTCTTTGTAATTTGGAGCAAGGCCTTGATTCTTCAAGAAAACACAGAGCTGTTAAAACTTTCATGCACTGAATGTAATCGGGTCTGTGCATTCCCACTCTCAATAATGCTGAACTCAGCATAGAGGTTAGGTGAACCAAAGTTCACATTTTAGGGTCACAGTACATAAAAGCTACATATGATATGTTTTCCGGGCTGCATTACGAGGTTGCTGGTCCAGTAGCAACGGTATCAGTATTCTTGCTGGTACCGTTGTTACCGAACCGGCAAACTCTGAGTTGTGCTGCGGGTGCCTTTCATTCTGCCAGGTCTGCCCTGGCAGAATGAAAGGCACCCTCGAGCACAGCATGCCTCTAGCACAGGCACCGTTATGAACGTGCCGGTGCTACAGGCATCCCCATTCCCAATGAGCCATATGGGGCTGAATTGGGAATCGGGATCTACTGGCCCCGGCAGCCGCGAAAGGGCAATTACCGGGTCTGGCGGGGTCGGAATACCTTGGTAATTGTTAAAAACACAAGACTCAAAAATAATTTTTGAGTTCGTATTGAAAGGAAAGAAAGAAAATTAAATTAAAGAAAATGCGGCAAAATCGTTAGCAACAGAAGAGAGATGCAAGTGGGGGAGAGCCTTCACTTGTAAATCTATTTTCCCGGTTATTTAGTCTGGTGCGTGTTTGTAACCTTCACGTATCTATTCATGTAGTCTACCAGTTTTAGTGGAATTTGTAATGACTATACCACCTTCATATCTGCCATGCTGCTTTCCCATTGCTTAGGTTGCTTCATGCTCTTGGTGTAGCATGATCTATAAGGGACACAGTAAAAATAGAGGCACAAATGGTGCTCTTTTAGTGAGATCTAAACATCGTTTAGAGGCTTGTATACACATACTAGTCTTACTTTGAATGCTTGTTAGTGAGTGCAATATGTAAGTGCTCTTCGTGGTTAGCAGGAAGAACTCAAAGGAAAACAGTGTCCTATATCACCATCTGTTGGTGTTAGGACTTAGTTTATAAAGAAAAACACTTGAGCTGATAGCTCAGGGCCAAGGTGCTCGCCTTAGAAGCAAGATGACACGGAGCGACACAGATTCAATCCCCAGGTCTGCACTTAGAAACCTCTGGGTATTAAGCATGTTATATCATATCACATTCTTTTTGAGCACACACAACAACTCTGTCTCTTTTTCCGTTTTTCTTGTTTCTTACCCGCGCTCCATAGGCAGTGATGCTATTTATTTTGTAACTGTTCTGTTTCTTGCTGGTGGTCTGGTCATTAGATGTAAGGCGATGTTCTCATGGTTAGGTACCTCATGTGACTCCCTGCTGATTTATAGGGAAGCTGCCAAAGAAAATACACGTTTTAAATGGCGGGTGCTCATTTAGCATATCTAGGTACTGTGTGTAATGTAGCTTGCTGTGCTAATCATGACACCACTGGGTATTATTTCCCTTAGTAGTTTAACGTGCATACTGTATATACTAACTTTGCATGTGTATATGCTTACCCTGTCTTTGCGCTCTTCCGACTCCTTCAATGCGATCGGCTCATCTGGTCTTGGCCGGGCCGGTCCATACGAACAACATTTTGTAGCCATGCATTCGGCGTGTTCGTGTCAATACAATTTTAGAAGTAGTTTAGATAGGGATAACTTCTCTCTGTCTTTCACCTACATAAGCGACCCATCACGGCTGACACCTTTCTTTATTAAACTAATGTACATTTCGGAATGTTTTCAGCTCACTACAGTTCAATCTATTTTTATCTATCATGTACACCTCATTCAACACCCACTTTCTACAAAGTCTAATAGTGGAATAAGCATCAGCATACATTTGTGTTTAAAACATTATACTTCGAAGGGATATCACATTTGTTAATAGTGGTGTTATTTCAAGTGTTGTTTGAGCACAGAATGCTTGAGGCTTTAGTAAAAGGCTAGGTATGAATGGAGACTCTAAATATTATATTTCACATTGGGCCTCATTACGACCCAGGCGGTAAGTTACCGCCTGGGTCGTACCTTTACCACCATGGCGTAAACTACGTTTACGGCATGGTGGCTGGCGGACTTACCGCCCCATTCCGAGGTGAGTGGGGCGGTAAGTCCCCATTAACCCATTTACCCTTCCACATTCCCATTTTTGCCCCATAGGGCATAATGGGAGTGGGGAAGGCGTTAATTACGCCACCGTAAATTACGGTGGCGTAATTAACAACAAGGTCCCTTAGCGCCATGGATTTTAACACCTGCTAAAAGCAGGTGTTAAAACCTCCATGGCACTCAGGGACCTCGGAATCAGGCGGTAAGGGTCGGCGCTGTTTACGCCGCCGTAAACCCCTTACCGCCTGAGTCGTAATGAGGCCCAAGGTGTCCCCACTCAAGTGAATGGCAACAAGACAGAATGTGTTCTTCCGGGAGCCTTGGGATATAACAACTTTTGAAATAGAGGTGCTCTCGGTATGGAAAGCCCTGAGTCAGTCTTGTGGATGTGATGTGGGCAGGAAATGATGTTTAACTCTGGGTAAAATAGTATTTGGAGACCAGTGGATGTTAGAAAATATTGCTTCATGAATGGGCAAGCTATGGAATTGGAAATCAGCCTTTGACACCAACTTTGAGGCATGACCCAATTAGATGTAAATTATAGGAAATCAGATTGGTTCAAATGCTGTGAAAATAATGTTGGTCACATCTGGCAAGATTCTCCTACCTTACATGACTAGCTAAGATTGTGTGGTTGTTGTTAAATACTAAACACATGCATTGTTGCTCCTTTCTGTATCATTTTATTTTTAAAGTGCACATTTGCTTATAGGTATCTAGGCTCTATACCAAGGCAGAGGTATGTTCAGTATGGGGCCTTTGTGGACAGTGATCCCTGTAATAAGACAGGTTTAAGGCTTTTGCCAAAAGACAGATGATCCTCCAGATCGCCCAGATGATGAGGAATAGCGTTCCATAGCCTGGATGCTGGCAGGTGAAACAATGGCCATCGAATCATTGTCTTGTCTCCACATGAGAGAGCATTTACTGAATGTATTTTCTAAGAATGAAAGGCCATTTAAAGAAAACACCTGTCGAATAAGACATATTACCTTCAAATCTATCAGGTAACCAAATCAATCAGGGAGAAATGTGGTCCCTCTTTTCCAGAGGAAAGATCAAATGTCACAAGCACACTATTTGTTTTTTTGACAGACAATAACTGGGGAGTGTTGAGATAAAGACTAAGGGCCTCCTGGAATCACAGAGCTTTTTCCAATCGGATTGCGCCATTATAAAATGCTTCTGTCAATAAGGCCGTAAGTATTTAAGTTGCTGGATAGGTGACTAGGCGAATACTGATATTTCACGGCTAGGAAACTGGTCTGGGACGTGCGCCAAGCACCTCTAACCAGAGGTAATCACTTCAAAATTATGGACTAGGACCAAAAGCAAGGATTTACATTTCAAAAGGATTACATTTTAAACCTTTTTAAACCCACGGTCAATGTATGTTCATAAATTGCTTGAAGTTAGATGACATGGGACACAGATCATCCATCCTCCAGCCTGAAGAGCACCTGGGTGTCATTTTCAACCTTGTAAAAAATATTCAATAGGGCTGAATAAGAGTCACAAAAAGACAAAGGTATACATTAAAAAGTAGCAGTGACAAGACTGAGCACTGGGGACTCGATTTTACAGCACCTTTGAAGATTAATTAAATGGTGTTAGGGCTACCAACTGTGTTGTATCATTCAAGAAAAATCACATTTAGTCCATTGTTAAGGCATGCATTCTATAGGAAGGAAGGCATCCCAGAAGAGGGGTGTCATCATCGTTGTTGAAACCTGCCAAAAGACCTTATAGCATTTCACAGTGCCTGTGACTAATTGGATCCTGCCTGAAAGGAGTATAAGGTTGAGTAGGGGTAAAATGGCCCACTCAGCCCTCGCACTTCTACAACCAAAAACACAACGCAATCATAAAGGTAAAACAGGGACAATCAAGAGATATACCTCCTTCGCCTTTTGTGGTATTGCTAAGGCTAACCTCTCACGAGGGGTTTGTTCCCAAACAACACAGTATCACATTCCAAAATGAAGGAAATGTCCAATTAAGGTTCTATAAAAATGCAAACACTTTAATTAAACACACCACCTGCACGTAGAACGAAAATTGATTTCTATGCAAAAACCCACCACAAAGGAAAGAACAGAGAACATGCAACACACTGGAGAAAGTTGCACTCTGAGTGTAGTTCCAGGGTGGTAGGTGAGGTACTACCATAAAAAAGATATTTGGTTGAAAACAGGAGAAATCGTGACCTAACCAGTCCCTAGGGTCCAAGTGGAATATGGGGCAGTTCATTGTGAACAGTACCTGGATTCAGATATTGGTAGGCTGACGCTTCACACTTGGCGATGAACAATGATGCAAGCTGATCAGGCTTAGTTCAGGCACGTAGGATAGTGGAGGCCCGTCAGTAAGCGGGCATCAAGTAGAGGCGAATGCGGGTGCTCTGTGTGGTAGAATGGCGGCTCTTCAAAGATGTCGGATTGGGTGGTCCCAAGAACACTTTGCTGCTGCCCAGGTTGAGTCGGGCTTCAGCCACTGGGAGGGGAAAGTGAGTGACACTCCGGCAGTTCTAGTCGGAAAGCGATGGCCATCGAAGTAGTGATCGAGGGTGCGTTGATCTGCGATCGAAGAGGCAGCAGCTCATGGGCTAGCTGGGCTAAGCCTTGGTTGTAACACCTGGTTAGAGTCAGCAAGTGACCCTTTGGTGATTAGGTTCAGTTTCCATTATTGAGCAATCAATTTGGAACTAGCAGGTGACTTGCTTTGTTCGACATGATGCATTGTCGGGCTGGTTTAGATGCCGGCAATAATTCAGCTGGTCTGAGTAATGCAGACAACAGCGCCTTCCCTATTGTTTAGGAGGTGGGGAACATGGGGCGACTGGTTCAGTGCAATAGAGTAGGGAGCTTCGGCTGGTCTGGTCCACCGGTTGCTGGGAGGCCTTCGCAAAGGACTCAAGTACAGGATGATTCCATTCAGGGTCTGCTCCTCTAGCTTTATGAGATCTATTGAAGAATGGTTCATCCTGGTCCACAGCACTGGTCAATCCCGATGTGGCCTGAGAGTGGTTAGGGGACATAGCTTCCTTCTTCACCTCAGGCTGAGGACTTTGGACAGTGCAACTGTCCCAAAGGAAGTCCAATGAGAATATTCACAATGTCTCTTTGCCTTGAAGGATCCTTGAGGAACTGAGGGAATTCTGGTGAAGGGTTGAGAGATCCCTTCTTTTAAATGTGCAGGTCCTCAGATGATTGGTCTAAAGCTAGCCTGTTTTAGGGGAACAATCCCTGCTCCAGGCTGGAGTGGATATCGTTGTGTTGATGTGACACCCAAAGTGCTTTGCTCCAGAGGAAGTGGAGGAGAAAGGAAAGGGAAAGAGAGACAGTGTAAAACAAGATGGTGGAAGGCTTCTTTCAGTGTCCAGAGTCCTCATACCTATCCTACTCCCCCCTTCCCACCTTCTGAGAGAAAAGGTCTTTGGACAAACAGCATCCTCATGTGAGGCTACTCCTCCTGAATGGGTGTGCTCCTTTTCTACCTGGGCCAAGGACAGCTGCCTGTGTCTCTGGGGTGGGGGTTACCGGCCCTCACCAAGGGGATCAAAGTGAGGCTGGGTCATCGGGTTTCTGTCCTGCTTGTTGACAGTATCGGCCTGTCTGACCTGAGTACACATTCCCTTCCACAACAGAGCTGACTCTCAGGAGCTGATACGTGCAATATCAATTGGGGTCTGGCGGCCATAATCATAAGTAGCACCATGCACTATGCCTAAACTTAGGCATTGCTTATTTTTAGAGACTACCCTGCTACCAGGAGTTGCCACAAAGGGGGCTCTAGTTAACAGATTACCCTTTGGAGAAGGAATTACCCACATAATTTTATATACTAATATAAATAGAAAAACACAGGGCTTTGCACCTTTGCCAGATGACAATTCTTCACAGTGACATGGTTATATTTGCTACTCCCCTAGGGCCATCCAGTACAGCCACTAGAACAGATTTGGTACCCCTAGATGGTCCCAAGTCTGCTTGATACACAATGTTTACCATATGTGAAAGCTATGCCATTAATAGTATACAACATGTCTTTGAGTGCCCTTCATCTTCCATTCCTTCTTCCCATCCATTTGATCAGTTTGGTGAATCTTTTCAACATACTATTTTGGATTATTAGTAAAGATTGTCTTTTGAGAGCACATGAAGTCTTTCACTGGATCATTAACTACTGATCTCTGCAACACTGTTCAATCTGTTTTCTGCAGCTGCCAATTCATTGGGATGGTTCTGACCCATGCAGCTGACATCTTCTTGTCTGCTCGCCACTCCAAGCTCTACTTCATTCTCATTCTCCGAACCTTGGTACAGTTCATGAACCATGTATACTGTTTAGCACTTCTAACCTTGGAATCCCACTTTCACTTTGATTGACTCGTATGTTTTTGACCTTTCCTTCTTTATCTCGGGGAAGACTGGCATGTCAGATCCTACTCTTCTCACAGCAGGCATCCCCCAAGGCTGAGTTCTATGTCATTTTCCCTTAATTCTCTACACCTGCTCCCTTGTCAAACTCAAATCTCCTTGGTCATCTCCTTGGTCAGGTTGTCCTGCTACCTCTTTTAGGATAATACCCATAATTTATCCATAACCTTTCTCAGGGGGGCTTTTACTCCCTCTATGTACTTGTCACTGGATGGCACTTCAATGTCTAATGCTCAACGTATCTATGCTTTTCCTCTCCTTTCTCAAATACCTCCTTCCTCTGACCACCTCTCACCTTCCCACAAAGCTCACAAAAATATTGGTGTCTTGTTAACAGTGATCCTAAACTCTAACGAGTCATCAACTCCACAGCTTGTTCCCCCTCGATAAACGTTTTCAACATCCATATGTCCACATCCTACTCACCTATCACTAAGCCAAAACCTTATAACCACCACCCTGTTCCTTTGCATCAATGACTATTGCTCAAGTCTTTTCTTAGGCCTCCCTTCCTACCCCCTTGCTTTCCCTGACAAAGTCCCCAACTTTGCCCCTTGAAGATATTACAATCCAAACCACTCTTCCCCTACCTCTTCCCATCACCTCCATGCCAGCTGGTTATCTATGAAAAACAGCCTCTTCACAAAGAACTTCTCCTGGTTTTCCGATCCATCCATCTACTTGTTCTCCCTTACCTAGCACCCTCTATCTCACACTACTCTCCCTCTCAAACATTGTGGACTGCCATCCACCTAATTCTGTCTGTCCCTCACCCACTCTGAGTACCCACTTACATCCGCTCATTCTCTCAACATATCCATCTTCAACAAAACTTTCTTCACCCGACATTAAAAACAGTACCAACATCCACTAATTCAAATCAGCACTACGCTTCACCTTCGCCACCTTGAAGAAGCACCCGCCGCCAAACATAACTGTGCCCCACAAACACTCTACCATTCACCACTGCAATTACTGCCTAGCACCCCTTTCATCTCACATCCACATCCAAGTAGATGTCCTAATATGGAATTGCCTACCCCCTCTCCCCTGCTGATCTGTTCTCTCTTGGCACCGTGCACCTGGACACCCTCTGTCCTCCGGGCCCAGCTACCTGCTCACCCTGCCACCCTTGCGCACTGCCTCCGGGCCACCCCTTGCACTGGGGTCTGTATCTGTACCCATACGCCCCCCCCTTTTTGTTCCTGCACTTATCAGACCTACCCTGTCTGCTGCCTTAAACCCAGCACTTGCCACTTGCTGGCTGCACTACCACTTTTTGTTGCCTTTATTATGTATTTATTTATTATTTATCTGTTTCTTCTTTGCTCCGCACTTTCCACTTCTCCCCCTTCCATGCATTTTCCCCTCCCTCTTTCCCGTGCACTTGCGTGTTCTAAATGCCACTGGGCCTAGTAAGATCTTTGTTTTTTTCTTCTCCCCTGTTCCCATCCCTTGCCCTGTCGCGCGCTGAAATACTTGTGTACGAGCGCGATAGAAATAAAATATCAACATCAATATCTATGCACAACAAGAACCCCATCACATCCAGGTCATTTGCCAACTATCCAATGCGTGTTATGTTTTTTGGAGGGCACCTGACTGAAGGGCAGCCTAGAATCGGTTTGTAACTATGTACGTTTTCCTGTCCGAGACACTTTTCTTACTGAATAAAAAAAACAAATGCAAAGCACTTAAATAGGCTGAATGAATTACGTATTGTTGTACAGTTAATATCAATTTGAGCCTCATCTGATTGGAAAAACAATTTTGGAGAAAAATGAATACAATGGGCCTCATTCCAAGTTGTGCGCTAAGGGATACTGGGCACCTGTAAGGAGGCCGGTGCCGGTAATCCCTTACCGCCCAATTCTGAGGTTCCTTAGCGGGAACCATAAGGAACGTGTGGTCTGACCACACATCCCTTAAGGGTCCGCTAAGGGACCAGGGCGATAATAACGGGCTTGCTAGTCGCGAGCCTGTTATTAGCGCCCTCCCCATTCCCATTGAGCCCTATGGGGGCTCAAATGGGAATGGGGAATGGTTTGTTCAATGGGGACTTACCGGTCCCTCCAGGGTTGGAATGCACCGGTAAGTCCCCATTGAACAAGACCGAACTCGGACACGGTATGGGAGGCAGCCATGGTGCTAACAGCACCATGGCTACCGCCCATCTCGTAATGACCCCCAATGCCTTTTCCAGTAACTCTCAATTAGAAACATTCTAAGAGCTAGAGAGTGAATACGATGCAAACTAAGACCCGGGAGAGCAAGAAGGCAAGTAGAATATACATTGGGGAAAAGAGCATACAACAGACACAATAAAACAGCAAAGACGAAGACATATTTTATAGGGGCTCAACTCAGAGTAGAAGGGTGGGATTAACGTAAGGAGGTCATACAAGAACAAACGACCATTAGTAGTGCCAAGGACTCTACATGGAAAGCACGAGAAACTGCGAGACCATAAGGGAGGGTCCTTTTACATGACTCCTAAAATGCACTAGAAAATGGAAAGATTAAAACACAGGCAAATTTGCATTGCTCCTCAATTTTCGAATCGTTTTTTGGAAAAAATGTAAATGCTGCCTGCATTGTAATCGGCAAGCGGCATTTATAATCGTTCCTTATGCAGCCTGCTTTTACCAGTTGGTAAAGTTAGGCAGATTCCAAAGGAATCTTTTGGTTTTCCACCAGTTTGACAATATATGCAGGTGAAAAACGAAGAGGCAATGCACAACAGAAAACCGATATCCCGTTCCGTGACCCCCTCCCCACCCCGTTCCACCTCCAAATAGCATGAACATCCCCTGAATCTTAAAATCAAATTAAGAGCCGTTTTACACACTGCTTTTATGATCCGGGTTTTAAAAATGATCCCCATTACCTTTTGATAATATTTCTGAAGTTCAACACTGTTCATAACACAATGGGCCTCATTACGACCCAGGCGGACTTCGCGGTGCTAAATGCACCGCGAAGCATGGCGGAAAGCCGCCGATAGCGCCATGGGGGTTGGCGGATTTACCGCCCCATTCCGACCTCGGCGGAGCGGTAAATCCCCAATCCCCATTCTGCCCTTCCCCATTCCCATTTTTGCCCCATAGGGTATAATGGGAGTGGGGAAGGAGTTAATTACGCCACCGTAAAATACGGTGGCGTAATTAACAACGAGGTCCCGTAGCGCCATGGTTTTCTCCGGCTGGTAAAACCAGGCGGAGAAAACCTCCATGGCGCTACGGGAACTCGTAGTATGGCGGAGAGGTACGCCATGCACTACGCTGGCGTAATACCCTCTCCGCCAGGGTCCTAATGAGGCCCAATAAAATGTGATTATTAGAGAGTCACCGTACCGACCAGAGACGACTGGTGAATGTGTACGAGCGTCCGAGCTTAATGAAGGAGCACTAACCAACCAAATGGTTCAGTGGATTCTTTTTAAATAATGTGTTAAAAGGGTGCATTTTAGAGCACACTTTCTGTGAAAAATTGGGTAAAGAGCCAGAGTACAATCGGTTTTGTAAGGTATCCAGTAATGCAATGTCACAGTGCACAGGAGCATTTTCGTGATGTCTTTGCACCACCACTATTGACCACTATCCCCACTTTAAAAGACTAATCAGATTGACTTTACCATAATGCCAGTGAAAATATGAAAAATATTCAGCTTGCCGTTCGGCACTAGAACCTAGTGCACGCCCCTTCCCTGAGACCCTCTGGCAATCAGTGACTCTCCTACCCTAGCATGCACAAGTGCGTGCGCGCCCGCGCACACACACACACACGGCACACATACATAACAATATTCATATTGCATTCTGATTCATATGTTCACACAATCACATGCCCACTTTCACATTCATGTATCTATCTATACATTATTTTTTTCCTTCCAGCACGATGCCTCAGTTCCTCCACAGCTCATGATCTTCTGCACCACCACACGTGCTACTCCAGATGACCTTTATTCTCCAACGCACTCTGCAGGCAGTTAAATTCTGACAAAAAAAGAAAACTGTTCCTGCAGCCCCCCTATTGGGTTGCTTATTGGGATTGCACCCGCTTATGTGAAATGTCCATCACTTATCAGGCGACTTCTGGCCAGTTCTTGAAAAGGAGGCTCAGCTTGAGCAAATAAGGTTTTCTCCAAGCAGATTCACTGTGCATTTCACCCCAATGCTTTAGATTGAGAGATGACTTTGCTTTACTTTATACATTTCTACCACGCGCTGTGACGTGGGGGCTTACGGCGCAAAACAAACAACAAAAAAGAGGGGGGATGTTGGGGGCCCGGCTCTGGCCACCGGGGCAGCCTCAGCAGGCGTGGAGAGCACCCCACGCGACTCCTGGAGCTGCAGACATGCAGCAGAGCACAGACAGGGATCACCCTGCGCACCCCGGATCACCGAGCGGTTGCTTCCTTGCTGGGGACACCCAGCACTTGGCGGTATCGTCCGTGGGAGTACCCAGGCCTGGCCACCACAGTTGGCCACGATCATGTGGCAACCCCAACCCACGTAATAACACACAACGTGGGGTTGCCGCTTCCTGGGGCTCTGCTGCACTGCCTTCTGCGTGCCAGCAGAGCCCCTTTTATTAGAGAGGCGTCATGACATAGGGCCTCATTACGACCCAGGCGGTAAGTTACCGCCTGGGCCGTGACTTTACCACCATGGCGTAAACTATGTTTACGCCATGGTGGTTGGCGGATTTACCGCCCCATTCCAACCTTGGCGGGGCGGTAAATCCCCATTTTCCCATTTACCCTTCCCCATTCCCATTTTGCCCCATAGGGCATAATGGGAGTGGGGAAGGCGTTAATTACGCCACCGTAAATTACGGTGGCGTAATTAACTCCATGGTCCCTTAGCGCCATGGATTTTAACACCTGCTAAAAGCAGGTGTTAAAACCTCCATGGCGCTAAGGGACCTCGTACTCAGGCGGTAAGGGTCGGCGCTGTTTACGCCGCCGTAAAACCCTTACCGCCTGAGTCGTAATGAGGCCCATAGTCATGATGCTCTCTCGCAACCAGACCACTAGACCAACACACAACATCCCTCCTTTATTATAACAAAAGAAAATCACCCCCCACTGCAAAACAGCGACCCTCTACTGGGTCTAACTTGGTGCATTCTAGCCTGTGCACCCATTGTGCTCCTACATCATCACTGCAAACATTGGGTGCATTCCAGTCCGAGCACCACCTAATAGCTACTCACAAACTTAAACTTTTAGCACTGCAAACTAACAGGTGTTCCAGTCAGCACACCATGGGGCCCGACAGCAGGCTAGTCCAACTCAGAAAATTCCAGGATCAAACTGACCAGTGGCGCTGCTGCATGACAAGAAGAATACGTTTTCTTCATTTTCCTCCTCTCCCACATCATACTGTGTTCTCCTTGGGTCTTCCGCCACTTGGACCGCCGACACTCTCAGGGTCTTTCTCCCCTTTGATTCACCCCCTCCACCCCCGATGTCCCCGCCATGCTGGCTGGTGTTAGTGCGAGGCACACCGTGCGAAGTGATCCACCTTCCCGCACCTTCCACAGACGTGCCTTTCGCCGGGCAGTCCTGCGGGTGTGGAAGATCCCACCCACACTGATGGCATATTGTGGCATTGGGGTCTCTCCTTGGCCAGTCTCCCCTCCTCATCGGCTTTCCTCCTTGCCACTTGACGAAAGCTGCCGCCTCCCGCAGCTTGACTCGCTGCATGGGGGCCTCCAGCTTGAGGTGGTGCCTGGATGAATCCATGACTGAGGCCCGCACCTTCGCCAATTCGTGGGCACGGCCAAGGTCTAGTATCCGGTCGAGGGTCAGTGCTGGGTCTCTCTGGACTTGTCTGCGTAGCTTTGAGGAGCTGCAGCCGTAGATGATCTGCGCTCTGATCTCGTCCCCCTCAAAGTTACCAGGTCACAGGACAGTGCAATGCCACGCAGCTTCCCATGGAACGCATCGCGGCTCTCCCCTTCCTCCTGCCTCGCACACCTCATCCTGAACCGTTCATAGTCCCTGTTGACCATGGGTCGGAAGTATTTGTTCAGGGCTGTGATGACTGCAGTGTATGACTGATTTGCAGGCCTTAGTGTCTTCAATAGCCTCTGAACTGCCAGTCCGGCGGAGTACAGGAGTGTTGGGCATTTGGCTGCATCCTTGATCTCCACGGCCTCAAAGTACAGCTCCAGGTTCTCTACCCAGGCTGTCCACCGGCGTCCCAAACTGGCGGGGGAACCCACCATGTCAAAGTGATGTAGTGGCGTGAGCTGTCCTCGACATACCCCTTCGTTGTCGTCATCTTTCATGCTGACTACTGGGCAGGGCCCCGGATGCAACTACTGCTGGTGGGTCTTGTGGTGTCTGCCCACTTGTGGACACTTTGGGTGCGCACACGCACTCCTTCAGGAGCCGCTACCCTCAGTGGCCTTGTTACTGACGGAATTGCTCCAGACAGGTGAACCACTTCTCCCCCACAAGTGCACGAGCGCTCCTCGGGGTGCCGCCACCCGTGTTGGAACTGCACCTGGCCCTCGAGTCACGATGTCCACCTGCACAAACCAGAGTCCTCCTCCCCGTGAGTTCTCCCTCTGGGCTGCAGCAGCCTCCAGGGGCAGCACCATCAACACTCTGCCCCCTTTTTTCTTCTGCTCTTCACAGGCCCATTGTGACCTTTATTGTCAGTGCCTTGTTCACTGCTCCCCAGGGCTGTGGCCCGATGTACGTGGGGCCGCCCGCGCTGCTCAGAGTGGGAACAGCTGTCCTTCCTTCTTCACCGCCATTGCCTGGAGACCTAAGCCACACCTCTGCCTTTATTCATGGGCTAATGATGATGCGGCCACGCCCCCTACCATGTGATTCTCCGGTTAGGGTCACAGTTGTATCCTGTTTGTGTTTTTTTTTCCAATGTTCAAAATAATTCTATCCGCCCTCTTGCAGCCGTGGGCTTGATGGGGACCCAGCAGTATTCCTGGGCTGTTCAATGCCGCAACCCGGGTAAGGGAATGGCTGTCTTCTTGCATGCGGCCAGACAGAGGATTGGCTCTGCCCACTTTCCTTTGTTCGGGTCCGGAGCGCTCCGTTTTATTTTCTTTATGGCCGATGCCGCTGCTCCTCCTCACCCCTCCCCGTGCCCACTCGCAGGCACCGGGAGACCTGTGTCCTCTCGTCGCTTTCCTAGCACGCGGCCAGGTGGAGGGTTGGCTCCGCCACCTTCCTTTGTTCTGGGCCGGATCTGGCGCTTCCCCCTTCCCATGCAGCCAATGCCGGCTCCTCCGTGCCACCGTGTCCACTCTCTGGCTCCAGGCGACCTGTGTCTTCTCACTGCACGAGGTCACCTGGCTGCGTGTGGTGTGGCATGCACCTTCTCCTCACTATGCGGCCGACGCCGCGATGCATGCCGTGGGCTTCCGGCAACCCCCACATGCAGCGGTGAGTGGGCCCAGACCGCCCTCGTCACCAATGTTGAGGGCCTGCCTCTGGCCACTCGGGCGGGCCTCAGTAGGCGCGGGGAGCACCCCACGCGACTCCTGGAGCTGCGGACGCACAGCGGAGCACAGACAGGGATCACCCTGCACAGCCCGGATCACCGGGCAGTTGCTTCCTTGCTGGGGGGACCCAGCACTTGGTGGTATTGGCCGTGGGGGCACCCAGCCCTGGCCACCATAGTAGGCCCCAATCACGTGGCAACCCCAACCCCCGTAATAACACACAGACACGTGTTGACGCTTCCTGGGGCTCTGCTGAAATGCCTTCTGCATGCCAGCAGAGCCCCCTTTTATTAGAGAGGCGTTATGACATAGTCATGACGCTGTCTCGCACCCAAACCACTAGACCAACAAGCAACAGGGACCCTAAGGAATATCAAAAATGATCAGGTTCGCAATGTCATGGTTGGTGATTCTAAGAGACGTATCTTAACAGCAGCGTCCTCAGCAGCGTGTGTTGCAGTGAGGGTCTGCGATAGACAGATGGTTGTCCCCTCAGAGACCCTGATAGAATCTTGGAGAGACTGATAACCCTCCGCTATTAATATGCACACAGCCAGGGTTTTTAGTCTCTCCCAGCTTCTAGCACGGTCTCAGAGAGGACGTACGCACCTATATAGAGGAGCTACGGCTACAGGGGAGATTAAAATGTTCCAGCCATAAAATACGGGGCACATAGTACATACCCCGACAGACTGCCTGTCCTTTTGGGGTCCCTGAGGGCCCGTGCGTCTGTGCGTTTGTGTCTGTATGGAATGTAGAAGTAAACATCTTTGATACGAAGCAACAGCGAGCTGTACATGCAGGACAAACACAGGGGCTAACAGGCAGTGTGCTGGATTCTGAGTGGTATCTGGAAGGAAATGGGAGCAAGGGGGGGCGGGAGCTCTGGAGGAGGAAAGTAGTGCTTAGTTCCATTTAGGATCAGACATTGGCTGCGTGAAGCCGCGGAGACGCAGAAGCATAGCTGAGAGACTGGAGTCCATTGGCAAAGTCACAGGCTCTGGAAGGGATTAGTTACTAGGATACCTTAGAGAATTAAGACTGACCAGGCAGATGATGACTGAATCAGGGACCGACGCATACAACTATTGCTCTAAAGAGAGGGAGAGAGTAAAGCCCAAATACCCTGTGCAGAAATCCTTATTTCATTACATAAGAAAGGCTGCTAAGAAACTGGGAACTGCCACCTCTGAAGGAAGGCCAGCCACTGCCCCTGCTTATTCTCCGAAGACGGTCTATCAAACCCTTATTGAACCTACACTGAGTTTCCACAGAGGTCCACCTAGCCCGTAATTAAACCTATTTACCATAGAGGTTTGGCAATTATCTAAACATGCAACTGGAAATAAAGTCTGTGTGCGCGTGACGGTGCCTGTGCATGCTGCCCACTCTGCTCCTATATGGTGGAAGGATTTCAAAGAAGTCAATGGAATGCAGGACAAATACAGGTCTAAATAAATATGAATACATGTCATTCGTTTGTGAAACGTTTAAATAAAGATTAAAAAATAGTACATAAGTGTCCTAGGGTCATCCAGACGTGGACTCCCTGCTTACTGTGCTCAGAGAGGCACAGCTCCACCTCACTGATGATGCCCAACAAGGCTGAAGCAGGTGTATGGGGTTGCTGTTGGTACTCTTGTTCAGAAGGGAATTGCCAGAGCATTTCGGTGCTGGACTGCTCATGTTGGTGGGACAAAGACTGATATGCAAATGGGTATTTCCCCTCTATGAAAGCTACAGTGAGCTAAAATGTGGCTGCGGACTCTAGAGTGGGTACCATCCCATAGAACTGGCCATTTTTGCTGTGCTCGTTCTCATAGAGGGGTGCCCATGACACATTTTTTTATTTTTTCAAGGGCCTTAGGTTTAGTCACCCTAAGTGTCCTAGGGTCATCCAGACGTGGACCCCTTGCTCACTGTGCTCAGCGAGGCAAATCCCCACCTCACTGATAAGGCCCAACAAGGCTGAAGCAGGTGTATGGGGTTGCTGTTGGTACTCTTGTTCAGAAGGGAATTGCCAGAGCATTTCGGTGCCGGACTGCCCATGTTGGTGGGACAAAAACCGATGTGCAAATGGATATTTCCCATAGCTAAAATGTGGCTGCGGACTCTAGAGTGGGTACCATCCAATAGAACAGGCCATTTTTGCCGTGTTCGTTCTCATAGAGGGGCGCCCATGACACATTTTTTGTTTTAAAGATGCTACCATGTGTGCCACTGTGCCTACAAGAATGTCTGACCGCACTTGACATGAGGGCGTTGCAGCAATCTAATGGCATCACTGAGGGTCCTCTTTCATCCCAAAACACAAGTGGGGGTACTAAGCACTTTCATACATAAAGGGTGCTGGTGGGAGATTAGAATGAACTCATGCACCAAAGCAGAACGAAAGGGTTACATTTAGTAAAGTGTATAGCTTTAGTATATCCAAACCCTGGTAACATGGCAGTATAAGATACCATAACCCACTATGACCAGCAGTTGAAAATGAATGTAATGAACAGATTCCACAAACCACGCTCCTGGCAGTTTTGTTTTTGCAAGCATGGGCTTGTAGCAAGAACACTAGGAATTCCATTAGCAAGTACACCCTCTCCCCCACCAAAGATATGCGAGAGCTGCCATCAAATCAACCTTCTCCTCATTTATTACAGACTCTTAAGCAAAACATGCTCACAAAGCCAGCTTTCTCATTTGCATCTTTTTACACCGGCGTGATAAATAATCGGTAATAGATTCAGTGAATCATAACCTTGTCAAAGCATTCCTCTTCATAGGGGCACCTGTCAAGCTGCTGTATTATGGAAATCAGGCTGCCTGCCTCAACCCATTCTGCACATCTGTCTCCAAAGCCATGTTGAAATAACTTCCTCGGCAACATGCTTCCTAGCACCCATTCGCACCCTAAGGACTTGACTGCGCCTGACTAGGGGACCGATTCATGGAATTTGCAGCGCGGAGTAAAGTGACTTTGCACTGGCACAAAGCACCTTTGCATTACCAACGAACACCCTGATTCACAGAGTGGTGGAAAGTGTATTTTTGCAGTGCGAAGTGTATTTCTGCAGTACAAAGTGACTTTGCACACACTTTGCGCTGCAAAAATACACTTTGCACTGGTCTGTGAATCAGAGTATTCGTTGGCAGTCACTTTGCACCAGTCCAAAGTCAGGTTGCACTGTGCTAATAATTCCACGAATCGGGGTTTCACCTTAACCATCACGTGCGTCCATGGCCACATCACCAACTAGTGTTGCAGAATTTCCGAGGGAAAAACAAATCAGCAAAAGCACAAAATGTAGCTAAAAATCTCATTCAAAACCTGAATACAATCTTCAAAACCAAAATCAAATCCTAAAGAGTCCTGATGGTGTAAAAAAAAAATCTGTTTGCCTGGTCAGCTATTATTTCTACTCCTTTGGGCCCTGGTTTTGATGGAGTCGGTATGAAAATATTTCTGTGCTCTTACAGTTCTGTCAAATAACTACTGTTTACCAAAAATTTGCCTTAGCTCAAGCTACTGGCCTTCTGTGCCTTGTATGCATAGGTGGAAGGAGTCTACACTACGTGGGTGTCAGCTGCATGAAAGTTGTGGTGTGCTACAGTATGCTTTGAAGATGAGTCCCTGAAAGCTGACACCATAGAGAATACAACCTCCCAGGGAAGAAAGGCTCAAGTCGATCTTGTAAGGATCAGTGGCGTAACACAAAATGGGGGGGCCCGCCTGCGAGCCATGCTGAGGGGCCCCCCCAACTTAGCAACAAATCACGGGTTGCGCCGCACTCTGGGCAAGCCTAAATTAGCACGCTTGCGCAATATGGACAAATGAGTTGCTGAATGGGTATGCCACACACTGCACTAGGAGAAAGATATAAATATGTGTGTAAATGCAATATACAGCTCACTTTCTGAGAAGAATTGGCTAAAAAGCCAGTTTTTGCAATGGTTTTGTAGGTTAAGACCAATCCATTACATGCAAGTCACCAACATTGCCCAGGGACATTAATGCGCTGCTATTAAAAACGCCATGCCACAATGAAAACATGTCCAACTGGCTGCACAATGTAGACCAGTGTAGACACGTAATAACATTACAGTAACACATGCCAGGCCTCAATTAGACATACCTAGACTGGTTGCACCAAAATGCCAGTCGAAGCAATAAAACTCATCAAGAAAAGAACATACATTCAAACCTGCATCTCTGTGGCCTCTAGCAACACGGCCAAACTCTTCAAAATCTGCAAGTAACTAGTCAATCCTGTTGCAGTCTTTACCTCTCCTGTTCCCTCCCAGGTCCTCTGTTTGGCTTTGCTCTCTCACTTCTCTGCTAAAACTCAGGAAATCCTGTCCCTCATCTCCTCTTCCTCTATGGGCCCCCATTACTTCTAATCCTCCTTTCTCCTTTTTCTCTCTGACAATACCTGATGAGGTTTCTAGACAAGTCCGATCTATGAAAGTGGCGTCCAAACAGGTAGAACCATCAAGGAACCATATTGACACCCTCGCTCCAGCCTTGGCTGATTTCTGTAATCACTCTTTTACCACTGGAACATTCCCATCTACCCTTAAGAAATGCCTGGTGCACCTACTCCTCAAGAAGCCGCCTGCCTTTCCTGCCTGCCTGGCAAACTATCGCCCAATCCTCATCACCCCTTTCCTGGGCAAACTGTTGGAAAAAACTGGCCGTCTTCCAGCTTACTCTCCACACTGAATCGGTTGGTTGTCTCCATGACCATCAGTCTGGCTTCAGAGCTGCCAGAGGCATGGAAACTGTTCTCCTGAACACCTGTGGAGATCTGCTCTCTAACTTTGATTACAGCATTCCTTCTTTCCTCATCCTCCTTGATATTTCTTCTGCTTTCGACACAGTCAAACACGCCATCCTGATCTCAATCGACTCCATGAGAACCTGCGTATCAAGGATCAGGCCCTTGAGTGGCTGACCTCCTTCCTATTGGACTGCGCCTCCCAGGTGCAACTTGGTCCCTTTCTCTCTGCCACATCTCTATATACCTGTGGCGTTCCCCAGGGCTCCATCCTCTCACACTGGTTTTCCAACTTCTTCTTGGCCCCTTTGGCCCACCTGATCTCTACCTTCTCCTCTTATGCAGATGATACTCAGCTTTCCTTCAGGCTCCCCTCAGACTCCTCTCCTCTCTCTCTCATTCCTGACCGTCTATCTGCGATTCAGGATTGGTGCACATCCACCAATCTCTCCCTTAATGCCAGTAAGATAGAGATCCTTCTCATTGGGACCCCTGCTTTCCCTCTTGTACTCTGGCTGTCCGCTTTGGGCCCTCTTCCTTTGCCTTCCTGTGAGGCAAAAATGTTGTTGTCATCTTTGACTCCACTCTCTCTTTCTCTCCTCACATCTTGGACATCACCAAGAAGTCCCACTACCAGCTGCTCCTTCTCAAAGGGACTCTTCCCTTTCTCACTTTCCCCCAGAAGCTCACTGTCTCCAGAGGCCTGGTTTTCTGTAGGCTGGACTACTGAAACAGCCTCTTTCTCAACCTGCCTTCCTCTACTCTCTGCCCTCTGCCCTCTGCAACTAATCCAGAACAGGTCTGAAAGACTTATCCTTAGCCTCAAGCCCACGGATCATATCTCTCTAGCCCTGAAATCTCTCCACTCGCTCCCGGTTCCTGCAAGGATCAAGTTCAAGACCCTTTGCATTGTCCACAAAGCTTTCTGGGCACGGTCCCACACTACATCCAACGCTCTCTTCCAAAATACCTTCCTTCTCAAGCTCTTCTCTCAGATACCTCCAACTCTCTAAGGGTTAGACGCTTCCTCAGGCAGAGAGTGGGGGGTAGATCTCTCTTCTATGCAGGTGCCTCACTGTGGAAAGGCCTCCCTGCCCCTCTCAAACTTGAGCCGGACCATCTGAAGATCCGGAAGCAGCTCAAAGTGGTCCTATTCTCATCTGCTTTCTCTCCCTCCTTCCCCTGCTGACCTACCAGACCTACCTATCTGCTGTACCGACTGGTTGCAGGGCTACTCTCAGAGTCTCAATGTGTCCAGAATCTTTCTTGATTAGTCATCCCTGCACTGCCTCTGGGAATACCACGCACTTAGGGGCTGTAACTGTAACCCTACAGTCCCTTGTTCTCCTTGCACTACCCAAAGCCGCACTGCCTTGGCTGCACTTATTCAGAGCTTTGCTGTCCTGTTTTTCCCTCCCCTCTCCCTTGCACTTCCCCCCTCCCTTTCCCCTTGCACTTCTCGTTCTCGCACCTGCACGATCTGAATGACACAAGGCCTAGTAAGATCGTTTGCCTTGTCCTCCTTCTATCTTCCCTCCCGTGTCTTGTCATGCCTAGAAACACTTGTGTGGAGTTACGTTATAAATGACATATCATTTTATCACAGATGCCCAAAAAAATATACAATGTGTGGGATATTTTGACCCACTCAGCTGTGCTATGCTACATCACGTTACTGCATTGGTGCAAGAAACAGCACAAAATGGCGGCGCTGACTCCTGTGCGCGCCAAGCGCTCTAAACTGTGTTTTTGTAATGACCAGAAAATGGCTGCACTACCCTACCACCCACATTTCAGGTGGGGTAAAGCAGAGTACTCACTGCAGGAATGTGCCAGTGTGCTCTGCAACATTTAACATAGAATGGAGTGAAAGAGGCAGCATTATTGTGCTGAAAACACAAAATGCCTCTTTAAAATGACACTTTCCCAACCTTAAAAGTGCTGCTTTGCGCTAAATTCATCAATTTCTCCTTAACTATTGTGATTAAAGGGCCCTGCAATGCCCAGGATCATCCATTGTGGCTCAGAAGAACCGGGCCTCATTTGAATGACAGCCCTGTCAAAAGTATCTTTGGAAAAGCCACCAGAGACTGTTTTCATTTTCCACGGGAAACGCGGCTAAAACTTTGCAAGTGTATGTAAAGAATCAGCTGTAAAAGAAACATTCTAAACAGATGCCTGATACATGTATCCATGCTGCAAAAAACTCCAGCACTCAAGGAAAGGACTAGAGCTGCAGATGAAAACCGAATTTAAAGAAATAAGTTAAATGTGCTTTTTCCTGAATGAAGAGCAAAATCACCTATTTAAAGTACATTGTTGTGTAAAGACATGCTCATTTAGAAATGTAAAAATATTTCTTGCTGGTAAAAGTACTCCTATAAACTGTTTCAATTCCTAGATTTCAGGCAAGATTTAAAATGAGAAAATAAAAGCTAAACCCAGGATAAGTTGGTAAACCATATATAAGAAAAAAACCTGCACTGCCAGTGCTAGCCCTGAGAAAGGGTGGCACCTCATAAACTGCTGGCACAGGAAAGGCTAATTGCTAGCTTGGAGGCTTTGAATACCCAGGACAATTGGGTTTTCCAAGTTGCATCAGACATTCGACTCTGCCCCAGGCTGAGATAATAGCAGGCTAAGGCTCTCACCTTTCAAGTGGCAGGGGAAGGAAACTTCAGTCAAGGGAGAGGCCCCTCATTCTGCTTCAAAAGAATTGACATTTGCTTACACTTGGAAAAAAGAAAAAAAAACGGACATGTGACATTTGGTGTTAAAAGCCTATTTTGTAACTGAACTTTAAGACATTTAACTTGGCAGCAACAATGAGGAAAAATATGAAAAGTTGTAGTTTTAAATCTAATTTTATGCCCTTTCTTTGAAGACTTGGTAGTACTCCTTATGCCATAAGGAACAGAAGTTGCAAAGAATAACAAATTGTGGGGAAAGTATTGCTATTGCACACATAGCATTTTGTACACACATCCCAGAGGTAAATGCACATCTATGTACAGAATTGGGAAATGTTGGGCCAAATCGTTCATGGTTAAAATTGCTAAAATTTAGCAGAAAGACAAAACCTGGTCCCACAGACTTGGGGTTTGGATTGAAATGTGACCCACAAAATATGTATCCTGTGTATCTGATTTTCTCAGAGGTCATCACTGTATAAATATGTATTTGTGGTAAAATTAGATTTTGGTTCTAGGAGCTTGGGGAGGTTTATAGACATTGTAAAAGTAACACCATAAACATGACATCCTTTTCTGTGATCCAATCAGCGAAGAGCAAGGCAGAAACTATGCTCTTCCCCAATCCTAGCATTATGGCTGTGGACAGTAAGCCTGCCCCTGCCATATACTTTAGTGATGTCATTTGGCATGATGAATAAGGGAACCTGACAACACACAAAGACACTGATTCCTGACCTTCTTCCTGATTTCCTGCGTGGCGTCCTGTTCCTGATTTCTTCATCCTGTTTGATCCTGATTCCAGATTTCATTGCAAAGCCAAGGCCTATACATTGCTGTACCATTTTTCAGCTAGGTCTCAAACTCTAAAAATCCCAAAAAACCTAGGGGAAGCATTCTGATCCAGTCTGTCTTGCAACTGCCAGATGTATGCTCCAAAATCGTCATCCCACTGATCTCCATTAACCAGAAGGAACAGTCCAGGCAGTCCAGTCCAGGCAGTCCAGTCCAGTGACCAGAACAGTCCAGATGACCCTGTCCCGCCTGAGTTGCCCAGCTGTCCTTGGTTAGACCCGATCCATGTGATGACCAGAACCCTTGACAGTCAAAAATCCTAAATTAAAGAGGCCTGTATTAATAGGAATAATAGAAAACTATAGCATACCTTGCCTTGTCTTGTCTCATCCCAATCTCTAAAACATCCTATCCCTACCCTCATCACTTGTAACATTGTCAAAATCCTTATTGCAATCCTATTTTTGATTTATCTTGCTAAGCGTCATTTCTTTAGGAATTTTCTCCGGTGTAAATCTTAAGTTATCCATCTTACTTCGAGTGATCCGACTGGTTCCGCTGGAGAGAACACTGCGGATCTAGTGTTGAAGTCATGAATCAACTCTAGAGCTTACTGGGTCCCTCCTGGGTAGTCTGGCCGGAATGCTCTAGCATAAAGTAAACTATAGTAAATATTTTCTTGTCCAAACTGAGTTTCTTTCCTGTTTTCACTACCCGATTTTTCTAAAAACGCCTCTCATTAAACATTGCATATCTTCATCGGTTTAATAGCTAGAGACTTCATTTCAACTACAGAGTGTACCTAAGACCTATAGCTACACTCCAACCTAAAAATCAGTGTATTTTACCTGTTTTTCTTAAAAACCGTTTGGTTAATTTTAGGCGGGAATCCAATATTTTACAAAGTTTTCCACGTGTGATTTCTGTTCTGAACTATTTTCAACCTTCCATTAAGTTTCAAAGTGTTTACTTTTGCTCATATTATAGCTCATGGTTGTTAGTACCTTTCCCATGTTGCTCCCATAGATTTGTGTATTGATTTAAGGATTTTTGCACACATTCATTGTTTTACACATCCATTTCCGAATATCATTTTAAAGTGTAAGATTTCCAATCTGTTTTTCTCTCTTGTTTGGGGTGGGAAGGTTGTATTCGAATCCTGTTCATCATTCCTTATTCCTGATTACCTGCTGCCTCCTTATCTCTATTTAGAATTGTTTATTTGTGGGTTGAGGAATATTGCAGGGGGAAATCCTAACTTAAGTACTATCTCTCCAAAACAAGCCAAACGTGTTCTTTTCTCTGATGTTTTATATTTATGCCTTCGGTCTGCTGTGCGCTCAACAAATGTGAATAAATAAATAAACAAATAAAGAGTGAATTTAAGTGCATTACCTACATTCCTATCTGTTATTGTCACCACATTGGTGATTGCTGCTCCCTATTAAAAGTATATGTTTGATTTGAATGTTAAATAAATAAATAAATATTACCTGTACAACCAACCTGATTCCTGGTCAATTGTGACCTGGGGTATTTGAGAAGGGGTGTGATATGAGTGGTATATCTCTCAAAATATTGAACCTATAGACATAATAAAATAAGCATTTTAGCTGTGCACTGCGTACTAGGCTGAGACCAGGGTGTATTGCCTGATTGAAATACTTAACAAATGCCCCAGTAAGAAACGACTAGTCTGGCAGCACACAAATGCCAGTCTAGCCAGGTAATTACACTTAGCAGGACTGCTTTATTAGAAATGCCCAGTTATAAAAAAAGTCATACCAAACTGAGGAATGACTAGACTGGCTGCACCGAAATACCTCTCTAGCAACTAATACCACATATCATGCCTGCTTAGCCTGTACATGGACAACCATTATGATTTGTTGCACAATCCTGTCCCCCCACAAACGTCCCCTCTCCCTCGCACACCCCAACCTCCAAAATCAGCTCCTTGGCCCAGAATTACCTCCACATCCCTCTTCCTTGTCCCAGATCTTACGTATGAGACTTCTTGACTCATAGGTAAGTGTCATGGTCACTAGGCAGGAGCTCAGCCCTCCCTTACACACAGGGTCCCAATGGACCCAGTCTTGGTGCCTATGGCACCAAGTTCATTTCAAAGTGTGCTCAGCACACAGAATACCAGGGGCACGTGCAGCAAAACGGGAGGGGCACAAATATCTTAGGGAAGGCACGTGCAGAAGGCAGAAGGAGGAGCTAGGTGGGTTCACAAGGCAGAACCTGCAGGGAGTGGCTGGGGCCAGGCTATATGAGCCAGCCCCAACCGAATACTGGCGCTTTGCGTTAGTTTGCTGACAGCAATGTAATAGGTACCACCGACTCTTACCTGATCCAACATGTGTGCTTCCATCCTACGGAACCCTTTGCCACCTACCTGGCTCAGCATGTGCATCTTCAGCCACCTCGACCATCTTACCTGGAACGCATCATCGTCGGAAGCATTGTCACTCGCTTCCCCCTCTACAGTCACAACGCACACCTCACCTGAGATCACACCATCGTCGGAAGCAAAGTCATCTGCTTTCACTCTGCAGTCGCCGCGCAAACCTTACCTGTGATCGCTTCATTGCCGGAAGCATCACCATTTGCTCCCGATTCGACCGCAGTCATACTCACCCTCCCGGAGTCCTCGACAGGTACAGCCCAGCAACCTTACCTGTTCTTAATTCTATCTACCCAGGGCCTTCTTCAGGTGCTGCCTCCATGCGGGCCTTCATCTCCAACTGGCATCAGGAGTCGGATACCGTTCTCCAATCATCGCCGACCTGCCGCACCTGCAAAGAGAGTAAGAGATACAAGGTGAGCATTTGCACAGACCTTAACACGCTAAAGCGACATCATTTACGAACTTGGTGCAGTTTCAGAAACCACCCGCTTACCTACTAGTGGTGGTAACTCCCGGAGCTGCTTCCTTGTCATCACACGCTCCTGGATCATCATCTTCAATGCTACAGGTGAGAAAGAACAATATACCATTACGAACAATATCCCTTGGGACAGTCTCATTACAAGAACACGGACAATAAGAAAGTCATAAACACTTACCTTCAAGACGGAATGGTTGCTGCAGGCCTGGACCACCGAAATCAGGACCAGTGACGTAACTAGGTCCATCCGCAGCGCCCCTGCTGAAGGAAAGCAGGACGGAGAGCTCGCCCTTACATATTATCAGGTGAGCCTGCATGGGTAAACTTCTGCGCACCACATTCTGGCACAAAAAGGTGGACCGTTGAGGGAAAAGAAGCGACCTGAGGGAGTCAGCTCCAGGGAGGGCTCCAACCGTGCCACAACGCCCCCGCAGAGACCAGGTGAGCATAACAGTAAGTACTGGGATGAGGAAAACTGGGACTAGGAGTAATGAATATTACAGGTAGCTAAGTCAGGCATTACCTCTATGTACCTCTACCTCATCCCAATATTTGTGTATGAGGCAGTACTTACTAGGACGAGGAAGAACATGACTAGGAGTAATGAAGATTACCAATAAGTAATTAAGGCATTAAACACAAGTAATGGTGAAACACCATTTAGCTGACTGGGATTCAGCACTCCTTCCCTCCACCCCCCGAAATGTTGACTCGACCTGGTTGACCTTCAGAGCAGTTGCCGGACAGAACAGGACAACGATGTTAAACAGCATCGGGGTTTCGCTGTTAACAAGAGCCCAGGAATTACTAACATAAAGCATTTCACTGTTAGTACCTGCATTCAAATGCCAACTTTAGTATTTGCATGCCAGTGGAGTGATTGGATGGGCAGAGAGGGAACAGGAGACCACTCAATTCTCGCAGCAGTCCATAAGTGGGGGTTTTCAACCTTAAAGAAGAGAGTTAACTGCTTGTAACATTGAAGCTACACTAGAATAGTCTCATTAAAATGCGTAAAGAAATTAGATGACCCCACACAAATAAGTTTTCCCCTCCTCGACCGCTCGTGAAGTTAGCACCTCTCCCAACATTTGAAGGGTTAGACCCCGAAATGTAGGTTTTGTTTCACCCCTGAACACAAGCACACACACCATTCACCATATACACACATGCACACCCTGCCATCCATACATTTAAGTGCGCACCCTTTCACCATACAAGCACACCCAGGCAGCCACCTGTACATTTAAGTGTGCACTCTTTCACCATACACTCATGCAGGTAGCCACCTATACATTTAAGTGTGCACCCATCATGGGGTTGAAGGGAGCCCTAATACTTCAAAAATAAATTTTCTTTTTGAGGTCCTTATTTCCATTAAGGACCGAACGATAACGGAAATAATTTCTTTTTGGATGGAGAGCGACTTCAAAGAGATACTGTTTCTTTTTGAAGTGATAGGGCTTCCCCACCCCATGACACGGAGGCCTTCCCGGCCGAGGGTCTTCCATTGCATGGGGTGGGGGGATCCCTTGGACTTCAAAAAGAAAGTTTCCTTTTGTAGTCACTCTGCCTTCATAAAGAAATTATTTATGTTACAGAAATAATTTCTTTATGAATGCAAAGTGATATCAAAAAGAAAAAAATATTTTTTTTTCTCCAAGTGGGGCACCCTGCGGCGGCCCCCGTTATGCCAGTGGTAAGGATAACAGGTTTTAATCTTATATGCAGAGGAGAGCAACAGCAACAGCAAAGAACTCTGCTGCCACGAACGTTCTGGCAAACAGAGGTACAAGCAGAGGCTTATAAAGGAAAACATCGGCATAGCTGACGTAATACATATAGTGCAAACCTGCGCAGCTGATTGAATGGACCCTATACATGTACCACCTTTATCCATAAGGGATGGGAGCTTATTGGTCCCAGCCCAGTCTGTCCATCTTCCGGCACGTGGGCGCTGCAGGGCTCGTCTTTGTCTCACGTCAAAGGTCAGAAAACAAATTAATTATACTCATATTATACAGCTTGCGGTACCACTCATACTGTGCACTTGGCAGGTCTTAAGACTGCCACAAAGGACATCACACACACACATTTCACTCACTCCCTCTGTGCCATCCGACTCCACGGCCTGCACCCTCATTTTGAACTATCATTTATCCCTTCCACCACCTCGCAATACGATTGCCTGTTTGCCAATGTTTCCCCCGTCTGTCCTCTTTGAACATTTCAGGACTTGCTACTTTGGGGTTGATGGTCAAAGGGGCACCTGGTGCCATGGAATTCAGGGATCTTAAGGTTTAGTCAGTTATATAGGCTATAACTCGTGGTCACCCGGGAGTGAGCCGGGTCCTGCTTCAGCCAGTGTAAGACAACATGCACCCCAGGTGCTGGTCTGTGATTGCGGCCTAGTAGGGCACATTCCTCTTGGGTGAAAAACACATCTTTGTAACACTTTTTAGAACAATGAATAGATGTGGTGATTGGGGGTGTGAACTGTCCTTCTGGGTACGCATGGATGGCTTGGGAATTGTGTGGTCCTGCAAATTTGGTCTTAGTGCATGCAATGCTGCGTTTACCGCACAGACCGTCCCTTCTACCTACGATTACTAATATCTACACAGAATAACGATACTGCTTGCGCTTTAGAACTGCATTATATAGTTAGACCATTTTTAGATATATTATAATGGGGTCCAGTTGAACAGGGAGGCATCCCCGTGCTGTCCTCCCTCCCCCTGGCCCATCATAGTGCCTTGGATTCATCTTGCCTCACTCTAAAGTGCCTCTGGGGGGTGGTACAGGGCAGTCCCTTTCCCAACATTCCTCCCTTTTGTTACTTCTACAGTAACAGACTCTGGAATGCTTGTGCGCTCCCTGTTTCTACCTCCACATGTGGCTTAGTCCCCTATTGGCGCCCAAGCCCTACACACTGATCACAAACTCTTCCCCTCTACACGTGTATTCTTCAGGGGAGCAGGTCATATACATACATCCACCCTCCCCCGCCAGGTCCACCCAAACCTGTCAATATTAACTTCCTCTCCATACGGGATGGGGAACATTTCATTCTTTGGCCCACCCTACGGGACATCAGTTTGTACTTCAATATTTTTTATTTTGCGAGGTGCTTTTGGAACTCCAATTGATACCGTCATTCTTGCACTATCGGGTGCACAATGGCACAGCATCGAAGGACCAGCTGACAAGTGCAGAAAATGACCAGAATGAACACAATGATGGACAATAACATCAAAACGATCGCTCCCAACCACAACGGGTTCCAGTTAAATGCCATAGTCAGCCAATCACTGTCCTGTATTCCTCCCTCCTTCTTCATGAGAACAACCAGGCTATGGACAGCTGCAATGATGTGGGATAATGATATATTCTCTGCGTCCTCGGGAGGCCAAAATGTACAGCAGGAATCGCCAAATATTTTGCAAACTCCACCCTCCATTGATGTTAACAAGTCAAGCACGTAGCGATTTTGTATTGTCATAAGTCTTAACGCCAGCAGCGCAACCTTGATCACATTGAACCCATTCTCTGTGTCGTTCGCAAGCTGGACCAGTTCCCACCTCACTATTTGCAGCCATTTGGGATTGGCTGCAGCCTGCACTTCGGGCAAGAGTAAAGAGGCGAAAAAGGATTCTGCTGAACTGAAAAGCTGATATTCTTCTGGTATTTCAGCAAGCAATGTGGAAGAGTCTTTAGACATGTAATTTGATCTTTTCATCCTTTGTGGTCGTTGGAACTGTCCTTTTCCTAGCCGGAAGTGGGGCTCTTGTCTGGGTACCATGCTCGTATCTTCATTTTCGACTGTGGGGACATTCATTGGTCCCTCTGCAGGCAGTGATCCCCCCTTCAGGTGTTCTTCCGGGATAACTAATAGCGCTGAGTACAGTGTGGACAGCGAACAGCAGCCCCTCCATGATGCTTGGAGCTGTAAGTAAGCTTGTCAGTCACAGAGCCACTAGAAATCCATCAGCACGCTGTCCCTTTCTTCATGTCTGTGATCAAAAGAGTTTTGTTGCAGAGTTCATTTGTGCCGACAAAGATTGTACCCTTACTGCAGAAACCGCCTATATTCTTCTTCCTTGTGCACTCACACTAGCTTTTCCATTGTTTCAATCCACGTCAGCTTTGTGATATGCTCTGTCCAGATTTGCGCACAGAAAGTGACCACTTGTGATATCCTTTCCAGATAGGCTCGCTCTACGCACTTGACGTTTTTTGGATCGTCGCTGCACTGTGCAAGATCTGGACCTGCCATTTGCAGCTGTACACTGTGTGCCTGCAACATTCCCTTTATTCTGCATAGTGCAAGATGAACTTGGCATTGTGCCTCTATAATTGGGACTGCTTGTGGTACTAACACATTGGGAGCTCCTGACACATGTGGTATGTGTGAGAACATATAACAGCTCACATTCACAGCGTTTCTCCCCACACCACTCATATCAGAGTACCGTGAGTTAGTGATTTCGGGGTGATGAATATCACATCAAAACCCAGCCCTTGATACATGTCATATTTTTGTCGTATTTCTCATTTTATTCTGCTATAAACATTCTCAAGGATGGCTGCTTTAGTAGTACTAGCAGAACTAATATTATAGCGTTCCAGAGTGGTAGACAATCTCCTACTTTTTTAAACCACCCTATTCTCTGCTTTCCCCCTGATGTATCCTGCATATTAGAGTCATTAAATGCATTTGATTTTTGATTTTGATTTTTGATTTTTTGCATTTGTAAAGCGCACCAAACGAAATAAACCGTATATCGGCGCAGATGACACAACTAAAGGTAGAAGCAAGTTCAAGAAGAATCCCAGATGAAATAGGGACAACTACCTAAAAAGGAAAGTCTTCAGTGCCTGACGAAATTGAAGAAGTGAGCTCATGGTTCTTAGAGAAAGCGGCAACGAATTCTACAACCTGGGACCATAGACGGAAAATCTTCTGTCACCTCTGGTTCTGGAAGCCGAGTGAGGAATGGTTAAAAGGTGTCTATCACAAGATCGCAATTGTCTCGTGGGTTGATATGGTTGTAATAGCTCTTGTAAATACAAGGGAGCCATGCCATTAACACATTTATAGACAATACATGCTGACTTAAATTTGATGCAATCATTGACTGATAGCCAGTGCAACTTTCGGCGAAAAGGTGAAACATGATCAGTTTTCTTCAGTCTAAATATCAATCTGATGGCCGCATTTTGCGCCCTCTGAAGCTGCTGAAGCTGTTTGATAGGAATACCCAACAATTGACTGTTGCAATAGTCTAAGTGGGCACTAGTAAGAGCTCCTACCACAGATGCATGATCTTTAGTTGGTATGTAGGGAAGTGCTTGACGCAGCATTCGGAGGACGAAGTGTTCTGCTTTGGTCTTAGCTCCCACCTGGGTTTCACAGCCCAGGTCTTCTTGCCACATACAGCCCAAACTTTTTACTTTAGATACACATTTTAAACTCTTGCCCAGAAGTGATGGAATAGGCAGCTTCTTGGCTGCTAACAACTGATTTTTTGGTCCAAATAAAATCAATTCAGTTTTAGCAGCATTAAGTTGCAAGTAATTGTTGGACTTCCAGCTTCCTATTTCCTCCACGCAGAGCCCCAATTTGTTAAACGCTTCCTGAAAATTGCCAATTTGTATGAAGATCTGGGTGTCATCAGCATATGAGTGAAAATTCAACCCATAGCGTCTCAGAATCTCAAGTAATGGCCGAATATACAGATTAAACAACAGTGGCGACAGGGAGGATCCCTGCGGGACCCCACAGCTCAAGCAAATAAGGTCCGATAGGAAGTCCCCCACTCTCACCCGCTGCTGACGGTTGGTCAAAAAAGACCTAAACCACCTCAGTGCTAAATCAGATACTCTTCCAACCTCCTGCAGGCGGTCCAGAAGAATTTGATGATTCACTGTATCAAAGGCCACGGACAGATCCAACATGACCAGGAGGGTAAGCTCCCCTTGGTCCGCAGCCTTTAACAGTTCGTCCTGTACTACCAACAAGGCAGTCTCAGTTCCATATTTTGGACGAAAACCAGACTGAAATTTGTCCAACAATAATTCATTTTCTACACATTTCTGAAGCTGGTTGGTAACAACCTTTTCAATTATTATTCTTAGAGTTCACATTCATGCTAATGTATGTAAATCCACTCACATTATTAACATTTATATGTATCTTTCCATTTGAATAAAATACAATCCTATTTACCCCATTCCCCCTTTATTGGACCTCCCCCGATAATAAACTCCTCCCGTACACTCCCAAAAGTACTAGCAATATCACACACAGTCCTCCAGGAATAACTGATCCACAATAATAGATATAGGTACATATTCTCTCAGTCATATGTCTACCCCTCGGGTCCCTACTTAACACATTATTTACAGTAGTTGTGTCCATCTTCTTCATTCCAGAAATAGAAGCTCAGACACAGAAGACAACAGAAAGGGGAAAATGTGCAAGACTCACTTTGTACACAAAAGAAGATGAAACAAGAGAGAGAAAGAAAGAGAAGAAGAGAGCGAGAGAAAGGAAAGCACTCCTAGAAAAGAAAAATATGGAGCTAGCAACTGAGCTATGGCCTGCCACCTGAGCATGCCACCACACCTATATCGCCCTTGGAGAGGCCGGTGCAATAGTCGGGGTACAGGTACTGTTACCCCTCACTTTAAGATAGCTGATGCACCGGTGCGTTCTCTGGACGTGCCCTGCGAACGTCAGAGAGGTGGACCCAGTAGCGTAATTACTTCACTTTGATGACGAGGGGAGTACAAAACACTACCTCATAAGGGCCTTGCAACCGCGGATTGTTTCACCAACTGACAAAATTGCGGGCATACATGAGGTCCCCTGGCAGCAGTGGTCATGTGGTCATATGCTCGGGATCTGTCACTGTAGTTAGCAGTCTCTGCATCTGCCGTTTCTGCCGTCACAATCCTGGGAGGTACAATCTGTTGGGAAACACATTTAATGGCCCAAATTAGAGTACTGAAATATTCTTTAGATTCCTCCCCTAGCACGTCTGCAACCCTATGTGAGTCAGAAGCCTTTCTCACAGGGGATATGGTACTGTGAATTTTCCAGCCAGTGACCCCTTTGTGAGGCGAAAAAAGGTAGTCTTTGTTTGGCTGCGTGCGCAAACTGAATAGGGCCAAGGGAAAACAGCACACCCAGTTTTTCTTAACGTGGTGCAAAATTTGGATAACTTGCTCTTATGGAGGCCATTTATCCTCTCCACTACACCTGATAAATCGAACACATCCGATGCTTGATGCCAAGTAGTGATGTAACGTGCTGGAATAACGCATTGAAGAAATATGTGCCATTATCTGATCTCAAAACTTCGCACACACCCCAGCGCGGAAAAACTTCCCATACTAGAAACATCACTGCCCACTTGGCATCCAGGTGCACACATGGGCTTGCTTCCACCCACCTTGAGAAAGGACAGACCACCATAATGAGGTACCTGGATCCATTACAACGCTCACCCATGTCAGTGTAGTCCATGTGTAATTCAAGGAACGGCACAGTAGGGAGGGGAAAGGTGCCCCGTAACGTCCATAGTATCCTCCCTGTACTAAAACCTTGACATACGATGCAATGTATAACTATTTTTGTAATGCTTTCTTGGATGTTTGGTACGAACCAGTCCTCCTGTATGTCTGCGGCTAGGTGCTGCTTGGAACTGTGGAATGGATAATGTAACTGTTTGAAGGCCACTGCTAGCAGCTCTTGGGGCATTACTGTCTTCCCAGAGGCCTCCTGCCTCCATAGCAGATCTGTTGAAGATTGTTTGCAACCTAGCCATAACCCCAGCCCTTTCTCCCTTTAAGGTGTCTTCCTTGTAACTTGGTAATCTGGCAGATGGACAATGCTGTGTAAGGCAGCAGATGTTCACTTGTGGGTGGGGCAGTCACAACGAACTCAGTCAGTATTTCATTTGGCAGATACACCACCATTTGTGCTGCTGCATCAGCGGCTGCATTCCTCATTGATATTTCATCCGTCCCTTCAGTGTGGGTGGCGCACTTAACAACCGCCACAACAGATGGCTGCGATAACGCTTCTATCACCATTTCTAACAGCGCAGCATGCTGTACTATTGATCCATCCACCCTCCAAAACCCCCTCCTCTTTCAGCGGGAGAGGCCGGCGTGTACCAATGTTGGAATGTATGCTGAGTCAGGATATACTGTGACATGACACCCTTGCAATGCTCTCAGTGCTTAGATGGGCGCCACAAGCTCTGCCACTTGTGCAGAATAATGCGTAGGCAACCTTTTAATGATCACTGTCTTGTACTGCCCTTCCTCAAGTAGTACCACTGCTGCCTCTGTCCATCTCTGCCCACCTTCCTGATCAATTGTGGATGACCCATCAATGAAAAGTACCTCACCTTCTGTCAATGCACAGTCCCTTGCTTTAAGAATGTCATCCTCCTCCCTCTCATATGTGGCACTGTTGTGTACAATCAGGTCTTCTGTAGTAGGCATGTCTGTTAAAAAGGTGGCAGGATTCACTTACACCTAACCACATGAATATGTTCATGTGTTTATGTTCAATGCTTATAACGTGCCGTTGCCCACAGGCATCAGGGCGCACATAATCCATAAAACACAAAAACCACTAACTATACTAACAGACATATAAGGGGAAGAGCTGTGGTTACTGGCCAACGGTCACAACCGTAAGTTGAACAGAACCTCTTTTTAAATAATAACATCTTGAGCCATTTACAGAAGGTGGGGAGACTCTTCTCTATACGCATCTCAACAAGGAGATCATTCTGGGTAAGGCTTGCTATAACCGGGAAAGACCGACCCCTACCACAAGATCTTTTAATTTTAGGGCAGATGAGATGGTAAGTGTTATTAGATATTGTTGACCTCCCATCTGTTTGTAGAGTGAGACCCTTTTTCAAGTAGCTTGGTGCATGACCTTGAAGGCATTTATGCATCAGGGTAAGGATTTTAAAGGTAATCCTTGACGTGACAGGTAGCCAATGGAGTTCCCTCCTAGCCGTGGTTATATGCTCCCTTTTGGGGATATTTATTATGATTCAGACGGAGTCATTTTGAAGGATTTGGAGCTTCTACTTACAGTGCTTACTCGCTCCGCCAAGGAGGGCATTGCAGTAATCAATCTGAGGCATTACAATGGCTCTAACCAAGGTTTCATAGTTCTTTTTTTTATAACATTTTCCAAATGAGTGTCTGCTCCCAGAGACTAGTCAACCATTACTCCCAGCGTTTTAACCTTATACAAGGTCTTGATGCAATGCCTATCAATGGAGAACCCCAAATATTCAGGTCCCAGTTTCGTCCTCGTTTGGGAGGATTCAAAGACCAGTAATTCGTTCTTTGCATTATTGAGGCAGAGTCATTGTTTGGTCATCCAGTATTTCCCTGTTTGCTAAATGTTCTGCATGTATCCTCAGTGTAGACTGAGCTCAGTTCAACTAGCAACTGAGTGTCATCGGCATAGTTTGTAAATGTGGCCCCTACTTTGTCCAAAATATTACACAAAAGGTGCAGAGGACAGACACACTCCTGATGGACTCCACAAGTGGACAGTTTTTGTGTAGAGGATGCCTGGCCCCAAAACACTCTCAAGATCCTACCTGACAAAAAGTATTTCAAGATTTCAACCACGTCACGGCAAGTGGTGAGCAATGATCTAACGAGGATAGTGTAGCCAGCAATGTTTTATGGTACAAAAGGTCAAAAGCCACTGATAAATCAAGATGCGTCTGTAAACCTGCATTACTCCTTTTAATACAGTCCATCATCTGGCTTTGGAGACAACTAACACACTCTCGGTGCCATGATGTTCTCTGAAACCAGACTGTCTATGATGGAGAATATTGACCTCTTGCAGGTGTTTTTGCAACTGCAGGGTGGCTACCTGGTCTGCAACCTTCAAGAGGAACGGTATATTTGTAATGAGTCGATAGTTGATAGCATTTTTCAGGTCTGAACCTGCCTTTTTGAACAAAGGTGTAACATGGCATTGGTGAAGCGTGTCAAGAAAGGTGAGGAGATGTTGGAGGTTTTTTTTTATGGTTTTGGCCACCAGAGTTTCACCATTGCAGGAGGTAGGACACATTTTCCCAAGAACTTCCTCCATAGGCTTTACTGATATGGCCGAGAAATTAAAAAGTTGGGCATCCTCACTCTGAAGAGTCTTGATATTATCAGGCAAATAGGCTGAAACCGGGTCTGCCATGATATTAGTGTGAGCAGTTGTGACTTTGTCTGTAAAGGCTTGTTGAGCATTAGAACAGTCTTCTGTTGTAGGAGAGAACAGGTCTGGCTTCAGGTGCGGTTCTTCCAGGGTTTTCAACATTTTTAACAATTTCCTTGTACTATTCGAGGGGTCCTCAATTTCAGTGTTAAAGAAGTTTTTCTTAGCTGTAAAAAGATTTCCCTGAACTCCATTTCTATGATTTTCCAATTATTTTATTTTTGTCCATCTGGTGTTTTTTCCATTGGCGTTCTGCTGTCCCTTTCTCCTGTTTTAGTTTAATAAGTTCTGGAGTGAACCAACTGAAATGGTTTTGTTTGTCCCTAACCATCTTAGTGTTAATAGGAGCTATGTTATTCAGCATATGTGTCATAACAAGATCATATCTTGAGGCCAGAAAATCAGGTGGATCAAGATCTGATGTGTGTGTCATGTTATGTAAGCAGTTGTTAAGATCAGCCTGCCCAATTCTATTTACATTCCTACTGGTCACCCTTTTAAATGGGTTCCCCTGGGGAGTGGTTTCCAGGGCAGTGTCATTTTAAAGAGAACAACTGAATGGTCAGTCCTGGCACAAAGAGTAGTGCAAATAGGATCAACCTGCATATTCCTTGTCGCAACTCAATCCAGGATGTTGCCTTTAACATGTTTCCCTTCAGTGTTATGGACCGAATATCAACATTTTGTGAGTTTTGCTCTTAACAGATTGCTTCTTTGTCTGCAAGATTTCACTTCTACCTGTTGAGATGTATTTGGAGTGTTGAAGCCTGTTAATATGTCCATAAGGTCCTCATTGAAATTAGACATTTCGCTAGGTGGCCGGTAAAGCACCATAAGGTGGTTACAGTGAACTGGGGAGGAATTGATTTTGAGATGTAGCTGCTCACAGCCCTCCCTGCTTGACAGTGTTTGGAAGAAACAAAGTTCCTCTCTTTCAATAAGTGCCACCACTCCTCCGCTACCAGACTCTCTAGTCTGGCTGAAAAATGAGAAACCCTTAGGAGTGGCTGCATCAATAATAGGCCCACTGGAGTCTTTCAGCCAAGTTTCAGTTATGGCCATGATATCTATGTCATTGTCCAGAATGTAATCATGGACGTCTATGGCTGATTTCCCTAATGATCATGATCCTGTGTTCAGTAGGGCGACTTCAAAAGTAGTTCCATTTAGCAAAATAGGTCCTACTGTAGCTTTATTTGTCTGTCACATGTATAACATCAGAAGGAGTCGTAGCGTTGTCAGATTTCAGCTCACTCAAGCGTTTATACATTGGGACACAACAAAGTAACAACTGTTTATTAAACCTGCAGTTTTCCTCAACTAGAGTCCCTTCTTTATTAATCTTGGCTTCCCTTATTTGACTGTCGATAATACTTTCAGCAGTTAGAGCAGTTGCCATGCTCGGGATGATCCTTAAAGAGTTTTGCATTCCAGGGGCATTGTTCCTCTCCAGGTCGTCGGAGTGCATCTGTAGATATTTGTCATTTACGCATTGTCTATGTAAAAGTTGTGCGCTTGAGGGAGAAAGAGAGGATCCATTATGTTCCATGCATGGCATTGTGAGTGTGCTGTAGGGCACACTAGGCACCGAACAGACAAAAGGCCAACACCAAGCACGTAAGCACGGACTAGCAAGGACTGGCTAGACCCTGACGTGCCGGCACTGATGCAAATGACCGCGCAGACTATAATACCACTGGGGATTGTAGTTCGCTGCTCAGTGGCGTTCACAGGACCATGCCACTGTTAAGCATGGGGGGCTACTTTGGGTGAAAGATAACTATGTAAAGCAGGACTACAAGGTACAAAAACAGATAATAATGCAATATCTAAAAGCGGCTAAAATTGATTAAAACTGCACTTTCAAAACTAGATGGCAATGGATTGTAAAAAGCTGTGTAAAAACGATCAACTCAGCAAAGGTGTGCAAAATAAATACTATGTGCAAACAAACAATGAAGTGAGCAGCGTCTTACTAAAAACTAGAAGAGACTCTGGTTCAAAAACAAGGTATATGTACTAGCACAGACTGGCTAGATCCTGACGCACTGGCACTGATGCGCCTGACAATTATACAAATGAGCGCACAAACTATAATTCCACTGGGGATTGTAGTTTGCTGCCCAGTGGTGTTCACAGGACCAAGCAGCAGTTAAGCAGAAGGGGCTATTCTGGGTGAAAAGATAACTGTGTAAAGCAGGACTACAAGGTACAAAAACAGATAATAACAATTAAATACCTAAAAGCGGCTAAAATTGATTAAACTGTACTTTTAAAACTAGATGGCAATGGATCATAAAAAGCTATATAAAATGATCACCTTGGCAAAGGTGTGCAAAATAGATACTATGTGCAAACAAGCAATGAAATGAGCAGTGTCTTACTAAAAGCTAGAAGTGAAGCTGGTGCAAAAACAGGGTTTATGTACTAGCACAGACTGGCTAGATCCTGATGCCCTGGCGCTGACATGTCTGACAATTATACAAATGAGCGTGCAGACTACAATTCCTCTGGGGATTGCAGTTCACTGTGCAGTGGCGTTCATAGGACCATGCCGCAGTTAAGCAGAGAGGGCTACTCTGGGTGAGAAGATAACTGTGGAAAGCAGGACTACAAGGTACACAAACAGATAATAACTATTAAGTACCTAAAAGCGGCTAAAATTGATTAAAACTACTTTCAAAACTAGATGGCAATGACTATAAAAAGCGATCTAAAAACGATCAATCCTGCAAAGGTGTGCAAAATATATAATATGTGCAAACAAGCAACGAAATGAGCAGTGTCTTACTAAAAACAATAAATATGGGTTTTAGAGATGATGATCTCATATGCTGATGACCTTTGCGTAGTCCGGGTAGATTTTGAACTTTCTAGGATAGCGAACAATTAATGTTCCACATACAACTTCACTGAACACCCCATTACGATCGTAGAACTTTTCTCTATCGCAAAAGTAGCAGCTTCGAAAGCTTGTTCGCATGCGAACTACCCTTGCATCCAGACTGCCACTATAAGAAGTCAATGGCTTGTTGCCCATAGTGCTTTTTTGCATCAACACTGCGGTCATAATTTGATCATCAGAATACAAAAATAAATAAAATTCCTGTGTATAATCCTGGGTGGTCGGTACTGGTGCAGAACTAATCACTTCCTTTAAGTCGTCAAATTGTCTGATCATTTCAGCCGTCCACTGTAACTTGTGGTCCTTTGTTTTTTGTGCTTCCCTAAGGGCCTGTTGAAGTGGTCTTGTGTATGTTGCATAGTCTAGGATCCAAGCCCTACAGTAATTGCACTGGCCGAGAAACTTCTGCATCTCTTTAACTGAGGCGGGTCTGGGGGTGGCACATAGGGATGCTGCCCTGTCGAGTAGTATTCTCTTACCCTCTGCTGATATGAACTGCCCCAGATAGATTACATCCTGTTGGCTTTATTGAAATTTGTCCTTGTTGACCTTCTGCTCCTTATAGGCAAGTAATTGCAGGAGTACAGTGGAGTCCCTCCGGCAGTGCTGATCCCTGTCACCACATACCCACATACCAGTGGATCATCCATGTACTGGATAATTGTGCTAGGCACCTGAATATTCACAAGATCTGCATGCAGTATTCTGGTAAAATATGCTTGGGCTCTCATAGTACATAGTACCCCAGAGGTAATCTAGGGTGTTCAAACCGCATTTGGCCTTGTGTAAATGCCGTGAGGTACCTCGACTCCAGATGGAGTGGAATAAAGAAAAATGCATTTTTCAAATCCAATACAGTGACAGATGTGGCTTCTTTGGGGATGCTGCATACAATTGTTGCAGGATTCGGAATGACTGGAAATTCTTGATTTATGGGGCACACGTCCTGAATCATTCTCCAATTGCCCACCATTGATTTTCTAACAGGGTATATTGCTGTGTTGCATGAGGATATAGATGGCATAATACTCCCCTGGTCCAGTAGGGCCTGTATTGTTTTTCTAATTCCCTCCTCTTACTCTGGACAACACCGCACCCGGCTTCAATGTTATACATACAGGTGTTACATCTTTTAATAATCCTACATCATGTGGATTTGCGGTCCACAACTGTGAAGGCACACACTGTAAATCTTCATACAAAAATGGAGATGGAGTTAATACTGCCATTAAGGAGCAATGCACTCTTCGATACTGTATCATTATGTCACATGGGATGCAGATCACCAAGACTATTTTTCCCTCTTTGTCGCTTTTACCAAACATTTAGTCACCCGTCATCTCCTTTAGCTGCAATATTGGATCTACACAGAGCACTGTGCGCCACTCACACCTATCCCTGTCCATTCCCAATAGAACAACTCTCTTGTCCGACACCACTGTTAGGCAGAATCATATGCAGTGCCCTTAGGGAGCACTGCACACAATTAAGACTACAAGTGGTAATACAATTTCACCTTTGGTATAAGCCTGTACTACACAGTAAAGTGGTAGCAATGGCTGAGCAGCCAGACTTATCTCAAGAGCAAATGAGCAGTAGTAGAGATTACACAAAGGACTACAATTACTGTGACACAAACAAACACTGACTCATGATTTCTGGTTAAAAAATATAAGTACATTTAATTTTAAACCATCTGTTCACAAAACACTTCACTTCTATTAAAATAAAACCACACTAAAAATATACTACACACAACCAATTCCTCTTGTTCAGGTCAATTCAAGATAATTACATTAGACTCCGATAGACCGGTGTTTCGAAAGAAAGACATTATCAGGGGTTAAACGGTATCACTTTTTGACAGTAATGACAGTTCGGTCTTACGAAAAATAAAGCGTACCCGTGGAAAGTACTACACCCAAAGTTAAACATACTTAGCACAAAGAATGAAAATAAGGGAATAGATAACAAAAATCATAGGCAATACTTTTGTCAAGGCAAATAGAATCAGAGGACACTTTCTAAAAAGTAGATAAAAGTCAATGGGCCTCATTACGACCCAGGCGGTAAATTACCGCCTGGGTCGTACCTTTACCACAATGGCGTAAACTATGTTTACGCCATGGTGGTTGGCGGACTTACCACCCCATTCCGAGGTTGGCGGGGCGGTAAGTCCGTCCCCAATCCATATTTACCCTTCCCCATTCCCATTTTTGCCCCATAGGGCATAATGGGAGTGGGGAAGGCGTTAATTACGCCACCGTAAATTACGATGGCGTAATTAACAACAAGTTAATTTTTAGCAGGTGTTAAAATCCATGGCGCTAAGGGACCTCGGAATCAGGCGGTAAGGGTCGGCGCTGTTTACGCTGCCGTAAACCCCTTACCGCCTGGGTCGTAATGAGGCCCAATGGGCCTGCGCCAGTGTCTAAATGGGGCAGGAATCCTGTTGTCGAGGATCGCAAGGTTAGAACAGTTCACGATTCGAGATTGCCAGGAGTACATGGATATTGTCAAAGAGAAGCAAAAGTTATAAGAGGGAAAGAAGAAAAGGACAAGCCTTTGGCGAGGAAAAAGGGTTCAACCCAATCCCTCAAGGTCGGACACAGTACCTTATTCGTTTGAAGAAAGCAGGTGCTAAGGCAGTTGTTCCTGGTTTTTCCTGCAGACTCATGGTTCCTGGAGCTTCAGTCGTGGGGACAAGAAGGAGGAAGTCTGGAGTGATCTGCACTACCCAGGGATGAAGCCAGCAGCAGAGAAGGAACAGTGACTAAAAGGTGCGTTCCTTTAAAACAGGAGAGGGTTCTTCAGATGGCTATCCGGACAACGACAGTGTGTGCAGCGATTTCGACCAAGAAGAGGATTCTCTGGCTGTTGAAGGTGAGCTGGTTGATCCCACCAGGCTCAAGAGCAGAAGACTCCGGACTGGATCTTCTCTGTCGTTGAAGGGTAGATAGCTCAGGACTGCAGCAGGGCTTCAACGGGACTCGGGAGTTGCAGCAGCCGTCTTCTTCTCTGCTTCTCTTCGGTTCTTGCAGTTCCAGTGGTGACTTTGACTTCCAGCCCAAGAGTCCTGCCTTGAATGCCAAAATCCCCCATTCACACAGCCTGACTGTCAATCACCCAGCAGGGGGGATGTCTGGCCTGGACAACCACCTCAGCCAATCGACACAAAGTGCGACCTGGGCAGGGGGTCACTAAACCCCTCCCTCACATTCAGCCAACCTAGACACCCAGATGCCAAAGGAGGGCTTCTGGGTAGAAGCCCGCCAAAGGACGGCGAACAAAGACAGCAAACCTGGTTTGGCACGAAAAGTAAAACACAAGAAGGATTTTAACAAAAAGAAATGGTGACTAAACCTGACCGGAGCCAAAAGAAAACGTATTTGGTCAAGCGGGTTTATGTTCGAGGCTAATGCAATAGCCTAAAACAGTACCACATTTATATACTTGTCATGATCACTGCTTCCAAGGAGTCAGGAACAGCCCAACATCCTTGGAAGCAGGCCCCTAACCGTTATCTTAGGCACCAGCCGGTCCCCACTGGGACCTTTTGGACCTTGTCCTGGCGCCAGTGGCACCAGGCTCATCAAAGTCATCGGTCCCGGCACTGGAAGCGCCGGGCTCATATTATGTATGAAGATGCTTGGGTGGACTTACCTGCAGCAGACCATGCTGCTTACTTACCAGCCACTTAGAAGTCCTCTGTGAACAGGAACTACTTTCTTACCTGGGTGGGGCAAGCTCCACTCCCTGGATACAGCACTGGAACTCTTCTGGAACTGGAACTCTTTTCTTACCTAGGCGGGGCCGTGGAGGAAGACGCCTCATCACTCCAAGGCTATTTAACCCACACCCGATAGATGAAACGTGCTTCGCGTTATTCTGCATCTGCAGCAGAACGCTCACCGAGTCGGTTCCAGCCTTTCTTCTTTCGATCCTGAACCTGCAAGAATTATACTTACCATTCCGGTATCCAGTCAACAACAGCACCTGCAAAGACAAGAAACAACAGGTTAGCAAGGCAACCTTTACACGCAGTGCTTACTCACCTGATCCATCGGCTGCGGCCATTTCTTCACGCTGCACCTCCGCCTGTGAAGACAAAAGCATTGTTATTACTTACCGGCACTCCGCGAATTCCGGATTTATTCACGCTGCACCTCCGCCTGTGAAGACAAAAGCATTGTTATTACTTACCGGCACTCCGCGAATTCCGGATTTCTTCACGCTGCATCGCCGCCTGTGAAGACAAAAGAAGAGACATTAGACAGGTATTTACTTACGCCCATCGCGCTCGTCACAATAGAACGCCTGCAAATACTCCGGCGTCTCTTCAGCACGAACTAAGCAGCAAGGGAAAAAGACAGTTTGAGCGCTTGCATTTACTTACTCATTTCCAGGCGCTTCACTCCATCTTCCATCTCCAGAGTCCTGCAAGACAAAAAGGGAAAAGCATTATACAGAGTCCTGTTCAATATTAACGTGCCACGCACCTAAAGACTATAAAGACTAAAAAGGTGTCCGGAAACTCACCGCTCGTGCAGTTAACGACGGTAACGATCCTCTGAGTTCAAGAGGCCTATGTTTCACCAGTGAAGGAACTGGCAACGGCACCCTGCACCAGACGCAGATGGAGAGTCCAGCATTCACCTATCTAAGGTGAGCACGTTGACCTGGGGGCTCTACGGAGAAGCTAGGAAGAGAGGGAGAGAGAGAGGGACATTCAACAACCCAGACCCTTAACCCCCATATTCTTTCACCTGCAGAAACCTCACACTTCGAGTTCGACACACAGTGAGAAGAGGTTCGACCCCAGAAGCCAATCGAGTCCTGCACATCACTTTTCGAGTCGCAGACACCTTCCTGCCAAGACCAGCGCCTCCGTGGGAATCAGGTGAGCGTTACAATACTATAATCGTGGTAGAAAAGTTAGGGTAGATACCACTGCCACCAGCCAAGTTTTAATGTTAAGGGAGCGAAACAGGGCTCCAAGAGGCACAGACAAAAAGGGGTAGGAATTAAACCTTTCCAATACTCCATGTAAGATGGTGTGTACTGGGTCTGCAGTTTAAAAGGACTACATAAAGTTAACGACAACTTTACGTGTTTCTGGGGGACAGTAGTCAGCCTCAGAAAAATGGATTCAGTGGGGAATCTCAAAGACAACCCTGTGTCACTGCACTGAAGGTGCTGTGTAACACACACAAAAAGTGGGGCTCATGGAGTGGTGTGGCTCCAGAGCCCAAGATCACACAAAAAGTAGAAATACACATGGCAAAACACATGTAAGAGTGTGAAAAAAGACCCACACTCTTACTAGGTGGAAAAAATAAACCCCATAAATCCAGCAAAGCTGCTGAGGGACTCACTAGGTGAGGGAAATTAGCCATAAATGAGAATTCTCCCTAACAACCACCAATCCCTGTAAATCCAGCGATAATATTGTTCCTGCCACCACTTCAGGTGACACCGGTGGACGAAAGATGAAATCAGTCGGCACTCGCCAACACTGTTTGGCAATCTGGGGCTCTGCCTTCACAAGCACTTAATACCATAAATGAACATGTCCAGGTCTACGGGAATCCCGCGTACTACCACTTCCCTTGTCACGGTGTGTATTATCAGCATTGCCCTTACAGCGTACATCCCAGTCATGGAACAGACAACACAATGATCTTTAAAGGATATAGTCATATTTACCTTGCTGAGCAGGTCCCTACCCAGTAGGTTTATGGAGGAGCTCTCGGAATATAATAAGGGTGCCTGTACTACCTTCCCTTCCACCTTTACATCCAACTCCTCACTGTATGTAACTTTGGGAATAGCCCCAGAGAATCCCTGCACATCAAGGTTTTTTCCTTATAGTGGAAAGTTTCCTTCCATGATACATGATTTAGTTGCACCGCAGTCCACCGTGAATATGAACTGTTTATTTCCCATCTCCGCCGCCACCAAAGGTTCCTCTTCAGGATGGGTAGTCATCGACAAGACCAGACATGCAAGTGCTCTCTGTGGGCTGTCCGAATCAGGATATGTGTTCGTTTCGCGAAATGAAAACTGGCTACCTCCTACCACTGCTGCCCCCCCAAAGGGAATGTTCTTGATTCTAATACCCTTGACCCTGTTGCCTGTACCCTAGTCCTTGGGCTTCTTGGCTCTGTTGCTGCAGCCCATAATTATACCCCACTGCAGACCTATTCCTGCATTCCCGTGTGAAATGCCCCCACCTTAAACAATTCCAACCTTAAGACTGTCTGAACCCACCCCCATAGGTCCAAACCCTCCTCCTCTTGCTCCTCGAAATCACCCTCTTCCATGCTGCGGCCCCCCTTGCTGCCACTGTGGGCCGGGGTACTGTTGCCCTCGGTCCCATTGTCCTTGTCCTTCATCAGCCCAGACCTCTGCAATAGTGGCAATCCCACTAGCTGGGTACTTTCTGTTGCGTCTGTTGTCAATACAGGTACCTGGACTGCAACATTTGGTAACTTTTGCTCCACCAACTTCACTTCCTGGCGTCTTTGGGCTGTTTCTTTTTCCAGTTCCTTAATCCTTTTACAATGATGCACTATTATACGCTGTATTTCCGGCCACCCCTTTGCCTCAATACCCATGATCTCATCCAACACCTTCTGTACTTCCTTCAGTAAGACCCTCTTTACAATAAAATATATTAATGGTATTGCTTAATCTCATGGCCCTCCCATCTCAGATCTCCACTTCTCTTGCATTTTAACAATAAATCTGGCTGGGTCCTCATCATTCCCCATAGTATACTGCATCAAGGATTGCATATCAGGGGTATCTGGGAAGGCCCTCCATAGTGTGTCCCATACCAATGCTCTAACTTCATTGAATGATGCTCCATTATGTACATTACTTCTCAAAGTTACTCCCTAGTATCTGGCCTTAACCCACACGTCCCCAGCCTGGTTCCCAATTGCAGCAACCAGCAAGCTCTTAAGGTCCCCTATTGTCAGGGGCACCCCTGCTGTTTGCTTTTCAAATTTGTATATCCACTTACCTGCTCCCGCTGTGAGCTGAAGGAGTGCCTTAATTAAGTTATTCTTGTCCTTTTGGGGCCAGGGCACATACTGCATCCTCCCCGCCCCCTTATGTATAAGGTACATCTGCATCTTTACTCTACTTCCCATACACTTCCTCACAATCCCTCCTCTCTTTACTAATGGCATCCGGCCGGTCCTGTTCCTGTTCCTCAATCTAACCTCTGCCCATGGGCCTTCTACTTGGGGGGAATTTTCAGCTGCCTCTTCACCCCTCCCTTCTCATTTACTCTGATCCTCAGTAAACGTATCTTCACCCTCTTCCTCCACATTCTCTTCCATCACCGTATTCTCCTCTCCCAAGATGACCCACACACCCAGGCTTTTTTCTTTCTCAACACCTACACGTCTTATTCCTTTAGTATCCATCTTAAGGAGTATTTCCCTGGATTTGCATTCTCCCGACCCTTCTCTTGATGTCCTTACATCCCTTACTGTACATGGGAATGTCTGTATCCTTTCCAGTTCTGCTAGTTATCCTGTCAACCTATCCTTGAACTCCCTAGACCTGTAACCCGCCGATGCCGGTACTTCAAGCGGGTGAACGTACGGAGGTGGGGGAGCAGTAGCTTGTGATGTTACTCGTACTGCGGGAGACACTACCACAGCAGAAGGGGTCCCTATCACACCGAGTACATAACTTGGATTAGTATACCCGTCTGCAGGATATGTTGTCAAGGGATAAAATCCCCTACTCTCCCCTAGCGCCCCACCTTCTCCTTGTCCCGTTCTACACTTCCCATATTTCTGCCTCTACACCTCCACTCCATCCCTTTGATCTTCTGCATCTTCAAAGATGACCCGATGATCAAGAATTTCTTTTCTCTTTTGTAGCTGCTTCCCCTTTTTTCTACTAAAACTGTGTTCATATGATCGCAAATGCTCTTGTTGTGTGAGCCCTGACCTGGCTATGGGCAGGGCACCCACCCTCCTCCTGTCTCCGAGGTCCGTTGCTTATGATATTTCTCCAACCTGTCATGATACAGTGGCAGGGCCTTGTGCATGTGCTCTATTGGTGATCCTCCCCCCAATGCTGGTGACGTCTATCTCTTACTGACCCCCTTAAACCCATCTAATGCACTGTGCATGCTGCTGCTTGATTATAACAGTAAAAACAAGAGAATCAATCCTCCCTTCTCTGTCACCCTTCCATACACACACACACTGCTTCACACAATCATCCAGCACCACACCACAGCACGAGACACACAATTACCATCCCTTCTAGGGCCTGTGTTTTACCCTTAAAAGTACAACCACCATAAATTAGAACAACAGGCTAAACTAAAAACTACTACTTGTTCCAGTCCTGCTACTTATACGAGATCACTGCTTATTATTTCCATATACCTCCTTTAACTACTATACTATCCTGTGGTACCTCCTTCCCTCCCCTTCCGAGGATGGGCTCCCTGCCTTACCTTACCTTACCTTATAATGCATTACCTTCTAATACTTTACCGACACACTCCATTCATGATACAAATCTTAACAAAACAAAAAAATAACCCTGCCCTCATCCACGTCACATCAACAACCTCGCTCTCTATGTACTCACACCTTTCACAATTCCCCATGCATCTGTCTCCCACTTGTTATCACTTACAATAGTCTACTCAAATGTGCATGTTCACCCGAACTCCTCCGTCACAGGGTTCCAACACTGACATGCACTCTCCTCGGAGCCACGCCCTGCTTCAAAGAGCAGAGAGGACTTTTCTCAAAATGGTTCCTGCTAAACCACTCGAAACACATATTTTTTTGGGGCCAGTCGCTGTAGGTGGGCCCAGCTCCGCCTGGAGAAATGGCCTGGAAGCCTCCACAGCTACAGAGGGCGCTGGGATCAGGGCAGGGTCACCAATTGAAGGCGAGTCCCTGAACGCTCACACCAGAGAGAATTAAACCTGCTAGTGAAGAAAAGCCCAAGTCAATTTTGTAAGGATAACAAGTTTTAATCTCATACGAAGATGAGAGCAACAGCAAAGAACTCTGCTGCCAAGAACGTTCTGGCAAACAGAGGTACAAGCAGAGTCTTATAAAGGAAAACATCATCAGAGCTGACGTAATACATATAGTGCAAACCAGTGCAGCTGATTGAATGGAGTCTATACAGGTACCACCTCTATCCATAAGGGATGGCAGTTTATCTGACCCAGCCCAGTCCGTCCAACTTCCATCACGTGGGTGCTGTGGGGCTCATCTTCGTCTCATTTCAAAGGTAAAAAAAACAAATTAATTATGCTCCTACCGCACAGCTTGTGCTAACACTCATACTGTGCAATTGGCAGGACTTAAGACCTAGGCGACACTTGACACCAGTTTTTGTCGGAAACCAGCATCAATAGAGACAAAGCTTTTCTAAGAAAAGCATAATGGACACAGCCTTATAGTGACGTCTTTTAAATAGTGACACTTCCTTTCTATAATTTGCTATATCAAAGCCTAAGTATAATTATAAACTATACTCATCTTGCCCTCCAGAGTAAATATATTCATATTATTCTACTTGGCCATTCCGAATTTCATTGCTTTGGTCTCTCCAAAATGAATATGCAGGCCATAAGACTTTGCATACTTAACCATAGTGGTTGCACTCCTGCTAATCCCTATATATGTTGAATCGAAGATGGCCAAATCATCTGTGTAAGCAAGGTAAGGAATTTTTGATGGTCCCAATTTAGGTGGCTAGTTACATACCCCAACCAAATACTCACCAAAGTCGGGCAGGAACAGATTGAACAGGACAGGAGACACACCCCTGTTTCACACCTTTACCAAATTTGAATGGGGCAGACTTAGCTCCTGTACTGTTCAATCTGACCTGAGCCACAGTGTTCTCATGCAAGTGTTGACATGCATAGATTAAGTGCTTTGGCGTATTAATCGTCTCCAACTTTAGCCATAGCTATGCACAATCTATAGTATCAACTGCAGTTGCAAAGTCTATGAAAAGAATGTAAAGGGGTAATGCAGATTTACCACATTGCCTGGCGAATCAAGGAGTTAAGCATGAAGATGTTATAGTTACTTGAAATCCCCTTCTGAAAACCTGCCTGGAACTTGCACAATACGTTATTTTCCTTGATCCACTTCTCGATACTTTGTAATATGCAGATAGCAAAGATATTTTTCGGCCCGTCCAATAAGATCAGTAATCAATAGTTTTCAGGGATCGTCTCTTTTACCACACAGGAATGATGTATGATAGTTTCTAGGAGGAGGGGATGCACCCAGTACTAACAATCCAACCAAATAGCGCCATTGAAATATCAGCCCATAATTCTGGGTTAGCACGCATTACCATATCACAAACCCCATCAGGGTCTGGGGCTCTGGATTGTTTTAGTTTCTTAATTATCATGACTAAATTCTCACTACAGTCCTCAAGCTCCAACACAAGCCAAGGGGTTGTAATAGGAGGTGAGCTAGCATTGAATTTTGCAGCAATATAAAGTTCACAGATCTTAGCGGAGATCACATTGCATAATATTCATTCTGTTTGTTTATTCTTATTGTTAAAAGCATACCATAGGTATTTACTATCTTTCTTTTTTAAGGCGTTGTGGAGATTCTGCCAATCACAGTTGGCAGTATGGGCCCGCTTCATTGAATAAAATTGCACGGAAAAAGGGGTGCTTGCGTGCAAAAGGCCGATTCATGGAACACAATGTGTGGGGCTTACCCGCGGCTTGCGCCCAATCCCCGTGTGGCAAACACATCACTGTGACACCACAAACGCTTTGCGCGAGACACCCAGCAAAGGCGCCTACCGTCTTGCGCAGTCACCTAAAAAGGGGGCAGAACATGTGGAATGGGGAACAACAAGTGTAAAAGCGGGCGTTACGTGGGAAGTACCACAGTAAAATATTTGCAACGCCCACACGCGCGCTAACATGTATTCATGGAATCGAACAGGGCTCACCGGTGTATGGAAAAAGACGAGCTAATCCGGAAATACATCCGCCGCGTGAAAGCAGGTGTAAGCGTCACTGCGCACTAAAAACAATGCATAAAAAGAGCGTGTGAAAAACCAACACGCACATACAACTACAATGAATATACCATTCTTCGCAGCAGTGATTGTGGGACACCGCAGGCAGAGGAGGATAGCCAGGACACACATTTTATTACCCAGGACCAGCCTTTTTGGGATGCCTGATGACCATGTTTATGGCAGGTATAGGTTTCCACCTCATATCATATTAGACTTGGTCACGGAGTGGGAAGATGACCTCACATCACCGATCCTGTGCTCCCAAGCACTGAGCCCCTTGTAAAAGGTGCTAAATGTACTGCATTTTTTGGCCACTGGGTCATTTCAGCGGACAACTGCCATAGTCGGGGGCATTTCACAGGCCACGCAGTCACGCTGCCTACACTAGGTGTTGGCAATCATGACTGCATGCCCTTCAGTCCGCAGGCACATATACATGCCCACAACACCCGCAGAAAGGCAGGCCATGGTCCAGGACTTTTATGGGGTGGCACACTTCCCTAAAGTGCTTGGGGCCATCAATTGCACCCATATGGCCCTATGTCCACCTAGGGCCACCGAGCACATCTATCGCAATCGCAAGCACTGGAATTCCATCAATGTGCAGGTTGTATGTGATGCCAAGGTAATCATTACCTCTGTATATGCAAACTATCCAGAGTCCATGCATGATAGTTTCACATTCAGACTATCACCCCTACACCGGGCCCTGGAAGCTGGGAGGCATGGCAATACATGGCTCATTGGTGAGTACACATGGCCCTTCAAATGCATGCATGTCTCACACAGACAAAACCACACCACTGACAACCCATCTCACCTCCACAGGGGTCCATGCCTACCCTCTGAGCACCTACATGATGATGCCAATACAGAACCCCACCACACCACCCCAGGTAAGATACAACGCAGTCCATATTGCAACTAGGTCCATAGTGGAGCACACATTCGGACCGCTAAAGTCACGCTTCTGCTCCCTTGACCACTCTGGTGGTCAGCTACTGTATGCACCACCAGTAGTGTGCAGGATATCATTGTGGTAGCATGTGTCTCGAACAACGTTGCAACATGGCGTGGCGTACCGGTGGACATGGAGGTGCCCCCACATCCCCAACCACATACATGCCAGCTGCGCATAGGAGGGGAAAGGGCACGTGGCGAGGCTGGCCGTAACCAGCTTGTGGCACAATTTTTCAATGAAAATCCAACCCCTGCGGAGTGAACACAGACCTGGCACATTCCAGGTGACAATCGATAATGACAAAGAGACAATCATCTGTCCCAACCTTAACACCCTGAGAATGAGTCCTTGGAAGTGCTACATTGTGTGCATCCCTTAGTACTAAAAGAATCTCAATCAGGTGTGCACAAAAGGAACACATGGAAGATAGAGTATGCCTCTAACACCATGCCAAAGTACACATCTAAATGCCGGTATTTCACCTAACCCTCCCACACTTCATGTCACCTGGTTGACACACCATGCCATGGCAAGCAATATCCAATGACCAACATATAACAGTACTGTCACAAAGCTCTCAACAATGAATGGAACAAGTGCAGAAATAACACTCTCACTCATGAATCTAATAAAGTACACAGGAACATCATTTGACCAGTACAACATACAAGAAACAAAGGACCCAAGAGTGAATCTGTCTGACCGTGACCATATATAATTCCACATGTGCCTCAATGTGTTGTGACTTGCACATGGCACCCTTGTATATTCGTGTGGCACTGCTAACCAAAGGGTGCAGGGAAGCGCATACAGCAGGAAGGCTAACAATAATGGAGATAGTCCAGCCAATACATGAAGATGGAACATGAACAAAGCATGGATCTCATGTCCAAAGAAAAAGGGATGATAACCATGCACTGGACAAACAATCATGAATCCCACTAGGGGTGTATACACAGGTCGGACTTGAGACTGCCCACATATAGAATGGAAGCCCAATGCCCTGTGTAAGTTACTTTTACACGCTGCACTCATTGCATTGCAAGCCCATGGAAAGGGGAAACAGGAGTGGCATATGTGTCTGGACCCTAAGGCACAAACAAGGAGGGTACCACAACACGAGACAAGCCTGCATGGGTCCAGCTGGAATCTACAGTGGATGCCCTCGGCTGCAACACAAAGCAACACACTGACAAATGAATGCACAATAGACAAAAAACAAGTAAAAGAAAATCAAAAATGCCCATTGGGGACTGGGGGAGAGGGGCACCCAGGAGGGAGTAGCTACAGGGTGCACGTCAACACCCACATGTGTGGATGTTTAGAGAAAAAAAACCTCCATGGGTTAATGGGGCGCACGGCTAGCATTGATCGGGATCGCTGCTGTTGCCACCCTCTGGTGTTGCATCAGAATGTGGTAGTGGTAAGGGAGTATCACCATGTATAGCCCTGTACTGGTCCTCGATAAAAGTGGCCATGTGGGACTGAGATGCTTGCATCTGCAACATAATGGCTCAGAGGTCTCCATGCAACACCTCACTGGATGCACGCAGTCCCTACGTTATGGTACAAGCCATCAGTTGCATCTGCTGTTCAGACCGTCTACTGCTGGCTGCCTCGAGTGCAGCCAGCGTAGTCCAGATGGACCTATACTCTAACCTCAGGGCTTCCCTGTGGGCTCGACCCTGTGCAGCCATGGATGCACACAGAACCCTTAGTTCTGCCCGTCGGCTCCTTTTGCTGGCCACCATGTTCAGCCTGTGTGAGCGCCATGTGGACTGCAATGCCTGCTGCTGGTGCTCCACCTGTCTTGCTAGGGGTAACATGGAAATGGCCACCCTATCCATGCCCCAAGCTAACAGCTCATATGAAGCAGCCTGTTGTTGGGCAACAGCATACATGGATGCTCCTACACAGTATCACTACTTAACACACGGCCACCGCGTTGGTGGACCCCAAGACTGCCTGAGCCAAGGGAACCTGTCCCTTGATGTGATGGTGCTGTATGTGGCTGCAGTCCTGCATCCCTCCCTTGATCAACTGGCCCCGGAACAGCAGTCAATACTGTGGAGCGTGACCCTACAGCCGTAACCACCACAGACTGACGTTCCAACACTGACTGGCCCTGTGAGGGGTCGTCCCTGTGATGCTGGAAATGCATCAAAGGGACAGGGCCTCCGTATCCTTGTCCTTTACTGCTTTTTATCGTGTGTTCTGTCGTGTTTTCCGTGCAGGAGTTCATGTGGGACTCCTGGCGGTGCCGCTCTCTCTCTTGGTTTGGTGAACCGACCTGTGGGATACCCTTATGGGACCCATGGGTAGGGGTACAACCCTGTGCCCCTAGTGTATGTTTTTGTGCACCCGTGTGTGACCCCCAGAACAGGGTACGGGCTGGTGGCAGCTCCGTGCTGAAATGACTGGTGCCCTGAGCGTCCACCATTTTGGGATGCCCAGGCCCTGCCATTGGAATCAGTAGATTCCTGATGGAGAGAAAATGGCCCCCATGGCTTCTTGCCTTCCATCACCTGTACCTTAATCTTCCCGAAGTCCCGGGAAGCCCTGCCTCTGTCCCTTCCCCCTGACTGCCTGTTGGGTGGAAGTTCCGTATATGGTAGTGTGGGGAAGTGCCGACCAGACTGGTTGAGACAGCCCTGCCCGAAACCGGTATGAATGCAGCTTGGAGTGTTGAATGGCTCGGTACTTGTCCCAATACACATAACTTGTTGTGAGTGTCTGGAGAGAAGTGAATATCCTGAATACCTTGTGTGCCTGATTGGCTGCCTGCCTACATGAATGCCTGTAGTCGTGATTGGATGCTTGAGTGCGACCCAGCAGAATGAATGGGAGATCAACAGTATATCTGGGGACCTCTCACTGCTAGGAATCGTGTTCAGAAGCTGAAGTCCACTAAGACTAGTAACTGGAGTAACTGAATCTTGATCCTGAAGCCCTGCTGGATGAGAAGAATTGCTGTTGCTCTCCTTCACAATCTGAAAGCTGCTGTGCTTCAAGAACTGACCCGGAAAGGACCTGGTAAGGGGCCCTCTTCCCGGGCTACGAGGGACCATCGTTCACAGCTGATCTTTGCCTAAGCTCCCTGGTAGACAGACCTTCGACAGGCTGCCGACCCGATACGCGGACTGCTGCGGAACTCCAAGGAGAAGCGCCCCAGACTGTTTGTCTGCCACTGTCGCCGACCGCTGTCGCCGACTGGAGCCGCCGTGCTCCCGTTGCCTAAGAACTTCCTGATCCAAGGACGCTCTTGTCCGCATCGTCGCCGCTGCATCCTGCTGGAGAAGGCCTGACCGTCTACGCACCAAGGAGCATCCACCAGTGGGTTTCCTGCCACCCAAAGACCACAGAGACGCCGATGACTCGACGCTCTTGCTGGGCCACAGTTCTTCAACTTTTTGCGGTCCAGAACTATCGACACCGAGGTGCCCCGCACGCCTCTTCCTTGCAGGACGTTTACGCTTCCCCATCAACGAGCAACGCTAGGAACGACACGCCACTTCACCGTCGTAGCTTGACCTGTTCTCTGTCGGACGTTCGACGACCTGTGACTCCTGCCTGAAAGGGAGGACACTCAAGAAGGGTTTTATGATTTCCCCGGCGAGGAAAACTACAATGCCAGGTACTTTGGGTTTGCAGAACTATTAGAAAGTCTAGTGTGAACAATATATATTGACTGGGCTTGTATCTTTCTTCTACAGGTTGCCCAGGTGGGGGATCTCCACACAAAACTGTGTCTAGATAGCGGGACCAGTATTCTGCCTATTGCTCAACCATCTTGCTTTCCTTCCTCTCTCTACTGCTGGTTTCCTCTTTATTTTGATCTGTGTGTCATTTTGACCGTATGCACTTTAAGGAGATCTAATAACGTTAGTGGTACCACTTTAGATTTGTACATATTTACCATTGTTGATTTTCGGAGTACAAAGTGAGTTATCGTGATTGGGTATATGACCTTAAATATTAATTATATAAAGACTGTGTTTTAACCGATCCAGTGTGTGGACATTCCTTCATGGGTGCTCGGGGACTACACTGTACTTAAGAACCAGCTTGCATCACCTCCTGAGAAGCTAGGCCCTGATTGCTCGACCACGTGCCAATAATAGAGAATGTTGGCAGGGGTCTCTGTGCCTCCCCTCTACCATATAGAGAGCAGAAGTGCAGACCCCCCCTCTGCTCTTTACAGTCCCCCCTTCAGACATTTGGGACACAACAGCACCCACAGTTGATGCACTCACCTGCGACAGCACAGAGACATCCATATCCATTTTACCACCAGAGCCAAAGGTTTCCTTGGAGGCGGACTCAGTCTGAGTCAGGGCCAGGATGGCTTGTAACACCAGAGGATCTTCATGGGCTACCACACCACGTCCTCCACTGGTGGTTGGTCGCGGCTCCGTATCCTGTTCCTCCTCCACATCCTCCTCTGCATCCAGTGCCTCATCACCTGCACATGGACAGAAGAATACATGAAGAGCCATGTAAATAGCATAGCCCACACACATAGGCATCACAATTTCATCATGCAACACATCAACCTGCCATGTCACTAACTCCCACACGTACGCAGTGTCAATGCAAGTCAAGGGTAGCATGAAAGCAGCCATGGACGTGTGTGGAAGGGCTAAATACAACATGTAGTGCATGTTGCATAGCACCTGCTACTCACACGAGCACCTGACTGGCATAGTTCATTCACCACCATCACTGATGCAAACACACATATGCCACGTAGAATAGTAAAACTGCATGAGATGGAACTTGCTGACTACTGTCCCAGAGCCATGTATAATGGATGTGACATGACATGACATGTAATTCGCAAACTCAATGCACTCAAGTGTCACAAGGTGCTACGATGCAAGGGTGGTGGAATAGAGTGAAGCCAGACACACCAATCCCATGAGGCCAGGCCACATTGACATCTCACAAGTGAATAGGCATGGTGAAGGTGAGACCTGGGGTTGGAAGTGGCAGTGGGCAGTGCAGTACATGGGAATGGCATACTAATAAAATATAACTCCATAATCAGCAATGAAAATTCGGCGGGCTGGTGGAAGTAGAAGTGTAAGTGCGGACATCAGGTATCAATTGCTGGTAGAGGGTTGTAGGGATACAGTAAACAGGCACTGAGTGTGTGGGATGGCAGGGAGGCAGTGCATGGGTACAACTAGTGGCTCAGAGGCCCGTGTCGGAGATCATAATGTGGGCAGGTGACTAGTGCATTCTCTCAGTCATCCAGGACTCCAGCAGGGAGGGGAGGAGAGAAAGCACAACACATGAGGAAGCATCAGAAGTGCCTCCAGACACAGAGAAGGTTCACCTCCAGTTCCATTGAGGCAGGGAGGCTGTACCAGAGGGAGGCCCCAGCCAAAGATAGACATTAACCACCAACTAATTGTTATGAGAAGAAATTGACCCAGAGGGAGTAGGAAAGGGATGATCAAAGACCATGAGAAGGAAGCAAATTTGAAAGATGGAATTGAAGGAACTGCGGCACCAGGACCCATAAGGCCTTGTGGACAATGTACAGGGATTGGAAATGAACAGTCGTAGCCACTGGGAGCCAGTGCCATCATCACAGTCCTATGGAGATACAATACCTAGCGCCAAGACAAATGGACAATCCCCACAGTCCAGGTCTGGATGAGTTGCAGAGGGAAGAGAGTAGAGGCACAGCAATCTTGGCAGAGGCCATTGCAGTACCCCACCATAGGTATGACCAGTCTTCTGGAGACAGTGAGCTACTGGGGGAAGGATAGGAAATGGCAAATACCCCTGAGGAGGTGCAGCTGGCTGGGTGACCTCACAGAGATGTCCGAGATGTGCAGAGAGAAGGCGGGTGTGGAGTGGAAGATTGTCACAGGCTATCCGCCATCACAGGTTGGAGCAGGAAGAGGGCCAAGAGAGGCTGGACAGAGAATGACATGGAAGGAGTGAGCAGGTGTGATGATGGGGTTTGTCACGGTGTGCAGCACATCGTGCCTATGAAGTCTACAGGACAACAAGCACTTGTCAGTCCGCCATTACATGGTTCACCTATGGCAGTCATGTAAATGCAGGCAGAACTGCCAATCATTACACTTCATCCCAGCAAAATACACATGTCCTGGACACACACGCATCCCCACTCACCAGACATTCCCTCATAAATTGGCAGGTCTCCCACGCCTTCGATCTGCTCCACATTAATCATATCACTAATGATCTCTTCATGTGGAGTGAGTTCTTTGTCCTCTTGTGGTGGCCCACCTCTAGTCACCAGAGTAGAGTCGTAGTGACACCCAGTTTATCTTTGGCTCACCACCAGAGGTAATTCCAACGCTTCACTGCCTCAGAAGCTGTGGTCCTCTCAATGCCCAAGGCACTCATATGATCGGCGACACACTGCCAGTGGGCCATACGCTGGAAAGGCATATGTGAGCTCCCTGCCCGCACAAGCATTTTATGTTCGTGTTCCCGCACGTAGTCCGCAAGGATCCGGAGTTCCTCAACACTAAATCTCCTCTTCCTCGAGATGTGGGTCTCCTGTGCCATGCCTCGGGACTGAGCTTGTTTGCCTACTGCACGCTTTGTCTTCTTGGGTCTTACAGACCCTGAGTGGCTGGGAACACTTGGGTCAGTAGGGGTTGGAGCACTGGTGGCCTGGGCTGTGGCATCACACACTGATGGTGTGACAGTAGGTGCCAGGACGCTTCACAGCACGTCCCTTCTCCATTGATGCACGGATAGCATCTGCCCCTGCGTCTCCATGGACTGGGGTGGGGAGCACTACAGGCCTGGCTAGGTGACCCGGAGCCTGAGTGGTGACGTCTGCAGCTGACCCTGCAGCTACCTGACCACCATGGCGGGTGTGTACAGCAGTTGACACAGGTGCATCTGGACCCTGGGTGCCGAGACACTTCACAGCATGTCCCTTCCCCTTTGATGCATGGATAGCTTCTGCCCCAGCGTCTCTGTGGAATGGGGTGGGGAGCACTACAGGCCTGGCTGGGTGACCCAGAGCATGGGGTGATGTTTGCTGTAGCTGCCCCTGCAGCTTCCTGACTCTGTTGGGTGGGTGGACATTGCTCTCCCAGCATGTGCCTGGACACCTCAGACACCTTGCCCACCTCTGCCACCTCCACCACCTCCTCCACCTCCGCCACCACTGCCACTTCGGCCACCTTTACCTCCCTTCCCACTAGTTGCTCTCCCAGTCATGGCACTGATGGATTAGTGCAATGGGAGGTGCAGCTATCGATTGTCCTAGGCAATTTGAGTGAGAGGGCAGTGTAAGTGATGTTAAATGTACCAGTGTGCCCCAGCAAGGCTCAATGTAAACCCTGGGGAAAAATAAATGGGCCGCGTAATGCATAGGCACCCCAAATATGAAAAATATGTGTACATTATGCCTCGGTAGCCCACGTGTAAAGGAAAAACCTAATGCAGTACGCTGTGGCACCCAGCAACGCACATAATACATATGCGAAAGCCACAGTGATGTTAAATAAGGGGTTACATGAAACACAGAGGCACCCACAGAATGAAAACTTGTACGCAACTCACTGTCAGCCTCAAATGTACACGCGTGTGTGGCAGAGGCAATCCCCCACCAAAACAAGAGGGTCGCACACAGTGAAGCGATCGCGTGGAAATGAAGTCCACAGTCCATCCACTATAACTCGGCAAGCGTGTAATGCTCTCCTACGCACTACTTCACTTAATCCTGATCCTGGACGCCACGCCCAACATCCAGCGCATTTCACGTAACTTACACGCTTAGGACCTTTCCTCTGATTTCACACTGATGCGTGCTTCCTGCATGTGCGGAGTCACTCTGCTTCCAGCTGCCCACGCGAGTAACACAGAAGACCCACGCTCTTGCCTACAAGACAATTTACCTGCCTCCAAGTGCCCCGAGCCACCTCCTACGAGCCATCTGCTGCTGCCTGCCCACTGTGCGTTCCTGCTGCCCATGTGCCCTGCAATTTTCTGTGCCTGCTCTACAGCCATTGCCAGTGCTCCTGTCCTCGGACCTGTGGCCACATTTGCTGATCCAGAAGACTCCCGACGTGCCAGACCACTGCTCAACAGCCCAGCTGCAGGACCACATGGCCCACCCACACCTGCCTCGGGGGTTGCCATGTCTGAACCAACATCATCGGAGGCCAGTGGCAACCCCCCGGCAGCGAGGCAGAGGGCTGTCAGCTTCTCAGCCAGGGATGTTGACATTCTCGTGGAGCAAGTCCTGTGGCATTATGATATCCTCTTCCACGGACCAGCGCAAGTCGGCAAGGAAGGACTGAGTAAGATCTGGGCGGACATCATGGGTGCCATAAATGCATAGGGAGTGGCACCCCGTGACTGCCACCATGTCCACAAGCGCTGGGAGGACAAAGCCAGGAACACAACACTTCTTCAAGGTTGGTGAGAACCAAGTAGGGCACCAGGGCTGTTTGACCACCACCAACAAGCGGGTCCTGGAGCGGTTCTACCCAGCGCTGCATGCCCAGGTCGTGGAATGACAGCTCCGTCTGGAGTCGACTATTAAGTGTCCATGTGTTGTTGTCCTCCACAGTGCATGTACATGTTGATATGTGGTTGGAGTGTGCACTTTGACCTTATGTCAGGCATGCCTCTTGTACGGATGTCTGTGTTCATGTCCCATACAGTGCTGCATGTGTGTACATTCAAGCATGTGTGACATCAACAATTTTCTCGTTGCAATGTGTGATGCGCTGCAGCATGTGATGATGTGCACATGGTTGCATACATGTGTATGGACGTGGCCCTGTGAGAGGTTTGACACATGGGTTCTGTCGGCAACATCATGGACATGCATGGGGTACATGTGCATGTGTCTGAGAAGTGAGTGTGTGACTGGCCAATACTCCTGGATGGATGTTACTGGAGCATTTCAATGCATGCGTGACTCTCCCCGGCAAATTCACATTGAGTGGACTCTGATGTGATGGCTACATGACCAGCCTCAGGACTTTCAGGTGATGTGTGTGAATGACATGTGTATATCCCATTATGCATGTGAGGGAAATGCATATTTTCTAGGTGCTGACAGTCCCTTGTCCATGGATGTGACTGACTTGTGTGTTAATTGTACATATCAGTGTTTTGTATAGGGTGATGATGTTTGTGGCCTTTGCCAGTGCAATTCAAGTTCATATGTTTTGTGCCATGCACACAAATGTACAGTACCCTGATGTATTCTTTTCTATGTCTCCCTATCCACAGCAACGTTGGAACAAGAGGGCAGAGAAGGTGCTGTGGGGCAAGGCAGCGGCTATGCCTCCACCAGGCACAGACTGTTACGCTCACCTGGTATCCACAGCGACGCAACCCAGCCGGGTTACTCGCTGGTATGCTTCCCAGCTTTGCCCTGATGTGGTCTGCGGGGAAGGTTCTGCCTAGTGGTAGAATTAGGCGTTCTCTCCGTCCTGACTTCTTTGCAGGGGCGCGTTGTCTTTCATGGGCGAGTCCGGTCCAGTTACATCACTGACGCCGGCCTGTTTGATATTGTTCAGGTTGGTCTTATTGCTGTTCTTTAGTTTTGTTGCTACTCTGCATGTCTTTCTTTGTTTAAAATGTCTCCTTTTTCTCCCTTAGGTATGCAGAGCTTCAGCACGGTGAACTGGCTTGGTTGAGCCCCGCTGGTAAATGATGGCGCATTAAAAGCACTATGATGCGGTAAGTAAGTGCTATGCGCAGCACTGCAAAGTCTTGCCTTTGCTAACCTGTGTTTTCCTTCCTTGTAGGTCGCGGTGTTCTTCAGCGCGAGTGGAATGTCCGGAGTGGTGCCAGCCGAGAGGCGACCAGCCAGGTAAGCCTTTTGAACAGTTCGTAATTTGTAAATGTCTCTACAGCTTTCTTTAATGTTGCCTCTATCTTCCTCTTTCAGGTCGTTCTGTCCGGGAGGCGTGCAAATTTGAGGAAGCTGTTCTCAGTAGCTGCGAGTGTTTAAAGATGAAGACTGCAGGTAAGATGCTGCTGATAATGATGTTCCTTTTGTCTCCTTGCAGGTTCTGCTTCTCAGAGGTTCGAGGGAATAGCTGGACACGGTGAGCGTCACGTTGCAAGCTGCAAAGTAACATGAAGCCTGTTCTGCAGTCAGGGTGTGGTTTATATAGCCCAGGTAAAGTAGTATCAGGGAAAGTAGTTTCAGGCCTGCCACACCCAAAACACTAGACCGCATAGCTTGGTTCTTAGGGAACCAAGCTATGTGGATGCCTCCATGTTGGCTAACAATACAATAAAGTAGTTCCCAAGCACATTGTTGTTCATGGTGTATGAGCCTGGCACCATAGGTGCCAGTACTGGCCCCCTGAGGGCTTTTGAAGAGGATGCCAGGCTCTAGAGGCCCGAGTCCTGACTCCACATGGCCAATGGGTTTGCCAGAGGGGGTTTTGGGCGAGGGTCGTGACAGCACTCCCCCCTAAGGCCCCTCCCATGGTGTTCCTTCTGTTTGGCCCAGGTTTGGTTGGGAAGTTCCGATGGAATATCCTGATTAGACGTGGTGCGTGGATATGCTCACTGGGCTCCCGGATCTATCTTGTGGTCCAAATCCTTTCCAATCGATGAGATAATATAGCTTGGTCCTAGAGTATTTAGAGTCCAAGATATCTTTAACTTCAAATTCTGGTTCTCCGTCAACAAGTATGGGCTTAGGTGGTGTCCCAATCCGTGTGCCAGGTTGCATTGTTTTCAGGAGGGACACATGGAATACCGGGTGGATGTGTAGATTAGGTGGTAAATCCAGTTTCACGGCTGCTGGGTTGATAATTGCCTTAATGGTATAGGGTCCTAAGAATCTGGGATGAAAGGTCCGGTTTCCCTTGATAGGTATGAATTTAGCGGCTAACCAAACTTTGTCTCCTACTTGATAATCAGGGGTCTTTTTCCGGTGTTGGTCGGCGAATCTCTTTTGTTTTTCTTTGGCATGAATAAGGTGTTCCTTTGCCCTTTTGAAAGCCTGAGTAATGGTTGTGTGTAGAGTCTTTACCACTGGCATTTACAAGCTGGCTGGAAGGTCTTGTTCAGAGGTATGTGGATGTCTGCCATGAAGGGTATAGAAGGGCGTTTGTCCCATGCTTGAATGCAAAGAATTGTTATATGCATATTCGGCTATCCATAGTAGGTCTTTCCAATTCCTTTGTCTGTGGTGCAGCATGCACCGTAAATATTTCTCGAGTGTCTGATTGGTTCTCTCGGTTTGGCCGTCCGTTTTGGGATGGTGACTGGTAGATAGCCGAACGTCGATCTGCGCCATTGCACAGCATTTTTAACAGAAGTTTGAAACAAACTGGCTGCCTCGATCAAAGAGCAGAACTGAAGGGAAGCCATGTAGCTTAACCACGCCCTCCAGGAACACTTTTGCTAAAGTGGCTGCGTATGGGAGGCCTTTGAGAGGAATAAAATGGGCCATCTTCAAGAATAAGTCCACAACTACAGGGATGGTGTTGAACCCTTGGCTTGGAGGTAGATCAGTGATGAAGTCAAGGTAAAGAGTGTGCCATGGATCTGGAGGAATGTCCAATGGTTGTAGGAGACCAGACCGTTTTTGTTTCTGTGATTTATTTTGTGCACAGACTCCGCAGGACTGAATATACTGAATGATGTCCTTACGCCAGGTAGGCCACCAAAAGTTCTCTTTCACCTTAGCTAGGGTTTTTGGCGATCCCAGGATACCCTTCGATCAGTGAATCGTGATAGCTTGAAATAATATGCTGTTGAAATTCCTTCTTGGGTCCATATAGGCGATCCCTAAAAAAGGGTAGGTGCTCCTTGATGGACATTGTTCTTCTTTAGTTTGCAAGGTAGGCAGCAGGATTCATTGTCCGTTGGATTTCTTTTCATAGTTCTGCTTGTGTTAAGGCTGTCGTGATACCCAAGAGTTTGTCTTCAGGTATAATAGGTACTGTGTCTGGAGTTGTATATACTATTTCATCTATTCCCATGCGAGATAAGGCATCCGCCTTTCCGTTTCTGACTCCTGGTCGAAATGTGATTACATAATCATATTCGGTGAAGAAAAGGGCCTACCGTAATTGACGCGAGGACTGGGCCTTGGCTGTTTTGAGATATTGCAGGTTTCGGTGGTCTGTGATGACTGTAATGGTGTGTCTGGCCCCCAGAACGTAGTGCCTCCAGGCGTTAAAGCCGGGTTTGATAGCCAGGAGTTCCTTGTCCGTGATGGCATAATTAATCTCTGGAGGTGAGAACTTTTCGACCAGAAGGCCACAGGATGGAGCAGGCCGGTTTCCAGGTCTCTCTGTGAAAGGACAGCTCCCATTGCGAGACTGGACGCATCAGTTTCAACGACATAAGGGAGGTCTGGACGAGGATGTCGCAGGATTGAAGCGGAGGTAAACCTTTGTTTAAGTTACTGAAAGGCTTCTTCTGCTTCTTCGGTCCAAGCAAACTTTTTATTGTTTTTTTGTAGTAGTACTGTGATTGGGGGCACAACCTGAGAGAAGTCTGTGATGAACCGGCGGTAGAAGTTCGCAAAGCTCAGCATGCTTTGTGCCCCTTACAGAGACGTCGGTGAAGGCCATTTCCGAATGGCATCTACCTTGTGCACGTCCATTCTGATGCCTCCTGGAGTAAGGATAAAACTAAGAAATTCTACTTTGGTGACGTGAAAAAAGCATTTTTCAAGCTTTGCAAACAAGCGATGTTGACGGAGCTTGGTGAGGACTGAACGAACGTGCCTGACATGATCTTGTTCCGAGGCTGAGTATACTAAAATGTTGTCTATGTACACTAAGGCGCACACATCAATTAACTCTGTAAAGATGTCATTCATGAAATATTGGACTGCCGCAGGAGCGTTGCATAACCCGAAGGGCATGACTTGATATTCAAACAAGCCGTACTTAGTACGGAAGGCGGGTTTCCATTCATCTCCTTTTCTGACTTGGACCAGGTGGTACGCTCCTCGAAGGTCCAATTTGGTATAAATCTGGGCATCTTTAACTTGGTCTAGCATCTCAGGGATAAGTGGCAAGGGGTAGCGGTTCTTCACAGTGATCTGGTTCAATGCGCGGTAGTCAATACAGGTTCTCAAGTCTCCTTCCTTTTTCGGTACGAAGAACAAAGGACAGGCTGCAGGGGTCTTCGAAGGACAGATAAATCCATTTGCAAGGTGCTGGTCTAAATAGGATTTCAAATGAAGGTTTTCTGGTTCTGTGAGAGCGTAGATCCTGCTGCAAGGGATTTGTGCACGAGGAACAAGGTCGATCTGACAGTCATAGGGCCTGTGCAGCGGCAATGTATTGGCTTGGTCCTTTCGGAAAACATCCTGGAAATCATGGTATTCACTTGGCAAGGTATTAGTTGCTCCCGGGGTTGATACTGTCACTCCGGGAGTCATGGGGATACAGACGTCGGGTTTCTCCTCTTGGTAATAGCAGCCAGGGGAGCAGTCACCGGGGAAGGTTAATTTACGTGCCTGCCAGTCTATCAAAGGGTTGTGAGCAACCAACCATGGCATCCCTAGTATTAGCCTGAACTGAGGTGTCCTGATGAGATCGAATGAAATAGACTCCCGATGTCCGTCCTGGCACAGCAAGGTTACCCTGGCTGTGCACTGGGTTACTGGTCCGGAAGCGATTTCTGTCCCATCCACGGTGGTTACCTTGTCCATAGTTGGCTTAGAACACAAAGGAAGCCCCATCTCTGCTGCCAGTTCTCGATCAATATAATTTTCAACTGCTCCGCTATCGATGTATGCTTCAACGGCATGCATTCTTGACAACTGTTGGTGGTTAATTAAGATCACTGGTATTGCATAGTGCGATGTCAGCAACTCTTTCTTCTCACTCGACAAACTGCCCTCTATGTTTGTCGAGCCTGGTAGTTTCCCGATTCCTTAGCTTCATCCTTCTCTGTGGCCCTGACTGTTCTTCTTGGGGGTTTTACTGGACAGTCTTTCAGGATATGTCCTGGTTTCCCACAATACAAACAAAGCTGTTGTTGTCTTCTTTTGTCCTGCTCTTGTTTTGTTAATGGAGGCCGTATCCCTCCAATCTGCATGGGTTCTACAGCATTTTCAGGTACACAGGGTGTGTTTTCCCTTGGTCAAACATACACGGTCCGAGGGTCCGTCTTAGACCGGTCTGTCTAGCTGCATGACCAGATTTATGAATTCTGCACAGTCTCTGGGTGGATCAACCACCTGGGTTAATATGTCCTTTAATTCGCTTTGTAAGCCTCGATGGAATAACGTGGTTCTTTTGTTTTCTGGCCACCTAGCTTCGGGAACCAGTCTGTTGAAGCTAGCAATGTACATTAACAAGTCCTGATTCCCCTGTCGGAGGGACAAGAGTTCATTGTCTACTGCTTGTTCCAGGGTATGGCGAGCAAAAAGTGTTTCCATTTCTCTCTGGAACCCCCCCAAAGTCATGTAATAGAGGATCGTCATGGGTTACCAATGGCACCGACCAATCTGCTGCACTACCACTCAGGTATGATAAGACAAAAGCTACCCGAGCTTGGTCGTTGGAAATGCTCCAGGCCTACAAAGAAAATGAAGGTGGCACTGATTGATGAATACTGCATACTTCCGTGGGGCGCCTGAGAACCTTTCTGGTGGTGCCAGGGGCACTGTTCCAGGTAAAGTGATCTGTACCGGAGTGGGTGGTATGGCAGGGTTTTGCATCGTTGGATTGGTTCCAGGTAGAGGCGTCTGTCCTGCCTGTGATTGCAAGTATTGCCTGCTAATCTCTTCAGTGTGTTCTTTGGTCACTATTAGGTCTCTCCGGAGGGAATTAGTCTCTTGTCGGGCAGAATGAACCTCAGCACGAAGCTCTCCTAGTAATTGGGCTAATTGGTCCATTTCTGATGTCTCCATGGTGCCCAGGTGGATTTGTTAGGGTAGGCTTTGTGTTCTGTTACGCTCACCTGGTATCCACACGGACGCCACCCAGCCGGGTTACTCGCTGGTATGCTTCTCAGCTTTGCTCTGATGTGGTCTGCGGGGAAGGTTATGACTGGTGGTAGAATTAGGCGTGCTCTCCGTCCTGCCTTCTTTGCAGGGGCGCATTGTCTTTCATGGGCGAGTGCGGTCCAGTTACTTCACTGATGCTGGCCCGTTTGATATTGTTCAGGTAGGTCTTATTTCTGTTCGTTAGTTTTGTTGCTATCCTGCATGCCTTTCTTTGTTTAAAATATCTCCTTTTTCTCCCTTAGGTATGCAGAGCTTCAGCGCTACGAACTGGCTTGGTTGAGCTCTGCTGGTAAATTATGGCGCATTAAGAGCACTATGATGCGGTAAGTAAGCGTTATGCGCAGTGCTGCAAAGTCTTGGCTTTGCTAACCTGTGTTTTCCTTCCTTGTAGGTCGCAGTGTTCTTCAGTGCGAGTGGAATGTCCAGAGTGGTGCCAGCCGAGAGGCAACCAGCCAGGTAAGCTTTTTGAGCAGTTCGTAATTTGTAAATGTCTCTACAGCTTTCTTTAATGTTGCCTCTATCTTCCTCTTTCAGGTCGTTCTGCCGGGAGGTGTGCAGATTCGAGGAAGCTGTTCTCAGTAGCTGCGAGTGTTTAAACATGAAGACTGCAGGTAAGATGCTGCTGATAATGATGTTCCTTTTGTCTCCTTGCAGGTTCTGCTTCTCCGAGATTCGAGGGAATAGCTGGACACGGTGAGCGTCACGTTGCAAGCTGCGAAGTAACACAAAGCATGTTCTGCAGTCAGGGTGTGGTTTATATAGCCCAGGTAAAGTAGTACCAGGGAAAGTAGTTCCAGGCCTGCCACAACCAAAACACTAGACCGCATTGCTTGGTTCTTAGGGAACCAAGCTATGTGGATGCCTTCAGGTTGTCTGACAATACAATAAAGTAGTTCCCAAGCACATTGTTGCTCATGGTGTATGAGACTGGTGCCATAGGCGCCAGGACTGGCCACATTAGGGCTTTTGAAGAGGATTCCAGGCTCTAGAGGCCCGAGTCCTGGCTCCCCCTGGCCAATGGGTTTGCCAGAGGGGGTTTTGGGTGAGGGTGGTGACACAGACGCAAGGCCCAGTATCGCTGCCAGCAAATTTCATCTTCAGGGAGCGAGGAGACTGGTGCCGCATCCGAGACAACGACCGCAGCTGGTGAGGGGAGGTCCAAGAGGGTGAAAGTGGTCGTGGACTCCTCAGCAGTGTGAGGGAAGGTGAGGTCTCACAGGGAAGATGGTGGGGAGGCATCCAGGTTGGTGGAGAGGAGGAGAGGAGGAGGCCGCATCAGCCCAGTCCATGGGGCCCGGCAGGGGTGATGACGTGGGTGTGACTGGTGCAGTCCAGACTCCGGGGCAGGAGGCAGTGCAGGTCACCGTGAAGGGGCCTGTGCCTAATCCTGCCCTTGGGACTACGACTGCGCCAGAATGCACCTGGGGGCATGCCCCAGGCTGGACCCATCCACAGGTGATGGATGTTTCCACACAAACAGAAACACCAATACCTGCGATGTCGCCATTCGGGACAGAGTGAAACCGTTGCTAGCCAGTATCATGAGGCGTACAGGCACCATTCGTGATGATGTGCAGGCTTCCAATTGGGGGCTTGCACATCATCACAATGAGGTTGTCGTCTCGTGAACTGGCTAGCACATTTCCTTGTCTCGATTGGGTGCGTGGGCTGGCCACTTCTGCAACCCCCTCATCGTCTTCCTCCTCTGTACGCCAGTTGTCCTCCCAGCCCCGATAACACCAGGGCCCCCTGTGAACCTGCCCCAACCCTGGCTGCCAGTCTGGTGGAGAACACATCCCAGCCAGAGTCGGGAGTTGAAGTTGGATCAGCCAAGGTGGTCACCACGTAGAGCCAGCCGGTGACAGGAACTGTGACAATGGAGGGAGAGCAGGCACGAAGGAGCAGGGCACGCGCACAACAGCTCCAGGGGGTGTCATCATCCCGGAGGATATCCTTAAGGAGCAGGCACTGGGCTCTTTGGCAGCAGCAGGCTCGGAGTAGCAGGCTACATTACTCGGGGCATACCAACTCAGAGAGGCAGGTATCAGCCATCAGGCAGGAGGCAAACATGGCTCTTACACAAAGGATGTCTTCTGTTTCGGGCAGCAGATCAGGGCTTAGCGGCAGCGGGCACAGGAGGCACGAGTCAACATGGCCAGGGCAGAGATTTCACTGCATAGGCGGGCTGAGGTCCTCGAGGAGACTTGCAGGGAGTGGGAGAGAAGCATGTTGGAGTCCCTGCAAGCCCTCGAGGTGAGAACGGAGGTCCGCCTAGGGGAACTGGACGCAGTGTTTGATGCCCTGGCAGAGACATTGGGGTAGCATGGTGAGGAGGACTAGCCCACTGCCCTTGTAAATAGTTATTTAGTTACAAGTTTAATTTGATTTTTTTTTATGATTTGGAGTTTTTGGACTCCACTCCTATTATTGTACATAGTTGTTTGTGTGTGATTTACCTTTCATTTTCTTTATGATTTGGAGTGCAGTATGCGCGGGGAAGTTTCATTTGCTATTACATGTGCAGCATCACTGTGTATTGGTCCTCACTGTGTTGGGGGGTTGTGGTAATGATTGGAGTGTACCTGCGGGGGTCCTATGTGGTGTGTGCTGCCTGCAGGGTGTGGTCACGAGTGATGGGTGGTCCCATGTGGTGTGGACTGCCTACGGGGTGTGGTCATGGGTGTTTGGGGGTCCCATGTGGTGTGTGCTGCCTGCGGGGTGTGGTCACAAGTGATGGGGGTCCCATGTGGTGTGGGCTGCCTGCGGGTGTGGTCATGGGTGATGCGGGCTCGGGGGTCCCATGTTGGGTGTGCTGCCTGTGGGGTGTGGTCACAGTGATGGGGGCTTGAGGCATCCCATGTGGTGTGGGCTGCCTGTCGGGTGGCGTCACATGTGATGGGGGCGTTCCTTGTGGTGTGTGCTGCCTGCAGGGTGTGGTCAGGGTGATGGGGGTCCCATGTGGTGTGTGCTGCCTGCGGGGTGAGGTTCCGGGTGGTGGGGGCTGGGGGGTCCCATGTGGTGTGTGCTGCCTGCATGGTGTGGTCACGGGTGATGGGGGTCCCATGTGGCGTGGGCTGCCTGCAGGGTGTGGCCATAGGTGATGGGGGCTGGGGGGTCCCATTTGGTGTGTGCTGCCTGTGGGGTGTGGTCATGGGTGATGGGGGGTCCCATGTGGTGTGGGCTGTCTGTGGGGTGTGTTCACGGGTGATGGGGGCTGAAGGGGGTCTCATTTTGTGGGGGCTGCCTGCGGCATGGCATCACAGGTGATGGGGGCATCTTTTGTGGTGTGTGATGCCTGCGGGTGTGGTCACGGGTGATGGGGGGTCTCATGTGGTGTATGCTGCCTGTGGGGTGTGGTCATGAGTGATGGGGGTCCCATGTGGTGTGGGCTGCCTGCGGGGTGGCCTCACAGGTGATGGGGGAATCCCTTGTGGTGTGGGCTGCCTGCGTGGTGTGGTCATGGGTAATAGGGGGAACCCATGTGGTGTGGGCTGCCTGCGGGGTGTGGTCACAGGTGATGGGGTCCCATGTGGTGTGGGCTGCCTGCGGGGTGTGGTCACAGGTGATGGGGGTCCCATGTGGTGTGGGCTCCCTGTGGGGTGTGGTCATGGGTAATGGGGGCTGGGTCGGGTCCCATGTGGTGTGTGCTGCCTGCGAGGTGTGGTCACAGGTGATAGGGGTCCTGTGGGGTGTGGTCATGGGTGATGGGGCTGAGGGGGTCCCATGTGGTGTGTGCTGCCTGCAGAGTGTGGTCACAGGTGATGGGGGTCCCATGTGGTGTGGGCTCCCTGTGGGGTGTGGTCATGGGTGATGGGGGCTGGGTCGGGTCCCATGTGGTTGTGGTGCCTGCGAGGTGTGGTCATGGGTGATAGGGGTCCCATGTGGTGTGGGCTGCCTGCGAGGTGTGGACATGGGTGATGGTGGCTGGGGGGGGTCCCATGTGGTGTTGGCTGCCTGCGAGGTGTGGACATGGGTGATGGGGGCTGGGGGAATACCATGTGGTGTGGGCTGTCTGCGGGGTGCCATCACAGGTGATGGGGCATCCCTTGTGGTGTGTGCTGCCAGCGGGTGTGGTCATGGGTGAGGGAGGGTCTCATGTGGTGTATGCTACCTATGGGGTGTGGCCACGGGTGATGGGGGCTGGGGGAGTCCCATGTGTTGTGTGCTGCCTGTGGGGTGTGGTCACGGGTGATGGGGGGTCCCATGTGGTGTGGGCTGCCTGCGGGGTGTGGTCACAGGTGATGGGGGGTCCCATGTGGTGTGGGCTGCCTGCGGGGTGGCCTCACAGGTGATGGGGCATCCCTTGTCATGTGGGCTGCCTGCGGGGTGTGGTCACATGTGATGGGGATTGGGGGGGTCCCATGTGGTGTGTGCTGCCTGCGGGGTGTGGTCACGGGTGATGGGGATGTGGTGTGTGCTGCCTGCGGTGCGTGGTCACGGGTGATGGGGGCTGGGGTGTGGCTGTCCCATCAGGAGGGATCTGCTTCCCATGGATTTGTGCATTGATCATGGGGTACACGCTGAGTTTCTACGCGATTTCACTGGGGTGCGGACGGGGAACACACTTCATTGTCAAGGCTTGGGGAGTCTACCATCTACAAAATTCCTTCTTGTGCTCCCAAGGAAACACTGTGGTCCACATCGTCACAGGCCGGGTCTTCTACTAATCCTGTCAAGCTGGTAGAGGCAGATAAATGTTGGTTGATAATTGGTTTGTAAATGCCTTCTTGTGCTGCTTTGTTATTTGCCAAACATCCTTCATTTTGGGTCAAACAAGTGACAATCGTTAACAGATGTACCTCTGCTTGTAAAGATAGACAGAGATTTAGAAAAGAATTGCTATTATCTATTTCAATGGATCCACAAACCATTTTACACTGGTCACTCCCAGTCTCCAGCACTGACTCACCTCACAGCCAGGCCCCTGCACTCTAAAATAATTAGTGATCTTAGCGCCTGAAGGGGAGTAAGATGTTAAAACAGGCAGTCTCAGGGGGGCCAATACAGCTGCACTATCTGCTGTTTGAGTAAAGACTCCTGCCTTTTCAAGTTTTTTATTACGGCATAAATCGTAATCTCGCTTGGGAGGCATATTAATACTGTAGTCCGCAAACGTTCTTTGACAGAGCAAGCCAGTGAGAGGTAGGTGTAAAATACAACAAAGTTGGCCTTCTCCCTAAACAGTCTTTACTCACTTTTTCCGATTTAAGTGGCGATGACTGTGGGCGGCTGCCTGAGCGTCCCTTTAGAGAGTTCAGTGACTATCCACACTTTGCTCCACACGCTAAAATCTACAGTTAAAATATGCGCTGCAAGGCAGACCAAGTAGTCTCCAGGTAAGGCTGTAGGGGGAAGCGAGAGTAGTGGTAGAGTGAGCAAGCAGGGGTAGAGAGAGTGGGGGTAGGGTGGGTGGGGGTAGAGAGAGTGGGGGTACGGTGGGTGGGGATAGAGAGAGTGCTTGCAGGGTTGGTGGGGTTGGAGAGAGTGGTGTTAGGGTGGGGGGAAAGGACTGCATAGAGAACTCACTGTGGCAACCAGCACAGAGAGAACACAGGCTTCCAAATGGGATTGCGCTGTATGCCTGCCAGCCATGGAGACATCTTCTTCGCCCTTCCTCGGCACAACTAAAGCAAGCCCAAAGATGGTCTGTGGCAGAGAGGGCGTTCACACGGGCGTAATGCTGCAAGCCTGGCCTTGATATGAGCTGGGGAAATGGCCCAGAAATATGCATGAGAAGCAGCTGAGGCAAAACAGCACAGTCACGACAAAACAAGCACATCACAGACCTCCATAAACTGTATGCATATGCCGGGGATGCTGCCAGGCTTCAACTGGCTGCAGATTTGACTCGAAACAAGATCACTCCACCTTAAACATAGTGCACAGGAGTTTAAGGCAAAAAACACATTGGTGCACACAAATAAGAAAAAAAAACCGATGGTATATTGTAAAGTGCAGTAATTTGCTCCCACTTCGGAGCTGCACAGCTTCCACAACAACAGCAGCGGGGCTCCAGGTGTAAGTGAGAAGGTGAAGGGCGAAATGATGCTTAGGCGATTTCATCGCCAAGCAGAGGCACGTTGCCATGGCAACACCATACACTGCCCCCTAATTCCTCTTTCTTTTTTTTTTTTAAATATTTCTATTGCAACGTTTTAGCAATTAGGTGGCTTATACCAAAATATTGAGACAAATTAAGATGCAGCTGTGCCTTCACAGCTAGTGAAAAAAGAATGAAGCAATGAGATGCATGCAGAAGAGCATATTTTGAACTTGCACTGAAAAGAGATTTTATGACAGAAGTTTTATAAATATTATGGCCATTATATGTAACTGTTTTATGGCATCAAGTTAAAAAGCCAAAATGGCAAGTGAAAAGTTACCCTTACCAGTATAACGTTCTAGATGACCAACATTCGATCTTTTTGAAGATAATAAGAAGTTTTGCCCTGTGATTCCAAGGCAGCCAAACTGTTGCCAGTATTGTGCAGCAGTCACCAAGATCTATATATGTAAAACGTTTAGGTATGTTTCCGTGCCTGCACCTCAAACATTCTGTGTCATTTCAAGTTACTTCTTTCGGCTCCCACTTCTCTTCACACAGGGCATGGCGGTTCAAGTGTCAATGAAGAGTTAATTACCGGCTCAACGTTTCAGTCTCTAAAGTGCAACCTAAGACAAATGCCTCCTCATGAGCTAAAACTGAAGGTAGGTGTTGCAATTATACTACTACACAATCTTATGCCATCACAGGGACGCTGCAATGGAACAAAGTTGACAATTATGCATCTACAAAGACACATCATAGAGTCCTGTGTAATGGATGGATTCAACTTAGATACTGTTTTCATACTTCACACACCTCTCATTCCTGCTGATACAAATATGCCTTTCAAATTCAAAAGAAGAACTTTTCCTATGTTTACCCTTTTCAATGACCATTAGTAAGTCACAAGGACATGCACACACTTCCTGGAAGCGATCAGTGGTAATTTCCGATATTTAAAAAGGGCGACAGAAGTGACCCTATCAATTACTGACCAATATTGAACTTTGAGAGATGCTAGATCGGCGTATGTTACCCTGGGCACAGCTATTGTAATTTAAACACTGTAAATCAAGAAACATGCATCAATGTACCATGCCACTTGAAGACGAATCAATCACACAGAAATACAATAAGAGGTAGGGGCCGGGCAAGCTCCTTGCCTAGTGAGTAACGTTCCTGTATCCAAGGGAGAGCTTTTCGGCCTCCAGGCGGCTTTCGCAACCGTGCCGTGGGAAACAACCAACTATAAACCATAAGTCAAATGATAGCTATCACGTGAGCATGAGGCGATCAAGAGAGCTCACAGGTAATATGCAGGTAAGAAGGGATCCTGAAACTAACTGAAGCCTGTTGACATAACATACTCAGTCCGGGGTGATAAGAAATATGTAATTAGTAAAGGACAGCCAACATTAATGAACACAGTGGTTAGAGTAGAACAAATTGGGAATGTATTCATGATAATGAAATGGGGGGACCCCCATTACGTCCATTACAATTATATAAATATTATCCCATATTCTGTGGTCCAATAAATGCAAGATTGCATACAAGAGTTAAACTTATGGAAACCCTGGCGATCGATTCGTCTTAAAACGGTATGGTACATCAAAGGCATGTTTCTTGATTTACTGTGTTTACATTCCATTTTGGGGATTGCTGCACAATGCTGACAACAGTTCCATTGCCTTGGAATCACGAGGCTAACTTCTTATCATCTTCAAACAGATCGAATGTTGGCCATCTAGAACTTTTTTTTTTTGTAAACTTTTTTTTTTGGTTTGCAAATCACAACACAGCTGTTTAACATTATTCCGTATTCTGACACATACCATATGATAATACATTGACCTTGCATCCCCTGTTCCTGAACAGTAATCAGGTATCTTTATATGTTTGCAGAGTCCAACGTATCAAAAGGGTTCTGGCCTATCTGGTCTTGGGTAGAGTCTATTCCCAATCAGTGGTCTCTTCATCGGATAATGTTCCATTCAGATATGCTCTAAACGGAGACCATATGTCTTTTGGTCTACTCGTTATTGGCGTCATTCCTCTGTAGTTTTCTTCAACTTCATTGATGTATGTTATCCCTTTAAGGAGACGGTCTGTGCGGGGTTCGTGCTTACTTTTCCATGTTTGAAGGATACATTTGTTTGCTATTACACATGTTACATTAAATAATCGTCTAGTTTTCTCTGATACCTTCCCAATGTCCCCGAACAAGTATTTTTGGGGGCTGAGGTGGGCCGGAATCTGTGTAAGCTCTTCAATCAATCCCACCACCTCCCACCAGAACCCAGCTATAAGGGGACATGACCAGTACATATGGAATGCATCAGCGCCAGGGCTTCCACACTTCGGGCAGTCTGTTGCCAAAGTTTTGTAGAATTTCGCCATTTTAACAGGGGTATAATGGAGCTTGTTCAATATCTTAAATTGTCTTAGCCTGAGGCCCGCATTCAGTGAGACTTTTTTAGGCAAAAGGCAATCTCTTGACCATTTCCCCTCCTCTATGGTTCTGCCCATGTCTGCCTCCCATGAGGCTTTGATGTTGTTCAGAGATTTTGAGTGTGTCTGAATTATATTGTATAGCTTCGACACCACTGTACCAGATTGTGAATAGAGGGACAGAAAGCATGCATGTGTGGGTGGTTCATTCGGGTACGATGGCCACCGCTTCTTGAAAGCAGTTTTCATGCTGTGGTATTGAAGAACGGCCAATTGGGATCTTCCCACTGTGTGTGCGAAATCTTCTCTGTGACAAATTTACCATCTGGAAACATGTTTAACATTCTGATTTCATACTCCAGGACCCATGTCTTATGTATACTTGTATCATATGAGGATTGGATGCCCAGGAAGTTCCACAACGGGGCCTGCAAATCATAGGGTGTGTCTATTTGCAGTCTTTTACTAATCATGGCCCATGCTGCAATCGTGGAGGTTGCCGGGTAAAACTTGCATTTTTTTTTTTTTTATTTGTAACATCTAGTTTTTACAAAACTTTTATTACAACTTATCCTAAGATCATTAGTGACGCTTTCCATTGACAATTTAGTTCGTGTCTTTTCGGATTAGGACTGTGTCTAGAAAGTTTATCACTGAACAGGTAAGATGTATCGAGCTTCCACTCAGTATCCGAAACCACAGATCTTCCATCTCTTCGTTTACTGGCTTGAATTTGCTCAAATGGATGGAACGCAACTTGTTTAGGGCCACACATTCAATTATCAGATGTTTTAGTGACTCTGCAAAGAGTTTGCAGTGCCGACAGGCTTCTTCGGTATCTGGTTTCATTTTTCTCGTCACCATCATGTGGTTCGTTTTCAAAAGATTTAGAGGCCGATTCATGGAATAATTAGCGCGGCGCAAGTGGGCAAAAACGTGCGAATCGCAGTGGAATAGCGAAAATCGCAGTGCAAGTGCGAAAATCGCACGAAAAGCAGCGCACATCGATTCATGGAAGTACGTGTGCGAGAAAACCAGCGGATGTGCGATAAAAAAGTGCGCGGCGCACGTTGGCGCACAGACCATCTAACAGCGAGCGCCAGGTCACAGCGAAAATCGCACAGGCCAGAGCGAAAATCGCACATAGCGCGGCGCACGCAACAAAAGTAGGCGGAACACGGGCGTAACACTCGGCATGGGGAACAACTTGCCAAAACGTGGGCGTCACGGGGGAAGTACAGGGCACAAGTGCGCGGAACGCCCACACGCTCGCCTACAACACGTATTCATGGAATAGAATAGGGCAAAAAAGCGCACGCTCAAACCAGCGCACAGGCACAAACACGACCGCCACAAGAAAGCAGGCGGTAGCGTCTCTGCGGCTGTAAGAAATGTGCGCCAAAAGGTGCGCCAACAAATAGCACCTATATACTGCCATGATGAATGTCCTATACTGTGGCCCTCCAGGACAAATGACGTGCAAAGGGGTACCCACAAACACGGACCCGCTGACAAAAAATACGTGTGTGTGTATACCGGGGTGCGCGGGAAGTGTCACACGCGATTTGGCCGGGTACGTGGATTTCAGGGGTGCGCGGGAAGTTCCACACGCGATTGGCCCAGTGCGAGCAGGGTACGTGTATTTCAGGGGTGCGCGGGAAGTTCCACACGCGAATTCTGCAGGGTACGTGCATTTCAGGGGTGCACGGGAAGTTCCACACGCGATTGGCCCAGTGCGAGCAGGGTACGTGTATTTCAGGGGTGCGCGGGAAGTTCCACACGCGAATTCTGCAGGGTACGTGCATTTCAGGGGTGCGCGGGAAGTTCCACACGCGATTGGCCCAGTGCGAGCAGGGTACGTGTATTTCAGGGGTGCGCGGGAAGTTCCACACGCGATTGGCCCAGTGCGAGCAGGGTATGTGTATTTCAGGGGTGCGCGGGAAGTTCCACACGCGATTGGCCCAGTGCGAGCAGGGTACGTGTATTTCAGGGGTGCGCGGGAAGTCCCACACGCGAATTCTGCAGGGTACGTGCATTTCAGGGGTGCGCGGGAAGTTCCACACGCGAATGGGCCAGTGCGAGCAGGGTACGTGTATTACATGGGTGCGCGGGAAGTTCCACACGCGATTCCATCAGGGTACGTGTATTTCAGGGGTGCGCGGGAAGTTACACACGCGATTGGCCCAGTGCGAGCAGGGTACGTGTATTACATGGGTGCGCGGGAAGTTCCACACGCGATTCCATCAGGGTACATGTATTTCAGGGGTGCGCGGGAAGTTACACATGCGATTGGCCCAGTGCGAGCAGGGTACGTGTATTTCAGGGGTGCGCGGGAAGTTCCACACGCGATTCCATCAGGGTACGTGTATTTCAGGGGTGCGCGGGAAGTTACACACGCGATTGGCCCAGTGCGAGCAGGGTACGTGTATTTCAGGGGTGCGCGGTAAGTTGCACACGCGATACCAGCAGGGAATGTGTATTTCAGGGGTCTGGGGAGTACTACACGTGAATTGGCCTTGTGGGTCCTCCCAGGTGTACGCTCCACAACCTCCACGGCCCCTGCAGGCAGCCCACACCACGGGGGACTACCCTGCACCCCTGCTCATGTCCCGCAGGCAGCCCATCCACCATGGGCATGCCCCCAGCCAACCCACATGTCACCTTGCACTACTGATCAACAATGCATGTCTCCCACCGCCCCCACCCCCCAGCAGTGCAGGGGCAGCCTCCACCAGGCACCCACTCATGTCTCCCACCACCCCCACCCCCCAGCAGTGCAGGGGCAGCCCCCACCAGGCCCCCACTCATGTCTCCCACCACCCCCACCCCCCTGCCACCATGGGCAGCCTCCACCAGGCCCCCACTCATGTCTCCCACCACCCCCACCCCCCTGCCACCATGGGCAGCCTCCACCAGGCCCCCACTCATGTCTCCCACCACCCCACCCCCCAGCAGTGCAGGGGCAGCCCCCACCAGGCCCCCACTCATGTCTCCCACCACCCCCACCCCCCTGCCACCATGGGCAGCCTCCACCAGGCCCCCACTCATGTCTCCCACCACCCCCACCCCCCAGCAGTGCAGGGGCAACCTCCACAGGCACCCACTCATGTCTCCCACCACCCCCACCCCCCAGCAGTGCAGGGCCAGCCCCCACCAGGCCCCCACTCATGTCTCCCACCACCCCCACCCCCCTGCCACCATGGGCAGCCTCCACCAGGCCCCCACTCATATCTCCCACCACCCCACCCCCCAGCAGTGCAGGGGCAGCCTCCACCAGGCCCCCACTCATGTCTACCACCACCCCCACCTCCCTGCCACCATGGGCAGCCTCCACCAGGCCCCCACTCATGTCTCCCACCACCCCCACCCCCCAGCAGTGCAGGGGCAGCCCCCATCAGGCCCCCACTCATGTCTCCCACCACCCCACCCCCCTGCCACCATGGGCAGCCTCCACCAGGCCCCCACTCATGTCTCCCACCACCCCCACCCCCCAGCAGTGCAGGGGCAGCCTCCACAGGCACCCACTCATGTCTCCCACCACCCCCACCCCCCAGCAGTGCAGGGCCAGCCCCCACCAGGCCCCCACTCATGTATCCCACCACCCCCACCCCCCTGCCACCATGGGCAGCCTCCACCAGGCCCCCACTCATGTCTCCCACCACCCCCACCCCCCAGCAGTGCAGGGGCAGCCTCCACCAGGCCCCCACTCATGTCTACCACCACCCCCACCTCCCTGCCACCATGGGCAGCCTCCACCAGGCCCCGACTCATGTCTCCCACCACCCCCACCCCCCAGCAGTGCAGGGGCAGCCTCCACCAGGCCCCCACTCATGTCTACCACCACCCCCACCCCCCTGCCACCATGGGCAGCCTCCACCAGGCCCCCACTCATGTCTCCCACCACCCCCACCCCCCAGCAGTGCAGGGGCAGCCTCCACCAGGCACCCACTCATGTCTCCCACCACCCCCACCCCCCAGCAGTGCAGGGGCAGCCCCCACCAGGCCCCCACTCATGTCACTCACCACCCCCACCCCCCTGCCACCATGGGCAGCCTCCACCAGGCCCCCACTCATGTCTCCCACCACCCCCACCCCCCAGCAGCGCAGGGGCAGCCTCCACCAGGCCCCCACTCATGTCTACCACCCCCCCACCCCCCTGCCACCATGGGCAGCCTCCACCAGGCCCCTACTCATGTCTCCCACCACCCCCACCCCCCTGCCACCATGGGCAGCCTCCACCAGGCCCCCACTCATGTCTCCCACCACCCCCACCCCCCTGCCACCATGGGCAGCCTCCACCAGGTCCCCACTCATGTCTCCCACCACCCCCACCCCCCTGCCACCATGGGCAGCCCCCACCAGGCCCCCACTCATGTCTCCCACCACCCCCACCCCCCTGCCACCATGGGCAGCCTCCACCAGGCCCCCACTCATGTCTCCCACCACACCCACCCCCCTGCCACCATGGGCAGCCTCCACCAGGCCCCCACTCATGTCTCCCACCACCCCCACCCCCCAGCAGTGCAGGGGCAGCCCCCACCAGGCCCCCACTCATGTCTCCCACCACCCCCACCCCCCTGCCACCATGGGCAGCCTCCACCAGGCCCCCACTCATGTCTCCCACCACCCCCACCCCCCAGCAGTGCAGGGGCAGCCTCCACCAGGCACCCACTCATGTCTCCCACCACCCCTACCCCCCAGCAGTGCAGGGGAGCCCCCACCAGGCCCCCACTCATGTCTCCCACCACCCCCACCCCCCTGCCACCATGGGCAGCCTCCACCAGGCCCCCACTCATGTCTCCCACCACCCCCACCCCCCAGCAGTGCAGGGGCAGCCTCCACCAGGCCCCCACTCATGTCTACCACCACCCCCACCCCCCTGCCACCATGGGCAGCCTCCACCAGGCCCCCACTCATGTCTCCCACCACCTCCACCCCCCAGCAGTGCAGGGGCAGCCTCCACCAGGCACCCACACATGTCTCCCACCACCCCCACCCCCTAGCAGTGCAGGGGCAGCCTCCACCAGGCCTCCACTCATGTCTACCACCACCCCCACCCCCCTGCCACCATGGGCAGCCTCCACCAGGCCCCCACTCATGTCTCCCACCACCCCCACCCCCCAGCAGTGCAGGGGCAGCCTCCACCAGGCACCCACTCATGTCTCCCACCACCCTCACCCCCAGCAGTGCAGGGGCAGCCCCCACCAGGCCCCCACTCATGTCTCCCACCACCCCCACCCCCCTGCCACCATGGGCAGCCTCCACCAGGCCCCCACTCATGTCTCCCACCACCCCCACCCCCCAGCAGTGCAGGGGCAGCCTCCACCAGGCCCCCACTCATGTCTACCACCACCCCCACCCCCCTGCCACCATGGGCAGCCTCCACCAGGCCCCCACTCATGTCTCCCACCACCCCCACCCTCCAGCAGTGCAGGGGCACCCTCCACCAGGCACCCACTCATGTCTCCCACCACCCCCACCCCCCAGCAGTGCAGGGGCAGCCCCCACCAGGCCCCCACTCATGTCTCCCACCACCCCCACCCCCTGCCACCATGCGCAGCCTCCACCAGGCCCCCACTCATGTCTCCCACCACCCCCACCCCCCTGCCACCATGGGCAGCCTCCACCAGGTCCCCACTCATGTCTCCCACCACCCCCACCCCCCTGCCACCATGGGCAGCCTCCACCAGGCCCCCACTCATGTCTCCCACCACCCCCACCCCCCTGCCACCATGGGCAGCCCCCACTAGGCCCCCACTCATGTCTCCCATCACCCCCACCCCCCTGCCACCATGGGCAGCCTCCACCAGGCCCCCACTCATGTCTCCCCCCACACCCACCCCCGTGCCACCATGGGCAGCCTCCACCAGGCCCCCACTCATGTCTCCCACCACCCCCACCCCCCAGCAGTGCAGGGGCAGCCCCCGCCAGGCCCCCACTCATGTCTCCCACCACCCCCACCCCCCTGCCACCATGGGCAGCCTCCACCAGGCCCCCACTCATGTCTCCCACCACCCCCACCCCCCAGCAGTGCAGGGGCAGCCTCCACCAGGCACCCACTCATGTCTCCCACCACCCCCACCCCCCAGCAGTGCAGGGGCAGCCCCCACCAAGCCCCCACTCATGTCTCCCACCACCCTGCCACCATGGGCAGCCTCCACCAGGCCCCCACTCATGTCTCCCACCACCCCCACCCCCCAGCAGTGCAGGGGCAGCCTCCACCAGGCCCCCACTCATGTCTACCACCACCCCCACCCCCCTGCCACCATGGGCAGCCTCCACCAAGCCCCCACTCATGTCTCCCACCACCCCCACCCCCCAGCAGTGCAGGGGCAGCCTCCACCAGGCACCCACTCATGTTTCCCACCACCCCCACCCCCCAGCATTGCAGGGGCAGCCTCCACCAGGCCCCCACTCATGTCTACCACCACCCCCACCCCCCTGCCACCATGGGCAGCCTCCACCAGGCCCCCACTCATGTCTCCCACCACCCCCACCCCCCAGCAGTGCAGGGGCAGCCTCCACCAGGCACCCACTCATGTCTCCCACCAACCCCACCCCCCAGCAGTGCAGGGGCAGCCTCCACCAGGCCCCCACTCATGTCTACCACCACCCCCACCCCCCTGCCACCATGGGCAGCCTCCACCAGGCACCCACTCATGTCTCCCACCACCCCCACCCCCCAGCAGTGCAGGGGCAGCCCCCACCAGGCCCACACTCATGTCTCCCACCACCCCCCCCCTGCCACCATGGGCAGCCTCCACCAGGCCCCCACTCATGTCTCCCACCACCCCCACCCCCCTGCCACCATGGGCAGCCTCCACCAGGCCCCCACTCATGTCTCCCACCACCCCCACCCCCCTGCCACCATGGGCAGCCCCCACCAGGCCCCCACTCATGTCTCCCACCACCCCCACCCCCCTGCCACCATGGGCAGCCTCCACCAGGCCCCCACTCATGTCTCCCACCACCCCCAGCCCCCTGCCACCATGGGCAGCCTCCACCAGGCCCCCACTCATGTCTCCCACCACCCCCACCCCCCTGCCACTATGGGCAGCCTCCACCAGGCCCCCACTCATGTCTCCCACCACCCCCACCCCCCTGCCACCATGGGCAGCCTCCACCAGGCCCCCACTCATGTCTCCCACCACCCCCACCCCCCAGCAGTGCAGGGGCAGCCTCCACCAGGCACCCACTCATGTCTCCCACCAACCCCACCCCCCAGCAGTGCAGGGGCAGCCTCCACCAGGCCCCCACTCATGTCTACCACCACCCCCACCCCCCTGCCACCACGGGCAGCCTCCACCAGGCACCCACTCATGTCTCCCACCACCCCCACCCCCCAGCAGTGCAGGGGCAGCCCCCACCAGGCCCCCACTCATGTCTCCCACCACCCCCCCCTGCCACCATGGGCAGCCTCCACCAGGCCCCCACTCATGTCTCCCACCACCTCCACCCTCCTGCCACCATGGGCAGCCTCCACCAGGCCCCCACTCATGTCTCCCACCACCCCCACCCCCCTGCCACCATGGGCAGCCCCCACCAGGCCCCCACTCATGTCTCCCACCACCCCCACCCCCCTGCCACCATGGGCAGCCTCCACCAGGCCCCCACTCATGTCTCCCACCACCCCCAGCCCCCTGCCACCATGGGCAGCCTCCACCAGGCCCCCACTCATGTCTCCCACCACCCCCACCCCCCTGCCACTATGGGCAGCCTCCACCAGGCCCCCACTCATGTCTCCCACCACCCCCACCCCCCTGCCACCATGGGCAGCCCCCACCAGGCCCCCACTCATGTCTCCCACCACCCCCACCCCCCTGCCACCATGGGCAGCCTCCACCAGGCCCCCACTCATGTCTCCCACCACCCCCACCCCCTGCCACCATGGGCAGCCTCCACCAGGCCCCCACTCATGTCTCCCACCACCCCCACCCCCCAGCAGTGCAGGGACAGCCCCCACCAGGCCCCCACTCATGTCTCCCACCACCCCCACCCCCCTGCCACCATGGGCAGCCTCCACCAGGCCCCCACTCATGTCTCCCACCACCCCCACCCCCCTGCCACCATGGGCAGCCTCCACCAGGCCCCCACTCATGTCTCCCACCACCCCAACCCCCTGCCACCATGGGCAGCCTCCACCAGGCCCCCACTCATGTCTCCCACCACCCCCACCCCCCTGCCACCATGGGCAGCCCCCACCAGGCCCCCACTCATGTCTCCCACCACCCCCACCCCCCTGCCACCATGGGCAGCCTCCACCAGGCCCCCACTCATGTCTCCCACCACCCCCACCCCCCTGCCACCATGGGCAGCCTCCACCAGGCCCCCACTCATGTCTCCCACCACCCCCACCCACCAGCAGTGCAGGGGCAGCCCCCACCAGGCCCCCACTCATGTCTCCCACCACTCCCACCCCCCTGCCACCATGGGCAGCCTCCACCAGGCCCCCACTCATGTCTCCCACCACCCCCACCCCCCAGCAGTGCAGGGGCAGCCTCCACCAGGCCCCCACTCATGTCTCCCACCACCCCCACCCCCCAGCAGTGCAGGGGCAGCCCCCACCAGGCCCCCACTCATGTGTCCCACCACCCCCACCCCCCTGCCACCATGGGCAGCCTCCATCAGGCCCCCACTCATGTCTCCCACCACCCCCACCCTCCAGCAGTGCAGGGGCAGCCTCCACCAGGCACCCACTCATGTCTCCCACCACCCCACCCCCCAGCAGTGCAGGGGCAGCCCCCACCAGGCCCCCACTCATGTCTCCCACCACCCCCACCCCCCTGCCACCATGGGCAGCCTCCACAAGGCCCCCACTCATGTCTCCCACCACCCCCACCCCCCAGCAGTGCAGGGGCAGCCTCCACCAGGCCCCCACTCATGTCTCCCACCGCCCCCACCCCCCTGCCACCATGGGCAGCCTCCACCAGGCCCCCACTCATGTCTCCCACCACCCCCACCCCCCAGCAGTGCAGTGGCAGCCTCCACCAGGTGCTCACAATCCCCAATCATGTGCGTAATGGACAGCCTCCACATCCAAAAAGCCCTACCAAGTAACCCATTCACCCACATGGAAATGGAAATCACATGTTACACCCCCAATGTTCATGAAGCTAATGAACCCATGTCAGTCACACACAATGGTTGCAATATAATGGGAAAACACACAACATGACATGCATGAAACCAATGAGATGATACCACACAGTGAAGTATGCAAACAAAATTGTATTAAAAAATAAATAAGAATGCTAAAGAAAGAAAACTAACTACAATGTGAATGAGAAAAAAAAACATGCATGTCCGTATAAAAAACTACCAAGGGTCCATGAGCCCAACTGAACAAAGGAAACCTACTAAAAAACCTACCTAAAAATCAACTATATACAAAAAGTGGAGCAGTGTCCGTCGACTCCAAATCATAATTAGAAAGAAAGGAAACCTAAAACTAAAGAACTATATACAAAGGTGGCGGGCAGTCCAGCGGCTCACTCCGTGGTGTCCCGGGCCAGGGCATCATCGAACTCCTGTTCGATGTCCCGGAGGCGGTCCAGTTCCATGGCCCCGAGGGTCTGCAGGGACGACGCTGTGTCCTCCTCCAACCTCCTGCGGATTGCCTCGAGGCACTCGGCCCGCCTCAGGGCCCTCCGCATGGAGTTCTCCGCCCTGACCATTGTGAGCCGCGCCTCTTCCGCCCGCCGCTGCTCCGCACCTATGGCGTGGCCCAACCGCTGCCACACGGAAGACACTCTCTGTCCTGGGTCCCCCTGCCCTCCGGCCGATGGCCGCCCCTCCGATGTCGAAATCCCCGAGCCTTCATGTCTCCCACCATGTTGCTGCTGCTGCTGCTCTGCCTCTGCCCGTGCACTGCCTCCTGCTGCCTGCACATCCTCCGCCGGCTGGGGTGCACTTGTTGATGTGGCCACCCCTGCTGGACCTCTGACTCCCGACTGTGGCAGGGATGCCTCCTCCACCAGCCTGGCCGCACCGTCAGAGGCAGCTCCACAGGGCACCCAGGTGACTGATGGGTGGGAAGATGGCACAGAGGACGACTGGCGCGTAGGGGGTCCAGTTGAGGAGGGGGTCGGAGCAAGCCCCATCAGACGGAGGAATCCGGCCTGGGTGACCTGTCCCAGCAGGCTGACGTGGTCAACGAGCCATTCGAGATGACGTGCAGTCTCTCCATGAAAAGACTGCAGGTCACCTCGCATGGCCCGTTGACGCAACGCCACACCAGCCAGGACAGGCTCAACCCGGACCTGGATGGCCACGTCCGCAGGCAGAGGAAGGCCAGTTGACGTCAGCTCATCCCCTGCCTGAAAACGGGTCTGGACGTAGGCATCCCTGCTGGTGCAAGATGATGCAGGGACAGGATCGGGGAAAGGATTGCACACAGGCACCTCCGCAGCCGCCTGTGCTGCCTCCTGTCCCTGGTCCTGCACTGCACCACTAGCACCAGTGGGATCCCCACCTCCAGACCCCGTCTCTGGTGCTTGCGCGGCCCCCTCCTCCACCAAACCCCCCACCAACCTGGATGACTCCGTGCCATTTTCCCCTGTTGGGCCCTGTGGGGTCCCAGCTGCCCCTTCTGCTGCCGAGGAGTCCAACTGCAACCTCCGCCTCTTGGACCTCCCCCCGGCAGCTGCGGCCTGGGACGCGGCACCGGACTCCTCACTCCCCGACGAGATGACAACACGAAAGGGGAGCCAGGCCTTGCGTCTCCGGCTGGCGGTCGGATCCCCGCTGCTGTGCTCCACAGCACCTTCTCCGCCCTCTTCATCAGTTGACGCTGCAGACAGGGAGAAACAAAACACAGGCATCAGGGCACTGTACAATGGACACATACACGCATGACAGTTGCATATGAGTGGCATTGGCAAACCTCAGACATGTCATCACAATCCCCAACACACATGTCATTGCAACTGGCACACATGAGCCATACCACAGCCATTTTGCAACTGCCAGCACCATCCCTACACATACAACAGCATCAGCAGCCAAAGGGGAGCCAGACATCACATGCAACACAGGAAGTGCACCACACATGTACACACACCACCACACTTGCATGCATGTCTACACCTCTGCCAAGTGTCGCACTGTTCAGACGGGCATCCATGTCACATCTGCCAATCAGGCTTCCACATACCGCTGTCACATGCATCCATGTTGCATCACTGTTGCACTCTTGACAAATACACACACATGCACATGTACACAGTGCTCATACATGCAGCCGAAAACAACTGTAACGCTCACCTGATTCCCGTAGAGGCGCCGGTCTTGACTGGGCGTATACCGTATCTTCAAAGGTGATGTGTAACACACGGCTGGCTCTTTGGGCTGGACCTCTGTGCACTGTATGTCTGACTTGAAGGGTAAGATGTCCTAGGTAAGTGAACGCCGTGCTCTCCATCTGCCTCGGGGCAGGGTGCTGTAACCAGTTTCTTCACTGGATAAGGGGAGCAGGCCTCTTGACTTCAGAGGACTGCTGTCCGTCGTTTACTGCACGAACGGTAAGTTTCGAGTAATTCTAATGTCTTTAAAGTCTTTAGTAATGATGTTTCTTGTTTTGCAGGGTTCCGGCGATGGCGGATGACGGGCTGAAGTGAGTTGAAGATGGAGCCCGTGTGATGAATAGAAGCGCCTGGAAGCACGTAAGTAAGCGCTTGTTGCCTGCTTCACGATGCGCTCTAACTGTCTTTTTATTTTGCAGGTACAAGTTCGGAGCGGCTGCAGGGTGCCGGAATACCCACTGGGTTAGATGTGGAAACGAGTAATGGCACGTGAGTATTAAAGTTCCTCAATGTCTTTAAACGCACCTTGTTTTGTCTTTCAGATGCGGGATGCAGCGCCGAAGGCCTCCGGAGCGTGCGAAGAGTTGGTAAGCTTTTGTCTTTCAGATGCCGGAATGCAGTGTGAAGACCTCCGGAGCGCACGAAGAGTAGGTAAGCCTTTGTCTTTCAGATGCCGGAATGCAGCGCGAGGCGTTGGTGACAGCCGATGGACCTGGTAAGTGAAGAGCTGTCACTGAAGACCGTAATGCTAACCTGTTCTTGTCTTTATAGGTGTTGCTGAAGACTGGATTCAGGATGGTAAGCCTTTTTCCTTAGGCCCAGGATCAGATGCAGAAGACACGATGAGCGTTCTGCTGCAGAGGATGCAGAATAACGCAAAGCAAGATTCATCCATCGGGTGTGGTTTAAATAGCCTCCTGTAGTGCTTAGGTGTCTCCTTCCACAGCCACGCCTAGGTAAGAAAAGAGTTCCTGCTTTCCAGAAGAGTTCCAGTGTTCTGAATCTAGGGAGTGGCTCCTGCCCCACCCAACAGGAAAAGTAGTTCCAAACAGAAGAGGATCAGAGGCTCAACTGGCAGGCAAGTAGGCAGCATGGTCTGCTGCAGGTAAGTCCACCCAAGCATTATGAGCCCGGCGCTTCCAGCGCTGGGACTGGGCATATTTATGAGCCTGGTGCCACTGGCGCCAGGACTGGGTCCAAAAGGTCCCAATTGGGACTGGTTGGCACTCAGAACCTGGGTTATGGATCTGCTTTGAAGGGAGTTGGGAAAACCCTGACCTTTTGGAAGCAGAGATCATGACAGTACCCCCCCTCAAGGCCCCTCCCAAACCGGGCTCCTCCGGGGGTTTTGGCTTGTCAGGAAATGTTCGGTGAAATCTTTTGATTAGGCGAGGAGCGTGGACATATTCAGCAGGTTCCCAGGATCTCTCTTGGGGCCGTAGCCTTTCCAGTCAATTAGGTAAAATAGTTTAGATTTGGAGATCTTGGAGTCCAGAATGCTTTTGACTTCAAACTCGAGTTCTCCATCAACTAGGATAGGTTTTGGAGATTTAGTTAGTCGGGTTTGAGGTTGCACGGGTTTTAATAGAGAGACGTGGAAGACCGGATGTATCTTCATGTGCGGGGGCAAGTCCAACTTGACCGCTACTGGGTTTACTATGGTAGTGATGGAATAGGGACCAAGGTATCTTGGGTTAAATGTGCGTGGCCCTTTTAGAGGTAGATATTTGGTGGATAACCAGACTTGATCCCCTACTTGATATTGAGGGGCTTCCTTCCGATGTTGATCTGCTCCTTTCTTGTATTGTTCTTTAGCCCTTTGAAGGTGAGAAACAGCTTCCTTAAAGGCTTGGGTGATTGTAGAATGCAGGTAGTCTACTGCTGGTGTTTCAAGATCTTGGAGGGGATCCAACTGCGAGGTTCGAGGGTGACTGCCGTACAAAAGAAAAAACGGGGTTTTCCCAGTTTCCGAATGGACAGAGTTATTGTAGGCATATTCGGCTATCCAAAGGATGTCTTTCCAAGTTTTTTCAGTTTGTTGCAGCATGCAGCGTAAATACTGTTCCAGAGTTTGATTGGTCCTCTCGGTTTGTCCGTCGGTCTGAGGGTGGTGACTGGTCGATAGTCTCACATCAATTTGAGCCGACCGACAGCAACTTCGCCAAAAATGAGGAATAAATTGACTACCTCGATCCGAAATTAGAACCGAAGGAAAACCGTGCAGTCGGACGATGTTTTCGAGAAATTCTCGGGCCAGAGTTGCTGCTGTTGGCACGCCTTTGAGCGGAATGAAATGCTCCATCTTGGAGAATAAGTCCACGATTACTAGAATCGTATTATATCCGGAGCATGGAGGTAGATCAGTGATGAAGTCCATAGAAAGCGTATGCCAAGGGCGAGGTGGGATGTCAATAGGGCGTAAGAGGCCTGCTGGTCTTTCCTTTTGACTCTTGTTTTGGGCGCATACTCCACAGGACATTATAAAGTCTCTGATATCTTTTTTCCAAGACGCCACCAGAAGTAGCGCTTGATCTTTTCTGAGGTCTTGGCCATACCGGGATGTCCTTCCATTAAAGAATCGTGATAACAAGAGATTACTTTTTTCTGTAAATCTGTGCTGGGTAGGTATAATCGTTCTTGGAAATACAATAAGTTATCCTTTACTGCAAAGTCCTTTCCCTGCAGATGCCAATTCTGTATGTCTGCTGGAGTTACAAGTTGCCTGGCTTTATCCTTAACTTCCTCTATGGATTCTGTGGCGATTACACCCAGAATTCTTTGTTCGGGAATGATTGGTACAGGTTTAGGGTTGATCAAGTGTTCTTCCACTCCCATCCGAGAAAGGGCATCAGCTTTACCGTTCTTTGTACCAGGTCGATAGGTAATTATGAAGTCAAACTCAGCAAAGAATAATGCCCAACGGAGTTGTCTAGAGGATTGGGCTTTTGCGGTTTTCAAATATTGCAGGTTTCGGTGATCCGTACTCACAGTAACGGTGTGTCGGGCCCCCAGCAGATAATGCCGCCAAGCCTTAAAGGCAGACTTGATAGCCAGAAGTTCCTTGTCAGTAATCGTGTAATTGATTTCAGCAGGTGAGAATTTGCGGGACCAAAATGCCACGGGATGCAACTGATTGGTTACCGGGTCCTTTTGTGATAGAACTGCCCCCATGGCAAGGCTTGAAGCATCAGTTTCCACGATGTAGGGGAGTTCGGGGCGAGGGTGTTTTAAGATTGGTGCAGAGATAAATTTAGTCTTCAAATCCTGGAAAGCTTGTTCCGCCTCGGTAGACCATTCAAAACGTTTGTTTTTCTTTAACAAGGCGGTGATGGGCTGGACTATTCGAGAGAATTCGGGGATAAACCTGCGGTAAAAGTTAGCGAAGCCTAACATGCTTTGCACACCTTTTACGGAGGATGGTGATGGCCATTTGAGAACTGCATCGACCTTCTTTGAATCCATACGCACTCCGCCATGTGATAATATGAATCCCAAGAATTCAACTTCAGTCACGTTGAAAACACATTTTTCCAACTTAGCGAAAAGTTTGTGTTGACGCAATCTTTCGAGGACCATTTTCACGTGTTTCCGATGTTCAGATTCCGATGAAGAATAAACGAGGATGTCGTCAATGTAAACAACAACACACACATCTATGAGCTCTCTGAGGACATCGTTCATAAAATATTGAAAGGCGGCCGGGGCATTGCAAAGTCCGAAGGGCATGACCTGATATTCAAATAGCCCATACTTGGTGCGGAAGGCCGTCTTCCATTCATCGCCCTCTTTTACTCGTACCAAGTGGTAAGCTCCTCTAAGATCCAGCTTTGTATATATGCATGCTTTTCTGACTTGTTCCAGGAGTTCAGGGATCAAAGGTAACGGATATCTATTCTTAACGGTGATCTGGTTCAGGGAGCGATAATCTATACAAGTTCTAAGGTCTCCTTCCTTTTTTGGAACGAAGAACAAAGCTGAAGAAGCAGGGGACTTGGAAGGACGAATAAACCCATTTGCCAGGTATTGATCCAGGTATTGTCGAAGGTGAAGGTTCTCAGGCTCGGTGAGGGCATAAATTCTACTACAAGGAGGAGTAGATCCAGGTATCAGGTCTATCTGGCAGTCATAAGACCTATGAGGAGGTAGAGAGTTAGCCTGATCCTTCCGGAAAACATCTTGGTATTCTAGGTATTCGGGAGGTAACTGGGGAGTCTCTGAAGAAATTGCTGCCAGTGCAACACCAGGTGGAGGGTGACAAGTAGAGACACATTCTGGAAACTGGACCGTTCTTGCTCGCCAATCGATCAGAGGATTGTGTTTCTCTAACCAAGGTATTCCTAGAATAATCTGAAACTGAGGGGCCTTGATCACATCGAACACGATCTTCTCATGGTGTCCATCTTGACTTACTAGCGTCACCTCTTGAGTCGTATGCGTTACTGGCCCGGAGGCTATCTCCGTACCATCCACCGTAGTAATGACGTCCTTTACAGCCTTGAGACAAAGAGTTAGATTCATCCTCAAAACCATTTCATGATCCACATAATTGCCGATGGCACCGCTGTCGACGTAAGCTTCAATTGCATGTAATCGATCCGGATTATCAGGGCTAATGAGGACCATAGGTATCACGAAATGCGAGGTCACGGAACTGGTTTTCACGCTCGGCAAGAGGACCTCTATTCTTGTCGGGCGAGGTCGTTTCCCTGCTCAGAGTTTGTAACTTTGGTAACTGCAGCTCCTACTGCCTTCTTGGCAGGTTTCACCGGACAGTCTCGAAGAAAGTGCCCTGAGTTTCCGCAATAGAGGCATAATTGCAACTGTTTTCTCCTTTCCCGCTCCTTTTGTGTTAGAGGACCTTTCAGACCCCCTATTTGCATGGGTTCCCCGGAGTCTACTCCTTTGGAAGGAGTTGGCGGTTTGGAAAATACTCGAGCATCAAACTTGGAACGATCGGCCTTCCTGTTCTGCAGTCTGTGATCTATTTGAACGACTAAGTCTATATAGTCCAAACAATCTTGTGGGGGATTCACTACTTGGGCTAACACATCTTTGAGCTCTCCACGTAGACCTCTATAAAACAGCGTAATCCTTTTGTCCTCAGGCCATTGAGTTTCCACTATCAGTCTGTTGAAAGACGCAATATAAGCCAAAAGGTCTTGATTACCTTGTCGCAACGAAAGAAGCTCATTGTCCAAGGCCTGCCCCTGTGAATGTCTTGCGAACAGTTTTTCCATACTGAGCTGAAAAGCTTGAAAATCATGGAGGACCGGATCATCTTGATTTACTAGAGGGATCGACCAGTCTGCCGCATTGCCACTAAGGTACGAAAGCACGAAAGCTACTTTAGCTTGATCAGTTGGAAAGGCTGCTGGCCGGCATAAGAAATGCAACCGGCACTGATTGATAAATACTGCAAACCTCTTTGGGTCACCAGAAAATCGTTCGGGCGGAGCCAGAGGTACATTCCCAGGTAGGTTGATCTGCACTGGATTCATAGAGGATGTAGAAGGAAGATTTCCCCCAGATGCGGGTAACGGGGTCTGTCCGGCTTGTGACTGTAGCAATTGTCTAGCGAGATCATCTGTTCGCTCCTTGGAAATAATCAGTTCCCTTCTTAGAGCGTTCGTTTCCTGACGGGCTGCATGCACTTCTGCCCTTAGTTCCCCAAGTAACTGGGCTAGCTGGTCGGTATCCGAGGTTTCCATAGCGCCTGGACGGGAGTTTTGTGGTGGTCTTTGCGTTCTGTAACGCTCACCTGATTCCCGTAGAGGCGCCGGTCTTGACTGGGCGTATACCGAATCTTCAAAGGTGATGTGTAACACACGGCTGGCTCTTTGGGCTGGACCTCTGTGCACTGTATGTCTGACTTGAAGGGTAAGATGTCTTAGGTAAGTGAACGCTGTGCTCTCCATCTGCCTCGGGGCAGGGTGCTGTAACCAGTTTCTTCACTGGATAAGGGGAGCAGGCCTCTTGACTTCAGAGGACTGCTGTCCGTCGTTTACTGCACGAACGGTAAGTTTCGAGTAATTCTAATGTCTTTAAAGTCTTTAGTAATGATGTTTCTTGTTTTGCAGGGTTCCGGCGATGGCGGATGACGGGCTGAAGTGAGTTGAAGATGGAGCCCGTGTGATGAATAGAAGCGCCTGGAAGCACGTAAGTAAGCGCTTGTTGCCTGCTTCATGATGCGCTCTAACTGTCTTTTTATTTTGCAGGTACAAGTTCGGAGCGGCTGCAGGGTGCCGGAATACCCACTGGGTTAGTTGTGGAAAGGAGTAATGGCACGTGAGTATTAAAGTTCCCCAATGTCTTTAAACGCACCTTGTTTTGTCTTTCAGATGCGGGATGCAGCGCCGAAGGCCTCCGGAGCGTGCGAAGAGTTGGTAAGCTTTTGTCTTTCAGATGCCGGAATGCAGTGTGAAGACCTCCGGAGCACACGAAGAGTAGGTAAGCCTTTGTCTTTCAGATGCCGGAATGCAGCGCGAGGCGTTGGAGACAGCCGATGGACCTGGTAAGTGAAGAGCTGTCACTGAAGACCGTAATGCTAACCTGTTCTTTCTTGTCTTTATAGGTGTTGCTGAAGACTGGATTCAGCATGGTAAGCCTTTTTCCTTAGGCCCAGGATCAGATGCAGAAGACACGATGAGCGTTCTGCTGCAGAGGATGCAGAATAACGCAAAGCAAGATTCATCCATCGGGTGTGGTTTAAATAGCCTCCTGTAGTGCTTAGGTGTCTCCTTCCACAGCCACGCCTAGGTAAGAAAAGAGTTCCTGCTTTCCAGAAGAGTTCCAGTGTTCTGAATCTAGGGAGTGGCTCCTGCCCCACCCAACAGGAAAAGTAGTTCCAAACAGAAGAGGATCAGAGGCTCAACTGGCAGGCAAGTAGGCAGCATGGTCTGCTGCAGGTAAGTCCACCCAAGCATTATGAGCCCGGCGCTTCCAGCGCTGGGACTGGGCATATTTATGAGCCTGGTGCCACTGGCGCCAGGACTGGGTCCAAAAGGTCCCAATTGGGACTGGTTGGCACTCAGAACCTGGGTTATGGATCTGCTTCCAAGGGAGTTGGGAAAACCCTGACCTTTTGGAAGCAGAGATCATGACAACAACATACATGCCTGACATCACGGACATGTCTACTTACATACACATTCATCCAAACATGTGTGTACGCACAACTGCATTTGCCATGCAAGCCCACACACACAAGTACCATCCATGTCTCACACATTACAGCCCTCGCATGTGTCAGCCCCACGGCCCTGTACACCCCCACCCATACTCGACCCCATACAAACAGACGTGCAACCGGCACAATGGCGAATGATCACCACACGCACTGCTCACAACCAGGATGCATGTACACTCACCTCTCGACTCCAGACGGGTCTGCTTCTCTAGGACCTGGACGTGGAGCGCTGGGGATATGCGTTCCAGGACCCCCATCTGTTCTTCCGACAAGTGGCCCCGGCGCCCCTTGGCATCCGCTGCCTTCAAGAGGCGCCGGGCCTTGTTCAGGGTCCTGGACCTGAAGTCCTCCCAGCGCTTCCTGACATGTTGTAAGTCCCGGACTGCCACCCCCTCTGCGTTGATGGCAGTCACGATGTCAGTCCAGATCCGAGTCCGTCCTTCCTTGTCGGCGCGGGAACTTCCAAAGAGGGCATCATACTGCCCCAGGACTTGCTCCACCAGGACACCAACTTCGGTGGCACTGAAGCTGGTGCCCCTCTGCCTCTCTGGCCGGGGGTTGTCAGTGGTCACAGATGGTGTATGCCCCGACATGACAACCCCAGAGGCATGAGTGTGTGGGCCACTGGGTCCTGGGGCTGGGCTGTGGAGCGATGGAATCCCAGTCGGGAGTCTTCGGTTCCAGCAGGGGTGGTCACAGCAACAGCACCCCTGGCTCATGTGCAGGCAGCAAATGGCAGTGCACGTGGGCAGCAGGCAGTCAGGCAGCAGCAGATGGCAGGTGGGAGCGTGCTCGGGGCTCTGGGGGGCAGTAGTTCGGCCTTCTGGGCAGGAGCGTGGTCTTCCGTGTGCTTACGCGTGGCCAGCTTGGTACGGAGTGATTTGGCACGTGAAAATCCTGCACGTCAGCGTGAAAACCGAGGGAAGGCCCTTAGCGCGTAAGCGCGTCAGCACGCATACGCGAATCCATTGGACCAAAGGCCCTCAGCGCGTAAGCGCGTCTGTGACGTGACCCGCACGGGTGTTTCCCACACAGCACGTGATGACAGACCACACGTGGAAAGACTGCACGTCAGAGTCTCATCGCGTGTAATTGGACAGCACGTCAGAGTCTCATCGCGTGTAATTGGACAAAAGTGCGTGTACACGCGATTGGCCTATGTACGTGTATATCAGGTGTGCGCGGACACTTACACACGCAAGTACGTCAGCGCACCTGTATCCCGGTGTGCGCGCCAATTTCTACACGCTATTGGACTGGGCACTGGATTTCAGGGGTGCGCGGGTCACACGCTCGCCTACAACACGCGCAACGCATTAATTTGCGCGCTAACAAAATAACTAGCTCAGACCCAGGATGAACATACCGTTCCTAGCAGCAGTGGCCGTGGCCTACCAAAGGAGGAGGAGGAGGATAGTCAGGGCCAGAATATTCACACCCAGAACCAGCCTTTTCGGGATGCCTGATGACCAGGTGCATGGGAGGTACAGGTTTCCACCACACATCATACTGGACCTGGTGAGTGAGTGGGAGGACGACCTCACATCACCCACCCTGTGCTCCCAAGCACTCAGCCCCCTGGAGAAGGTCCTCAATGTACTGCACTTCTTAGCCACTGGATCATTTCAGCGGACAAGTGCCATTGTGGGTGGGGTATCACAGGCCACCCAGTCACGCTGCCTACACCAGGTCTTGAACATCATCACTGCACGCCCATCAGTCCGCAGGCACATATACCTGCCCAGAACCCCTGCAGAAAGGCATGCTGCCGCCCTGGATTTCTACGCTGTGGCACGATTCCCCAAAGTGCTAGGTGCCATTGACTGCACCCATGTGTCTCTACGTCCCCCCAGGGCATCTGAGCACATCTATACGAACCGCAAGCACTGGCATTCCATCAACGTGCAGGTAGTATGTAATGCCAAGGGAATCATCACCTCAGTATATGCCAACTATCCTGGGTCAACCCACGACAGCTTCATTTACCGAATGTCCACCCTAAGCCGGGACCTAGAAGCTGGCCGGCATGGCGATACATGGCTGCTTGTTGAGTATGAATGCCACTGCACATGCATGCATGTCAGATACTGAGCAAGGTCACAACCCCACCAATGATACCAATCACCACCTCCACAGGGGACAGTGCCTACCCTCTCAGCCCCCACATGATGACGCCAATTCGGAACCCCACCACGCCACCCCAGGTAAGATATAACGCAGCCCACATTACAACCCGGGGCATAGTGGAGCGCACATTCGGAGTGCTGAAGTCACGCTTTCGCTCCCTTGACCGTTCTGGCGGGCAGCTGTTGTACGCTCCCCCAGTAGTGTGCAGGATCATAGTGGCAGCATGTGTCCTGCACAACGTTGCAACATGCCGGGGCCTGGCCGTGGACATGGTGGTGCCCCCCCATCCCCAACCACATGTACAGCCGCTGCGCATGGGAGGGGAAAGGGCACGGGGGGAGGCAGCCCGTACACAGCTAGTGGCTAATTACTTCACATAGAAATCACACCCCTGTGGAGTGCACACTGCCCTGGCACATTCCATCTGACAATCAATGATGACTCAACCTGACACTGATCCTGAATTTCTGGAGAAAGAACCGTGAAAACCATATCAGCCTGAGATTGTTCACCTGGAAGTGTCACAATGTGTGCATCCCTACCCACACTGACACCACCAATGCAGTTTTGTGAAGTTACACATTCAAGCAGCTGAAATGAATACCCACTTGCAAAATGCAACAAGAGGACAGTGCCATGTCAGCCAACCCAACCCCAGCACCGCCACACGACACACCGTGCCATGTCATGCTATTTGCACATAAACAAAGTAATCCCCACAACATGACACTAGTGTCACTATGTACAGTGTCCCTATTAGAAACTTGCAACACCTGAAATGCTCACAGTAATGCCGGACCAACAACAAACCTGAGCACGTACTACCATTAACATGACATCACTAATGTATAATATCAGTAGTCTCACCACCTGGCAATGGCTGCACTCCCACCACTACCAACTGTGCAGTGTTGGCGCCTGTAGAGTTGTAGGTGCACTGCTGCCAACATGGACCACATCTCCAGACTAGAGGTCCTTGTGTAGACATGAGGAAGGGACCTGCAAATTGGGAGGTAGACACAGAAGATGAGTTACACATCAATGCAACATGCAGTGTACAACACAACAGCAATATGCACTAGGAATGTATACACAGTATTGACTACAGACTGCCCACACAGCTCATGGGAGTCCAACGTCACTGTGTAATTCACTGTCACTTGGGCACACCCTTTGCAAGCCCATGGAAACGGGAAGCAGGAGGGGTGTGTGTGACTCAAACCCAAGCATCTGAACCAAATACATTACAAGCCTGCATGTGCCCAGCCACAATGCAGCGTATGCCCACAGGAACCACGGAAGCCAACAAATCGTCCCAAAAAAATTGGGAATAAAAGAAATAAAAATAAAAATAAATAAAAATAAAAATAAAAATCAAAAATGGCCATTGAAGGGCCCGGGGGGGTTGGGGAGGCCACCCAGGAGGTCCGAGGACAGGATGCACACCAGAACCCACCTGCGTGGATCCTGGGAAAAAAAACACCTCCATGGGCTCATGGCCCACACGGCTACCCTATAGTGGGAGTATCACTGCTGTCGCTATTATCACCCTGTGCAGCTGCATCCGGAGGTGGTTGCACTATGGGAGGCAGCCCACGCAAGGCCCTTGTCTGCTCCTCCATGGCTGCAAGCATGCGGGTGTGGTAGGTCTGGTTCTGGAGGATGAGTGTGCGGAGGTCCCCATGCAACAACTCACGGGATGCCCGGACCTCCGCCCTGGTTGCCTGCATCTCAGCTGAGAGCGTACGGGTGAGACGCTCCAGCTGCTGTTCTGTCCTTTGGTGTGTAGAAGCCTCAAGCTCAACAAGAGTCGTCCTGAGGTGAAGGAGCTCCTGTCTCAGGGCTTCCCTGTGGCCCTAGGACTCAATGGAGATGGCCTCCTGCAGAGTCGCCAGTGCCGCCCGCCTGTCCCTGTTGGACCCCAACATGTCCTCCCTGTGTGACTGGCAGATGGTGTCGGTTGCCTGCTCTAGTCGCTCCATCAGCCTTTCAGGGGGGACAATGGAAGTGGCCACCCTATCCATGGCCTGAGCCATCATCTCGGATGATGCTGCCTGTTGGGTTGCCATACCGTAAATGGATTGCTCCCATGCAGTATTGCCAGGTGGCGTACGGCCACCACGTCGGCGGGCACCACACCTGTCTGGGGCAAGGCGAACTGCGCCTTGCTGTGCCGGCACTGCCTGAGGCTGCAGGACTGCATTCCCCCTCTGATCTGCTGGCCCAGGAACAGGATCAGATGTCGCGGAGTAACATCCGTAACCACCAAAGGCGTAGCTGCCAACACTGACATCCCCATTGAGGGTTCTGACCCTGGTGCAGGTGGGTGAGACAGAACAGAATCCCTCCCTGGAACACTCACCTGCGACAGCACGTAGGTCTCATCCGAATCAACACCTGAGTACAGCTCGGGGGAGGTGCAGCCAGAGACACCCCTTGAGAGCACGATCTGCAGCACTTGTGGGTTCTCACCCACCACCACACCACGTCCCTCACTGGTGGTTGGTCGGCCCTCGGGCCCCTCCTGGGTCTGCACCATCTCCACAACCCCAGCAGTATCAGGTGCGTCTTCCCCTGCAAAGACATAAAAACAAAGAAATGGAAACAGGCATTAGCACCATGGCACACAATGAGGGCTGAGAAGCAAGAGAAACAGTACTTGTTTGACACATGTCCCACATGACTAAAACCCTCCCATGCATGCACCCTCACTGCGTATGAAGGGCAGGCAAATGGCACACACTGATGACACCAAGATTGAAGATGAACACATTTTCTGCATGCTGCCTGGCAGTGGCATCACACATTGGCCTGTGATTGGCAGGTGAAACACACATGCCATCACACAGATGGCATGTACCATTGCTATTGAGTGAAGATGGAGAGGAGGGCAGCACCTATGCATACTGTCCAGTTCCCGCATGTAATAGCTTTTCTAATTCTAACAGGTCAGATTCTTCACCTGGAGCTGCCAGTCCGAAATGGTGCAATTGCACAGGGACATGTTTGAACAAATGATATCCAGGTAACAAAGTCACTCAACTTTACCATAGCCATGTCAGACATGTGACTAGAGGACTGTGACATGCCTAGTAAAAGTGGTGGAATGGAAAATATCTGACTAAATGAACAGTGCTAAATTTTGCAACAATGTTGTGGCAAGGTGACACTTCAAGGGCAACTGGCGTGCAGTTGGCCTACATGTCTACTGTTGGCAGAAGGGATACAGCTATGGCCAAATGCAGCTGCGCAGGATGTATTGCATGAAGCACATGGATGACCCATACGACTCAGGCGCACACACTCTCACCTGGCACACAAACAGAAGCCCTCACACACACCATGCACATGGATGACACACACATGCATGTGCACTCACCGGACAATGCCTCGTAATCAGGGAGATCTCCCACGCCTTGGATCTGTTCCTCCGTGACGTAGGTCCCAGCGACTGACTCATGTGGAGTGAGTTCCATGTCTACTACTGGAGACCCACCTCCAGTCACTAGAGTTGCGGCATGACTTGAGGCCAGCTTACTCTTTGCCCTGCGCTTTAGGTCATTCCAGCGCTTATAGCAATCATTGGCTGTGCGCCTCACGATTCCAAGGGCACTTACGATGTCCGCAACGGTCTGCCAGTGTGCCTGGCATTGTGCAGGTGTGGTCTTGGATCCTGCAACAATGACCATCTCGTTGTCATGTGCGGACACATACTCGACAAGTGCATTCAGTTCGTCATCCGTGAAGCTGGGCTTCCTGGACGGGCCGGACTGTGTAGCCGTGTCTGGGGCATCAGCCTGTGCCGGACGAGCACTCTTCCTCTTCCGCTTGGAAGGTGGTGGTGATCCTGAGTGTCCTGCGCCGCTCTGGACACTAGGGGCAGGAGCCCTGGTGGACTCTGTATCAGGAGTGTGGGATTGCACACTCAGCATGGGAGTTGGTGCAGGCATTGGCTCTAGTGTGATGGTGTCAGGGGGAATATCAGCAGCATGGACTAGGACCGACACTGTCCGGGCTGGGTGTGTGAGGGCTGGGGTGGATGGAGCCGCAGCTGCCCCTGCAGCCTCTCCGCCCTGCCTACTTGGTGCAGCAGATGACCTTGCTGCCCCAGATGCACGTGGCATGGTGACATCAACGTGCACCAGCGCACGTGTCATAGGCCTGCTGACCTGGAAGTCAGCCATGGAGTCAGCCAGGTCTGGTGCCACAATGGGCTGGTCCAACAAGGGCTGAGCATGGATGGTGTCAGCCACATCAGCCTCAACGGGAGGGGGGGGGATAATGGGTGCCCTTGACTGGTCCTCCACACATGGGGGGACAGGCTCACCCTGCAAGTAACGACCACATCCCCTACCGGATCCACCACGGCCACCACTTGTGGCTCTTCCAACTTTGCCACCCTTACGGAATCCTCGCCTCCCAACCATGGCACTGATGTTGATGTGCGTATGGGAGTGGCTGTAAACTATTGTCCTGGGCAATTGGGGGGTCAAAGGGGTTGGGTACCAGACGGTAATTGTACCCTAGTGCTCTTGCAAGTCTGATTGTAACCCCTGGGGAAAGATGACGGGTCACGCTACGCACAGGAGCCCCAAAAAAGGGAGATGACGTGCACGCAACCCCTCCTAGACCACGTGTGCAGAAAGAAAAACCTGCACTACGCTGTGGCACCCAGTAACACAAGAATGAACGTATGCGTGTCACACGCAGCCTAGAATGACCTCTGAAGGGGTAGGCTACACACGGGGCAAGCACAGATGTTAGATACGTGCGTGACTCACCGTCTGCCAGGTAAAAGAGCGTGAAAAAGGAGCGCGTTTGGTTGGCAACACCCCCGCCAAAAGAAGATTTGTACGCTGTCTGAGGAGACAGGACAACAGTAGAAGGGAACACTGTTTGAGGGAACAGGCCCAGGTAAACCAGTAAAAGAGAAAAAAAAGAAAAATCTGTCAGAGGTAACAGGGAATATGAACTTGAAACGCCGTGAAGTAAATCGCGTGTGAACAGACAAGAAGTACAGAATTCACCCACTCGCTCTCCACGAAAAGCACGTACAAGGAAATGGTGTTCTACGCGTACCTTTTATACAGGCCCACACGTCCAACGTCACTTACGCGGCGTGTACGCGCTAGGGCCATTTCCACCAATTACACGCTTTGTGACTTATGCGTGTACGGCCATTTCCACCAATTACATGCTTTGTGACTTCTGCGTGTATGGCCATTTCCACCAATTACACGCTTTCTCACTTCTGCGTGTACGGCCATTTCCACCAATCACACGCTATGAGACTCTGACGTGCAGTCTTTCCACGTGTGGTCTGTCATCACGTGCTGTGTGGGAAACACCCGTGCGGGTCACGTCTCAGACGCGCTTACGCGCTGAGGGCCTTTGGTCCAATAGAATCGCGTATGCGTGCTGACGCGCTTACGCGCTAAGGGCCTTTCCTCGGTTTTCACGCTGACGTGCAGGATTTTCACGTGCCAAATCACTCCGTACCAAGCTGGCCACGCGTAAGCACACGGAAGACCACGCTCCTGCCCAGACGGCCGAACTACTGCCCCCCAGAGCCCCGAGCACGCTCCCACCTGCCATCTGCTGCTGCCTGACTGCCTGCTGCCCACGTGTACTGCCATTTGCTGCCTGCACATCAGCCAGGGGTGCTGTTGCTGTGACCACCCCTGCTGGAACCGAAGACTCCCGACTGGAATTCCATCGCTCCACAGCCCAGCCCCAGGACCCAGTTGCCCACCCACTCCTGCCTCTGGGGTTGTCATGTCGGGGCAAACACCATCTGTGACCACTGACAACCCCCGGCCAGAGAGGCAGAGGGGCACCAGCTTCAGTGTCACCGAAGTTGGTGTCCTGGTGGAGCAAGTCCTGGGGCAGTATGATGCCCTCTTTGGAAGTTCCCGCGCCGACAAGGAAGGACGGACTCGGATCTGGACTGACATCGTGACTGCCATCAACGCGGAGGGGGTGGCAGTCCGGGACTTACAACATGTCAGGAAGCACTGGGAGGACTTCAGGTCCAGGACCCTGAACAAGGCCCGGCGCCTCTTGAAGGCAGCGGATGCCAAGGGGCGCCGGGGCCACTTGTCGGAAGAACAGATGGGGGTCCTGAACGCATATCCCCAGCGCTCCACGTCCAGGTCCTAGAGAAGCAGAGCCGTCTGGAGTCGAGCGGTGAGTGTACATGCATCCTGGTTGTGAGCAGTGCGTGTGGTGATCATTCGCCATTGTGCCGGTTGCACGTCTGTTTGTATGGGGTCGATTATGGGTGGGGGTGTACAGGGCCGTGGGGCTGACACATGCTGCGAGGGCTGTAATGTGTGAGACATGGATGGTGCTTGTGTGTGTGGGCTTGCATGGCAAATGCAGTTGTGCGTACACACATGTTTGGATGAATGTGTATGTAAGTAGACATGTCCGTGATGTCAGGCATGTATGTTGTTTTCGGCTGCATGTATGAGCACTGTGTACAAGTGCATGTGTGTGTATTTGACAAGGGTGCAACAGTGATGCAACATGGATGCATGTGACAGCGGTATGTGGAAGCCTGATTGGCAGATGTGACATGGATGCCCGTCTGAACAGTGCGACACTTGGCAGAGGTGTAGACATGCATGCAAGTGTGGTGGTGTGTGTACATGTGTGGTGCACTTCCTGTGTTGCATGTGATGTCTGGCTCCCCTTTGGCTGCTGATGTTGTTGTATGTGTAGGGATGGTGCTGGCAGTTGCGATATGGCTGTGGTATGGCTCATGTGTGCCAGTTGCAATGACATGTGTGTTGGGGATTGTGATGACATGTCTGAGGTTTGCCAATGCCACTCATGTGCAACTGTCATGCGTGTATGTGTCCATTGTACAGTGCCCTGATGCCTGTGTTTTGTTTCTCCCTCTCTGCAGCGTCAACTGATGAAGAGGGCGGAGAAGGTGCTGTGGAGCACAGCGGCGGGGATCCGACCGCCAGCCGGAGACGCAAGGCCCGGCTCCCCTCCCGTGTTGTCATCTCGTCGGGGAGTGAGGAGTCCGGTGCCGCGTCCCAGGCCGCAGCTGCCGGGGGGAGGTCCAAGAGGCGGAGGTTGCAGTTGGACTCCTCGGCAGCAGAAGGGGCAGCTGGGACCCCATAGGGCCCAACAGGGGAAGATGGCAAGGAGTCATCCAGGTTGGTGGGGGGTTTGGTGGAGGAGGGGGCCACGCAAGCACCAGAGACGGGGTCTGGAGGTGGGGATCCCACTGGTGCTAGTGGTGCAGTGCAGGACCAGGGACAGGAGGCAGCACAGGCGGCCGCGGAGGTGCCTGTGTGCAATCCTGTCCCCGATCCTGTCCCTGCATCATCTTGCACCAGCAGGGATGCCTACGTCCAGACCCGTTTTCAGGCAGGGGATGAGCTGACGTCAACTGGCCTTCCTCTGCCTGCGGACGTGGCCATCCAGGTCCGGGTTGAGCCTGTCCTGGCTGGTGTGGCGTTGCGTCAACGGGCCATGCGAGGTGACCTGCAGTCTTTTCATGGAGAGACTGCACGTCATCTCGAATGGCTCGTTGACCACGTCAGCCTGCTGGGACAGGTCACCCAGGCCGGATTCCGCTGTCTGATGGGGCTTGCTCCGACCCCCTCCTCAACTGGACCCCCTACGCGCCAGTCGTCCTCTGTGCCATCTTCCCACCCATCAGTCACCTGGGTGCCCTGTGGAGCTACCTCTGACGGTGCGGCCAGGCTGGTGGAGGAGGCATCCCTGCCACAGTCGGGAGTTGGAGGTCCAGCAGGGGTGGCCACATCAACAAGTGCACCCCAGCCGGCAGAGGATGTGCAGGCAGCAGGAGGCAGTGCACGGGCAGAGGCAGAGCAGCAGCAACATGGTGGGAGACATGAAGGCTCGGGGCTTTCGACATCGGAGGGGCAGGCATCGGCCGGAGGGCAGGGGGACCCAGGACAGAGAGAGTCTTCCGTGTGGCAGCGGTTGGGCCACGCCATAGGTGCGGAGCGGCGGCGGGCGGAAGAGGCGCGGCTCACAATGGTCAGGGCGGAGAACTCCATGCGGAGGGCCCTGAGGCGGGCCGAGTGCCTCGAGGCAATCCTCAGGGGGTTGGAGGAGGACACAGCGTCGTCCCTACGGACCCTCGGGGCCATGGAACTGGAACGCCTCCGGGACATCGAACAGGAGTTCGATGATGCCCTGGCCCGGGACACCACAGAGTGAGCCGCTGGACTTGCCCGCCGCCTTTGTATATAGTTCTTTAGTTTTAGGTTTCCTTTCGTTCTTATTATGATTTGGAGTCGACGGACACTGCTCCACTTTTTGTATATAGTTGATATTTAGGTAGGTTTTTTAGGAGGTTTCCTTAGTTCAGTTGGGCTCATGGACCCTTGTTATTTTTGTACATAGTTCTTTCTTGCATGGAGATTTTTTTACATTTGACTTTGGACTAAATTTTTTTGGATTTGGATTTCCTGTTTTGTGTTTTTATGCGGACATGCAGCTTATTTTTTCACATTTACATTGTAGTTAGTTTTAGTTATTTTGCATTATTTATTTTTTTCAATACAATTTTGTTGGCATAGTTCACTGTGTGGTATCATCTCATTGGTTTCATGCATGTCATGTTGTGTGTTTTCCCATTCAATTGTGTGTGTGAGACAGACATGGGTTCATTAGCTTCATGAACATTGGGGGTGTAACATGTGATTTCCATTTCCATGTGGGTGAATGGGTTACTTGGTAGGGCTTTTTGGCTGTGGAGGCTGACCATTACGCACATGATTGGGGATTGTGAGGACCTGGTGGGGGCTGCCCATGGTGGCAGGGGGGTGGGGGTGGTGGGAGACATGATTGGGGGCCTGGTGGAGGGTGACCCTGCACTGCCGGGGGGTGGGGGTGGTGGGAGACATGAGTGGGGGCCTGGTGGGGGCTGCCCATGGTGGCAGGGGGGTGGGGGAGGTGGGAGACATGAGTGGGGGCCTGGTGGAGGCTGCCCCTGCACTGCCGGGGGGTGGGGGTGGTGGGAGACATGAGTGGGGGCCTGGTGGAGGCTGCCCATGGTGGCAGGGGGGTGGGGGTGTTGGGAGACATGAGTGGGGGCCTGGTGGAGGGTGACCCTGCACTGCCGGGGGCTGGGGGTGGTGGGAGACATGAATGGGGGCCTGGTGGGGGCTGCCCATGGTGGCAGGGGGGTGGGGGTGGTGGGAGACATGAGTGGGGGCCTGGTGGAGGCTGCCCCTGCACTGCCGGGGGGTGGGGGTGGTGGGAGACATGAGTGGGGGCCTGGTGGAGGCTGCCCCTGCACTGCCGGGGGGTGGGGGTGGTGGGAGACATGAGTGGGGGCCTGGTGGGGGCTGCCCATGGTGGCAGGGGGGTGGGGGTGGTGGGAGACATGAGTGGGGGCCTGGTGGAGGGTGACCCTGCACTGCTGGGGGGTGGGGGTGGTGGGAGACATGCATTGTTGATCAGTAGTGCAAGGTGACATGTGGGTTGGCTGGGGGGCATGCCCATGGTGAATGGGCTGCCTGCGGGACATGGGCAGGGGTGCAGGGTAGTCCCCCGTGGTGTGGGCTGCCTGCAGGGGCCGTGGAGGTTGTGGAGCGTACACCTGGGAGGACCCACACGGCCAATTAACGTGTAGTACTCCCCAGAACCCCTGAAATACACATTCCCTGCTGGTATCGCGTGTGGAACTTCCCGCGCACCCCTGAAATACACGTACCCTGCTCGCACTGGGACTATAGCGTGGGGAACTTCCCGCGCACCCCTGAAATACACGTACCCTGCTCGCACTGGGACTATCGCGTGTGGAACTTCCCGCGCACCCCTGAAATACACGTACCCTGCTCGCACTGGGACTATCGCGTGTGGAACTTCCCGCGCACCCCTGAAATACACGTACCCTGCTCGCGCTGGGACTATCGCGTGTGGAACTTCCCGCGCACCCCTGAAATACACGTACCCTGCTCGCACTGGGACAATCGCGTGTGCAACTTCACGCGAACCCCTGTAATACACGTAGCACGCTCCCGCAGGCCCGATCGCGTGTGAAACTTCACGCTAACCCCTGAAATACACGTAGCCCGCTCCCCCAGGCCCGATCGCGTGAGAAAGTTCACGCGAACCCCTGAAATACACGTAGCCCGCTCCCCCAGGCCCGATCGCGCGAGAAAGTTCACGCGAACCCCTGAAATACACCTAGCCCGCTCCCCCAGGCCCGATCGCGTGAAAAAATTCACGAGAACCCCTGTAATACACATAGCCTGCTCCCCCAGGCCCGATCGCGTGAGAAAGTTCACGCGAACCCCTGAAATACACGTAGCCCGCTCCCCCAGGCCCGATCGCGTGAAAAAATTCACGAGAACCCCTGTAATACACATAGCCCGCTCCCCCAGGCCCGATCGCGTGTGAAAATTAACACGAACCCCTGAAATACACGTGGCCCGCTCCCCCAGGCCCGATCGCATGAGAAAGTTCACACGAACCCCTGAAATACACGTAGCCCGCTCCCCCAGGCCCGATCGCGTGAGAAAGTTCACGGGAACCCCTGTAATACGCGTAGCCCGCTCCCCCAGGCCCGATCGCGTGAGAAAGTTCACGCGAACCCCTGTAATACACGTAGCCCGCTCCCCCAGGCCCGATCGCATGAGTAAGTTCACGCGAACCCCTGTAATACGCGTAGCCCGCTCCCCCAGGCCCGATCGCGTGAGTAAGTTCACGCGAACCCCTGAAATACACGTACCCTGCTGAAATCGCGTGTGGAACTTCCCGCGCACCCCTGAAATTCACATACCTTGCTCGCACTGGCCCAATCGCGTGTGGAACTTCCCGCGCACCCCTGAAATACACGTACCCTGATGGAATCGCGTGTGGAACTTCCCGCTCACCCATGTAATACACGTACCCTGTTCGCACTAGCCCATTCGCGTGTGTAACTTCCCGCGCACCCCTGAAATACACGTTCCCCGCTTGCCGTTTGCTGTTTGGCAGCCCGGTGAACTGGTCCAGGGTTAGCGCAGCCCTTTGCGATGATTTAGCGATTTTGATGGCTTTTCCTTGCGGGAGGGCGTTCTTCGGGGCGTTACTGGCGCTACTGCAGGGTCGCTGCGATTCTCTGCGCCACAGCTGGTTTGGGAGCCTAAAATCCATGAATACGCTGTGCGCGGAAATCGGTTTTAGCGCACGTGCCTGGCGCAGACAATCGCACACGGACACTCTGCGCCAGCCGCTTGCGACACTTTTCTGCGAAATTCTATGAATTACCCTGTTAATCTGAATCTGAGAAATTTATCTCTGTGATATCTCGATGGAAATTGACACAGATAGTTTGGCATATTGTCCACTTTATTCTTTGTTGGCCCAAGATCCAATGCTGTCGGCATTGTTTCGAGTTTGTTCACGTTGTCTATCCATAACCATTCTTTCAATTTTGTTCTCGCGATCTGTGGCCGATTCATCAAAGTTTCCATTGAGATATTTGCACTGTGCAAGATGGCTTTCACTTTCTCAGACCATCTTAAGAGCAGCCCCTTGTGTTGATGTGTTCCTTCTGATTTTAAGATTTTGTAAGCTGGTGCAGGGTTCGATATCTCCATCTTTCGTAGCAGTGACAGGGATTTCCATAGAACTGTTCTGTACAGGCTTTCTAGTGCCAATTCGTGGCGTATTATGGTCATTGAGAGGTATTTTGGTAATCTCAGGACTTGGCGCCAGAATAAGCCTTCTAAAGTGGGCCATATCTTTAGGTCTATGTTCCAGCCTGCTTCTACCCCAAAAGTTATTGTGGGTACCACTTTTTGGATGTAAAACGTACGTAGCGGTAATACTGAACATTTTCCGTATAAGGTATGTATTCTTGCTCCTTGTAGGGCGAGCATTCGGGTCCGCTGGAATAGATCATGAACCCAGCTCCACTCACGAATCGAGATGTTTATCATTATTCCTAAATGTCGAATTTCCATGACTTCTTCAAGGATTTCATTGTCAATTCGCCATTTGAAGTTTTTTTTTTTAGCGACTCGATCACTGCCAAACCTCATGATTTTTGTTTTTTTCACATTGATTGATAAGTCATTATCAATCATGTAGGATTCAAGCTTTGACAAAAGCCGCTGTAGCCCTATCTGGGTCTTGTCAACCAGTACTAAGTCATCTGCATATATCACATAACTTATTGGATGTCCATTGATTTTTGGGGGGAAACAGTTGACACTTGCCAATGCAATAGAGATGTCAGCAATATAGAGTTTGAACAAGATGGCAGCAAGTGGACATCCCTGTTTTACTCCTCTGGTGGTAATAATAGATTTAGACAGGTCTCCACTTGTGTTTAGTCTTACTCTAATTGTTGTATTGGAGTGTAGTGCCTTTATCGGTTGAAGCAAAGCGTTTGGGCAGTTTCGATTTTCCAACTTCTCCCATAGTTTAATTCGATTAATTGAATCGAACGCTTGCTGTAAGTCGATGAATGCCATGAATAATTGATCTTTCTTATTTAGGGCATCAAGTTTTAACAGATTTAACAGAACAAGGTTGTTCTCTACTCCCACGCCCTTTGTGAAACCAGTTTGTCTGATATCAGGTAGGTTGACTTCATTGGCCCATGCAGATAGCTTTTTTTGTAAGAAAGTCGCCAGCACTTTGCCAATAGTGTCCAGGAGGGCAATCGGTCGATAGTTGGCGGGATCGTCACGACTGCCCTTCTTATATACTGGTACTATTATTGCCTCAGTCCATGAACTCGGTACATGTTTTCTATCGGCTATCGCCACGAAAAGTTTGCCAATGAATTTGGACCATGCATGGCTATGTTCTTTTACATTGTGTTGCTGATTCCGTCTGGCCCAGCAGCTCTTGAGGTCTTTAATTTTGATAAGGCCATTTGAATGTTTTCTCTAGACTCAATTATGTCCCAGTCTGTGTTGTTATTTCCACTTTCTTCAAGGTGTGGTCTCTCCTTTCCTGTAAAGACACTTTGAAAGTGCGTTATCCAGTCACTTTCGGACACTCCATTAGACATTAGGGCGTCCTGATTAACCGTGCCTTTATTCAGGATTTTCCATATTTCCCTTGAATTATTTTTTTTGATCAAGGCCAACATTTCTTCGCCACGCTCTTGATCTCTCTGATATGAGAAAGATTTTAACCAATTTCGATATTGTTGTTTTCTCTGTTTTATTTGGCACAGGACATTCGCTCCATGCTGTTTTTTTAATTTAGTTATGTCTTTCCTGAGCTGTTTGTTTTGATTTATCAAAGTGTGTTTATAATCTTTATTATTTTGGGATACTTTCCCAGCAAAGCCTGTATTCAGGCTTGGTAACAACGGTATGTAGTTTAAAGGGTCGACGTTATCATAGTTTGTCGCTTGTATTTCATTGGACAGTTTGATAATTTGGTATTCTTTTATCCTTAGTCGATTTCGCCCATGATTTACTTCAAGTGCTTTACTGTTGGTCTCACATTTCTTTTTACGTTTTAACAACCAGGACATTACTAATGGGTAATGATCACTGTTGGTTGTAGGTATAATTTGGAGATTGGTGATAGTTGCAAACACATTTCTAGAAATCCAAAAATAATCTAAGGTCTTTTTGTATCCCATGTTCTCCCAGGTGAAATTTGGTGGTATATCACCTCTGACTTGACCATTTGCCATCATGCAGTCACGGGCTTCCAGTTCTTTACTCCATTGCGTTCTGTTTTTATTTCCATGGCATCCATCTAACGAATTTTCTTCGATAGGTTTCTTATGTTCATCAAACCAAGAAATATTCAAGTCTCCACATATGATTATTGCAAGTTCCAAACAGGTCCGTTGGTGGCTATCTATTATTTGCATTACAGCAGATATAAATGCATCAGTCGAGATTTTTAACGGATTCCAGTACACGTTCAAAATTAATAGATATTCATTGTTGTTTTGAGTATTCGTTGTTTGAAGTAGTGTTCCTTGAACATAACTATTTGGATTCATTTTTTCAGTTATTTCCCAATTTGTTCCTGATTTTATCATTGTAATTAAGCCAGAAAATGGACGTCCCTTGTTGTTTTTTTCTGCTGGGTTTAGCAATGTTACATAGCCATCTTTAGTTGGTGGCACCCGCAACCAGGTTTCCTGTAAACAGATGGCGAAGTTATCAGTTAGATCAACCGGAAAATCATTATATAGATGGTTGAAGCCCCTTGTGTTCCAAGAAATCACAGTCGCAGGCGCATCAATTTCTTTTTTTTGCGCTAAAGCTTATTTGACTTGTTTTCATGGTTCCTTTTCTTTGCATTACTAAGTGGTCTGATTTTTAACTGTCTCCTCAAGCTATCATGTCGCTGTTCCAAAGTTTCTTTCGCTTTTATATTCACAGAGATCGCTGTTGGTCCTTGGCTATTTGTTGGATCATAAAGTGAGATCTCAAATCCCAAGCACATGAGATCCTGCTTTGCAGATAGTAACATTGTACGTACTGCTTGGGAATTTATGTGGAGAAGTACAATGTCAACTCGATCTTCCGAAAAGTATTCAACAATACGGATGTCGTCGGACCTGGTGTTCCTTAGCGCTGGTACTGCATGCAGTAGACGCATGATGTTTCCGCGATTCAAGTTAACATCTGATTCATTTCGGAAAATGTTTTCGATCATGATCTTTTGATAGGATGCCTTAAGTGCAGTTCGGGGAAAATCATGTAAATCAGAAGAGGACTTGCAATTATGTGCGGATGTGTATTTTGGATTTAACTCCGAACGAGAGTTGTTTGCTGACTTGGAGTTAAAGTCTGGTGGACCACTCTTCCGTCCAGACAAAGGTTCGACATTTGTTCTTTGTTTCTCCCCGGCCTCACCTATATCACTTTTCTGGCCTCCTGTTTTCTTTAAAAGCGGTTTCCCTGGTTTTGTCTGTATTGGTGAGTCTGAACTACTTGTCGACATGTTTGTCAGGTCCACAGCAGATCCTCGAGGGGATTCCTCAGCCTCATTATCATCATATGTAGACAAATTACATAGTTCTTCTATTAGATCTCCAAGATCAGAAGATCTCTGATCTGATTCGATTCTCATCCGCTTTTTTGGGTTTGCAAGCGATTTGCACTTAGGTTCAGCTATTGTCTCAGCTTTTCCCACTTTACTATTTGCATTTGATTTGCCAAGGCTTTTGTTTACAGTTGACTTTGATTTCACAGGCGTAGTCAGATTTCTTATAAATTGTTTTATGTTGCTTCTGTGTTTTGGAACAGTCTGAATGTTCTTTTTTTTTCTAGCTTTTTCTTTGGGTGACCATTTGTCCCTGAGATTGTTTTTTCTTTGTTTGCCGTAATCTGAAGGTTTTTGGCGGGGCCGCTGAAAATGCCATATGATGCTTTTGCGGAGGAACATGATGGCTGCTCAGAGCACTTCCCCGTGTTCATGTTTATCTCACTGCATCTATTACGGGAATCAACAGTTGAATCAATGGTTCCCTCCGCCAGGGATTGATTTGAAGAATTAGCAATCTTATTTATCTCAGGGGTAATTCCATTAGTCCGTGTCTTTGGAACTATAATTGAGCTGTTTCCTGTTATGTCAATAGGAGCTTGCAAGATTGGACCAGTGACTAAGGTATTTTTATTATTTGCATTTTCTGTATCACGTATTTCTGCATCCAATCTGCATTGTATCCCTGCGTCTGTTCTGCCATAAATATTAATAGGAGTATCTCTTTTCTCTACTTCGTGTGATGGCATTTGTGTTAAATTTTCGAGCATTTCCTCAATGCGTAATTTGGATCCTTTGTGTTCCATCAGCAGTTGTTCAAAGTGCCTGCTCATGTATTCGATTTTGTTTATTTTGTCATCTAAGTGTCTCATGATCGCTCCGTTGTTTTGGGAGGATTCATTCAAGCTTTCATATAGTTTTATGAATGGAATCAAGGCGAGAGATGTTGCAGCCAAGACGTTATTGTGGATCTGTATGGCGGCCGCAGCTGATAGGTTCGATTTTGAATCAGAATCTTTGCAGTGTAAGCTACCAGTATTCTCTTTGCTTGAAATACTCTGTTCGTTCATACTGGTTGCTGGAATGCTTTTCGGCCGTTGTTGGATTTCCACATCAGTTGCTTTTCTCCCCTGGCTTTGCGTTTTTGCTCGAGTATTGGCGCTAGTGCAGAGGTGTATTCCTTGACTTTTTGAGCATGGTGTTATGTCAATTGCTGGATTTAAGTTAAGGCGGTCTGCTTTGCGCTTCTGATCCAAAGATGTCTGTTTCAGTCCTGTCACTTTGTCACTGATGGTGCGTTCTTGGTCGCCTTCAATATTTATGTCAGAGACAGTTTCCACAGTGCTATTATTGCTTGAGGCTCCAAGAGTGAAACTTGCTGTTAATCTATCTTTAATTTCTTCGAAGTCGGCTAAAAGTCTTTTTGTCAAGCGTGCTTCGCGCGCTGCCAGATCTATCTCTTTTAGCGGTAATACATTACAGAGGCCTTGTTGTAGACCAAAGGTCTGATTTCTGATTGTTGCTCCAGATACAGGGTTGCCACTGGTTAATAAATGTAAGGGATTTGACACATTTCCATTGCATGTCATCGTGGTTGCCTTTATTGCCGTACTTTCTTTCCGATGGTTTTCATGTGGTTTGGTAGACAGTGGAAAAGTGAATTTCAGTAGGTTTGGATCAAGTGCAAGGTTTGGGACTTCAAGTGCAAGCAGTTCATTGTCTGTTACATCGAAGGGTGACTGAAATGCCTCCGCATTTATCTCAATCACCTCTAATACCTCATTATCTCTGTTTGAGTCAACTTCTGAGTGATTTGTTCCGTTCCTCGGATTTTTGTCTAAAGTTAGGATTCTCCTAGCTTTGCTGCCGTTATCACCGTTGATAAATTGTAAGTGTAAGTTCGTAGATTCGGTGCGGGCTTCGATGGAGGCTTTGGCCATTCTATCCTTGCATTCATCTCTGTGGGATTTTGAGAATATTGCGGAGAGCAAATCAGTCGGGTGGACCGAGTGACGTTCTATGGGAACATGTTATGTGCTGATTGAAGGGTCATGCCAGTATTTAGCAAATTGTGCTTGTGCTGTCAGGTAGTACACCTCGAAGTCCGGTGCGGCGATGCCCCCCATTTCATACGGCTCCACCATTTTCTCCCACCTCAACCTGTTTGTGCCGCCGTTTCATATGAATGTCGTTGCAATGGATAGTAGGTTTTCAAAGAAGGGTCTGCCTGGCCATATTGGGACGTTGCTGAAGATGTATAGGAGCTTAGGGAGAATCACCATTTTGAGGACCGGTACACGGCCAATGAGAGATATAGGGAGCCTGGTCCATAATTGTAGTTTAGTATGGATTGTTTGTAACCATCTAGAACTTTTTAACTTTATGCCGCAGTTACATATAACAAGTTACATTCTTCTCTCATAAAACGCCTTTTGATATGATATGATAGGTTATTTATAAGGCGCTTAATACCCAAAGCTTTCTAAGCGGGTACCGAAGGATCGAACCTGTGTTGCTCTGTGTCGCTTTGCTTCCAAGGAGAGCACGTTGCCCCTGGATGAGTGCAAGCTACTTACTCTCTACTGCATGCATCTTATTACTGAATTATTTTTGCTACCAGCTGTGAAGACACAGCTGCACCTTCATTTTATTTCATTTTTCTTGGTACCCATAGGTAAGCGGCTAACTAGTCGATATGTGTACGTTAACAACCACCCATTTATGTGGTGTCTTAACTTTGTTGCAATTAGAAGAAATGGTAGTTACCTCACTTTGGCGTGGAACGTTACCCAAGCAATGACCGCGCTCACGCTCAGGACCCCGTTCCCAGCCTTCACTCGCAGAGATCTTTTATGTAAAAAGGTACACACCTGCTTCCAACTGTATATCTGCCTCAGACCGATACGGCTTCAGCAACGCATGCGGACGCCACGGTCATCTAGTTTACTACAGCACGGATCGCCTTATGAGCAATAGAAGCCCATACGTGGAGTACTTGTTATCCTGATATGCAATGACTACATGATACCATGTTAGTTTGGATACTCCTTCACATTGTAGAGGTGTGGACAGATCTTCAGTATTGGAAGTCCAATTTGGCCAATTTTGAAGAAGAGGAATGCCTCGAAACGCGCCGGCCACCACACAATTGGACATGATTTTATACATCATTTGTTGTTTTGATTTTTTCCGCATCTGAGTATATTTTAATGTAAACTACAATTTCTTCTAATTGGAAAGTGCCTCCGGGCATAATTTTGATGTGCTTAATAAATTGTGATTCTTAACCTACAGAACGTTACCAGATCTATATGTTTGAACGCCCTTTTGGGCATCTGTAATTAGTGTGCAGGGGACGGAAGGGTCCCAGATTTGGGTCCTCTTTTCCTTTCTATTGACTGATTTAGGCTTTGTGCCACGGCCTTTTTTCCTCCCCCGCACCTTAAAACCTTTGAACCAGCAAATGCTGGCCTGTGATTTATTTTGTTAAATTTGGACCTATTATAATTAGGTGTGCAACACTTACCTCTGTTTTTTTGTGTGCCTTAACTTTGTATCCACTCTTTTTAAAGCTTTACCTGTCCTTCCTGAACAGGTTTGGGTCAGTGTTTTTTAAATTTGCCTGACTGATGGGCAATTGGTCAGATTGTTGACTGTTTACTCACGACCCAACTAATTGGGTAAGAATCATATATTTATCATTGAATTCACACTACTGGTTCTATTTCCCAATGCTGCATCCAGCATGCACAATCACTACTCTTATAGAGCCACATAACCTGGCCACTGGCATTACTCTTTCACTTACCCCCATGCGCCATATATATCCTTTTCATCTACAAAATTAACAAGCATGGGGCCAGTTTTCACAGTGCGGTGAGCTATGTTACATTCCCACCTTGAGTTAAATCCATGGTGATGGGTTGCTGCTAATGCACAACATCGTTCATGTTCTATGAGAAGAGTGTTTTGAATAACCTTGTTCTCAATGTTGATAATCTATTGTTTGTCTCTTTCTCCTCCTCCTGTGTTTGTTCTCTCTGCGACATATAATAATGTTTGCTTTTTACATCATTTAATGATGACTTCATGGAATATCTATATGTCAAATTATGAAATCTTAACTCTGATATTGTTCTCACTACGAATGTCGATAATCACTGAATGTTCCCAATTTGGTTACTTTCATGTCTGTTGGGCCCACCTTTCAGGTGATTAGTTTATGAATAGTGATTGGATCATTGTATTTTTTACACAGCCTTGAAAAAGACTGGTAGATAGATCGAAACACATGTCGGCTTTAGCTGTATTTTCCGGCAGATATTATCTGTATAGCTATTTAAGTTGTTGTACTTTCAGGCAGATAGTTTCTGCATGGTTTCCTTTTTTGGAACAAGATTTAGGTCTATTTGATTTTGAATCTAAGACTTCAATTTGTTTTCTATTAAACACTTTAATTTGGATCACTACACATTCCATCCATGCGCATTGTCGTCAAGGGTTACTTGCCTTAACCTTTTCCTTATTAATGTGATGATAATCCAGAAGGTCTTCCCCCAGGCCCTTTTTGTGCATTATTAGAAAAGCTATCGCATCATTTAAGGGTAAAGCCAAGCTGGGACCAAGCTCTTGGAGACATCTAATGTCATAAACCCTTAAGAAGGTTAACCACTCATTATCCTCAACTTTCTCTTTTATACCTGCAACATTCCAGGATAAGAATTTCAACGAGAAAGTTCCTAATTTCACAGTTTAATTACTAACTACCAGACTGTCTATTTACACACCTTTGTTCCAATGGCTCACCTGCTTCCAGTTTCTACATGTCAACGTTTAGAAGTTGAAATGACCATTGCTTTCAAGTGACTAACCCTCTTTTGGAGGGTCTGATAAGGATTCATCCCGGGAGGATAGCTCAGCGGCAACATGTTCGCTTTGGAAGCAAGACGAGAGGAAGCGTTCGATCCCCGGTCTGCTCATAGAAACCTCTGCATATTTAAGCGCGTTCTAAATAGGCAACTAAGACAACAAAAAAAGTATGCAACAAAAAAAAACAATTCCTGTAACAGCGCCTCGATGCCCGCGGGCTGTGTGAGTGCTTTAAAAATGCAAATGAATAAATTAATTATTTATTTACTCTTAGTTAAATTACCCTACAATCATACTTTTCTTGCTACGATGCTTTAACATATGTAAATTAATTAATCTTCAGAGACCTTTCATGTGCGTTTTGCTTGCATGTAATTAAAATGTGTGATTGTGGCTAGTATGTTATGGTGATGAAAAATACAACATGTTTATTATGTAATGTCTGGTACTGACAAAAGATTAGGTTGTCTATTTTACATGAATTGCTTCCAATAGTTCCAGCTCGTCTTTAGCTTAGTTTGCCCTACAAACTTCTTGATTTGCCCACCTCTAAGTATCCATATCTGTTGATAATATTATATACAAAATAATCCTTCGGAAGGTAAACACTACGGGCCTCATTATGAGTTTCGTGGTAGCTGGGTGGTAAATCCACCCAGCTACCACCAAACTGTGTTACCATTGCCACCACTTGGTCCGGTGGTATTAACGCTAGATTAGAAGTGGCAGCGCAGTTTAAATGCCTATAAAACACCTTATAAAAGGGGCACTACTAAATGCAAGATCTCTTGTTGCCCACACAACTGAAATCACAGATGTCATATTAACTAACAATTTTGACTTTCGCGCCGTGACAGAAACCTGGCTGCATGACGCATCTGGCCCATCTCTCACCCTAGATATCCCGGACAAATATTCCATCCTCAGAGCTGACAGACCCAATGCTCAAGAAGGAGGAACGGCCATCATCTTCAAATCAACCCTAGACATGAAACTAGCCACCACTTCTACCCTGACATCCTGTGAACTCCTCTCAGTCAGGTTCCAAAGGTCTCATAAAACTACTATCCCTATCCACCTAATATACAGGCCTCCAAGTCCTCCCGGACCCTTCAAAGAAGACATTATGTAGCTAGTAGCTGAAAATACTAAACCCATGGCCCAAAACATTATCCTAGGTGACTTCATCCATGGCTATAATGATCCTAATGACTTACCTGCCACCTCCCCAGCCAATGCGTTATCAGGACAAGGCTTCATACAAATAAGTACCCAACCACACATGAGAAAGGCAGGATACTTGACTGGGTACCAGTTCTCAACTGCAATATTACCCTAAAGGACTCCTCATCACTTGCCTGGACTGATCATCACCTACTATCCCTAGAAATCAACGTCAACAACCTAGAGCCAAAGAAGCCCGCTATTGCACCACCCTGTCTGACCAGAAACAAATGCAACATCACAGCTGAGGCCATAATACCTTTTGTAGTCCCTATTCTACCTGCCACAAACAACCTGAATCTGTTGGTCTACACCTATAATTACTCTATGACCAAAGCTATAGACACCATTGACCTGCTAAAACTGCGCAAAGGTAAACCTAGAGCATATCTGAACTCCTGGTTCACCCCTGAACTTAAACTACTACGTTTAGAAAAAAGAAAAATGTACTCTCTGGAAAATGGCCTCCTCTCAAGAAAACAAAGCTAACCTTACCAATATCTCTGCCACTTATAAAAGCAAGATAATCCGCACCGCAACTTTCAATGTCAGGATAAACCAAGCAGGATCCAGCACCAGAGAATTATTTAACATCCTAAAGGAATTAGAAAACCCTAATCCTCCTGTAGATACCTGCACTAAGGATAAACCTTGGTGCACTAGCATTCAAAATGCTCTCTCTAACAATGGCTTTCTATACAAGAAGAAATTGACTTAAAAACCATCTGCCTCACACACAAAGCTCTGAACCATCAAGCCCCACCATGTCTCACAGACAAATTCACACTAAAATCAACAGCCAGAATCACAAGATCTACCAACACATCTTGCCTGGTGGTGCCCAGGTACAATATAAAAAGTGCTGGCAGGACCAGTTTCCTGGTCCTAGCTGCCCAATTATGGAACACACTTCCACAGGAGATCAAATCTATTCAAACCTTTGAAAAATTCAGAAGCCACATCATCACATGGTTACTTAACAAAAACTAACATCACCCACCTTCCATTTGACATCTTTCTGCACGCCTGTACACTTATGTATGTATCTGCCCCATGCTTTGTATCTCATACCATTTTATGCTCCCACTCACCCCTGCCGATCCTGTTATTCGAATTAATCTTCTTGTATTGCTGTTATTGGAATGTATCATCTTCAATCTATCTGTATAAATTGTATATTGTAACCATTATCTTCACCTTAAGCGCACAGATAACCCTGGGTCAAGCGCGCTATATCGATAAAAATAAACAAACAGATATCCGGAAAAGCCCACTCCACCCCTTTCCTTCCGGAGCACTAACACCTCATTCGCCACCCTTGCTTTCTTGCCCGGCCACAAGAACCTCAGAAGGTGGCCCTTAACCTTACGAAACATGGAGTCATGGATATGAATTGGAAGCATCTGAAATAAATAGAGGATCCTGGGTAGGAAGTTTATCTTAATAGAGTTCAGCCACCCCAACCATGACATTGTCAGTTTGCCCCATTTCTCCAGGTCGTCAAATATATTTTCCTTACAGAGGCGGAAGGTTTGCTTCATACAAGCCACCTATGTCCCTTGTCACCGTAATGCACAGGTACTACAGCTGTTGCTCTTCAATCCTCATTCACAGACTGGCCAGATTCTGTCTGTCCTCCACCCCCATCTGGTACAACAGAAACAAAAGGGATTGTCCCATGTAAACTTAAAACCCGAGAGGGACCCATACGGTTGGACTATCTCAACCACTGCCGGGACCAAAGACATTGGTTCCCTAAGGCGTAACAGAATGTTGTTGGTATACATATTCCATTGGTGTTCCACCCCTCCCACAGAAATACCCTCCACACGGAGGTCATTGTGCAACGTCTGAGCCAGAGGTTCCAAGGAGAGAGCAAATAGGATCGGTGAAAGGGCACAACCCTGTCTTGTACCTCGACACAACCCAAACCATCATGAAATGGTTCCATTGGCACAGGCCACCGGGTCCGAGTATAATGCCAGGAAACACCTCAGAAACTTAGGGTCCAATCTGTAGTCCACAAGGGTTGCCTTCAAGAAGGTCCAATGAACTCTGTTGAAAGCCTTTTCTGCATCGGCAGATAAAAGTGCGGGATAAACCTCCTCCTCGCCTGGCTCCCTCGATCAAATGCAGAGACTTGTGCATTGTGTCTTCCCCCTTTGTAGCCCTTATAAAACCCACTTGGTCTGAGTGCACCAGTCGAGGCATATGTGGATCAAGTCTCGAAGTCAAGACTCTTTGTGTATCACCGAGAGAAGGGCCCATACAAAGGTCTTCGAGGTGCTACCGGTTTCCAGAATAGTATTAAATAATTTGACTAGATGAGGGGATAAAACAGTCGCAAATGTCTTATAAAATGCAACTGTGTAATCATTCTCCCCCAACGTTTTTTCCATTTGCATATGGTGGATTGCCGAAAGGATTTCTTCACCTGTAATAGGGTGTACATTTCCTCTGCCTCCTCAGGGGACAGCGTCAGCAACGATAGCCCTCCCAGGTAGGCCCCCATCCCTTCTCCCTCTGGTCGGTCCTTAGCCCCATATAGCTCTTCACAGAAGTCTACAAAGGTTTCGACCACACCCCTTGTCAATGTCTGAAGTACATCGCCAGGACCCTCCATCCCCCATATCCATCTGTCAGTATGCTGACCGCGCAGCTGCGCTGCCAACAGGGCATCTACCTTGTCTCCTTTTTCATGATATTTCTGCCTCAGGAACTGGAGCTATCAAATTATCTTGCCTTCCTCTAGGACCCTGAATTCCTCTCTCTTGCCCCTAACTTCCTTTGTCAGTTCCCTTACTCTGTCTGCCTTTCCAAGGCCCATATATACCCTTGCAATTTGTTCTCCAGCAGGGTCCTCTCTCTCTTCCTACGTGCACCCTCCATGACCAGCAGGCATCTCCGTGTCATGTTCCCCTTATCCCAAACTGTTCCCTGGTCCATTCCCCTTGTATCGTTCAAAACAGAGTACTCCTGTATTGCCTCCTCCAGCTCAAAGCGAAAGACGGTGTCCCTCCACAGACGTCTAGGGATACCATGTTCTTGTCAGACCATGTGATCGGATGATTCTCTGCACCCAGAGACCCCTACAAAAGTTATCTTCAGATGCAAAGATAATCTATATGAGTATAGGTCCCAAGGGGGGTGAATAAAAAGTTCACCCCCTTTCTTGGGGGTGAAAAAATGCCATACATTACACAGGCCAAGTGAATCTGTCAGAGCCTTCGGTCTTCTTCTTCTGGCGCAGAGGCAGCACAAACACCTCCCTTCCCGTTAGGTCTTGGGGCCTGGAGACTACACCATCGCAGGCTTCCGCGATCCTTCGGGGAAAGAGAGTTAGGGTCCGTGGATTGGATAGGCTGAGGGTTTTAGGATCACCGGAAAGAGGTAGAGGAAGGAGTTGTGGATAGGGAAGGGGGAATTAGGGTAACATGCTCCTTGGCTCCTGCTTCCTTTCAGTGGAGCTGTGACTTGTCACTCCATGCTCTTTTACCTCATCTGGTAAACTCGGGAGCCTTTGTGCTGGAGCTCCAACCAGTTTGGCCACCTGCTTCTGCAGAGCCTGTGTGATTGCCTATGTTATTCACCAACACCTACTAAACATATCCCAGGTTACTGCATGCACAATCCCCACATTACATCATGTAGAAATAGGCGTTTCCCACATCACCTCATGTAGAAATAAGCATCCCCCACATTACTTCATGTGAGGGGCAATTCTGTGCTAAGCCCACTCCGTCATTAAAACTACAAGAAACTTAAACTTGGACTTAGCTTCGTTTCCTGATGATCTGCGGCGACTGCCGTCTTCCCTGTCTCAGCACCGTTCTGCGGAATCGTCTTTCTCTAAAAGCAAACAAGGACAGTCAGAACGGAGGTGCGCGCTTGTTCTACCCTTAATGGGTTACTTGTTCAGAGATCGAGCGGCCCGTGTCTGTTCGTTTTCCCCTTACGGGTCTTAGTAGTCTGGACCATGCAATGCCTCCCACGGTGCATGCGGTAGTTATGCAAGCACTACCCATGCAGGGTTAATAGTTTGTGCCCCAAGAGTTAGTTTCGTTTTTCACGCGACTTGGTTTCGTGGTTTTCTTGTTAGTTATTTAAGAAAATCTCTTCCATGCAATTAGCCGCAGCGCGTAGAACCTTGCGCTACTTATCTTAAGTGTGACGCGGGGCCTGGGGTATGCTTTCAGGCGGGCTGGTGCCCCGCAGATGCTTGCCGACCGGAGCTCGTCGGATGCACGTCAACTCAGGTTGCCGGTCAGTATTGCGAGCAGCGCTCGTGGGGCACAGCTCGCGCATGCGCCCTCGCGTGGGCGCGGTTCTCATGTGTCCTGCCGCCGGGGCCGCTGGGAAACGTAGTCTCTTGGCTGTTCTCCACCCCTGGCCACACGACCTGCTAAAGGAGTGGAGAACACCTCTTGAGAAGCCCGTTGGGCGCTGCAAAGGCCCCCTCCTCCCTCCATAACCCAACCTAGGGGTTCTTTTCCCTGCCACCACCCCAACACTTGCCAGGGTTCTGACAGAATCCAAGCACACCTGCAGCCTGCAGCCCTTCCACACCGCACAAGGGGGGCCCCGTCCCAATAGGTCCCATGGCCCTTCTATCGAGCTGTAGGTTTGCCCACATATTAAAAACTCTGCCCACCACTGGGTGTCCTGCCCCTTCATTCAGAACCTCTCATGAGGTCCAAGAGTAGTATAGCCCGGCCATACTCACACCTCTAGATTTCCTCTACTTCCAATTTTCAGTCTCTTATGAAGTAGGATCCTAACACCTCCTCTTCTTGCCATACCCGACCCCCAATATGCCTGACCCAAGAGACCACATGGACTCTTTTTTTCCTCCCCCCTTGAGAACCTGGTTTCCTGTAGGAAAAGAACATCCATCTCCTTTCTGCTGAAATCCTGGCAACTAGAGACATCTTGGTCAGTGAATTTAGTCCTTTCACGTTTAGTGTACAAACCCGAAGACATTCAACGCTTTTCCTCTTGTTCACGTCCACCTTAGTCTCACCTCAAACATCTCCACAGAGACAGACCACCTTCTAAACCAAATATGTTCCCCCTGGGTCATAAGAAATTCAATTAAACATTCCCTCTCCACAATTATATCCCTTACCCAACTTCCCTTACCCTCCCCCTTTCCTCTCTCTCCCTCTGTGTGGCGCCCGGTCCCCTCAAGTTAACATCATTGGACGATTACCAAACCACCAAAAGGACCCGGTCCACTGGGCCATCTCCACAAACTCCTCTAGAACAAGAGCCACCACTTTCAGATTCCCTAGTACTCCCCAAGAACTACCCCCAACCCTTAAGCACCCCCTCTCAAAAAACATTTCCATCCTCCAGTGCTACCCCTGGGAAGAACAATTAACAAAGGGGTACATTTTCCTCCAAACCCAACCAATCACATTAATGTCTCTCACCAAAATAAAAATCCAACTAGACCCAAGTTCTGACAAGAAAAGACCCCAAATTCCAGGTCTGTGTGATGTGGAACTGCCGGCCTCCAGTGAGGCCCAAAGCCCCTAGAGTCAAGGAGGCCCAGCCGGGGGAGTGTTCAATATCCTGTATTTCCTCGAGCCAGACATTCTGCGCCTTTTCATCCCTTTTATGCGCCACTGTCTGTCTTCGGGGCCCTTCGATCCCTCCTCTGTTGTAGACTCCTCACCTCCCATAAGCGCACCCGTGACTCTCTGTATGTCGTCTTACGTAATGAGCGTGTAGCTGTGTCTATCCAGTTCAAAAGAAATGGAAAAGTTGAAGCCCCACCTCAATCTAACCCTCTTTTCATTCAGCCATTTAGTGAGGGGCATGCACAGACGCCTCTTTGCCAACGTGAGTGAGGATAGGTCCTGAAAGATTGTAATTTGTGCACTACCCAGCATCACTATGCCAGCCCCCTATGCTTTTTCCAATATCCTCTGCTTGTCTGTATAATTATGAAAGAGGGCCAAGACTGACCTCGGGCCTCTGACGGCACCACCTGCTTTATGCACCCTGTGAATCCTGGGCTTGTCAATTGTGTTGTCTCCGGAAAAAACTTTAGCAACCTTGTGCACAACTCTCTGCAGATCTCTGTCCATCTCACCCTCCTTCTCCGGGACCCCCAAACATCTCAGATTGTTCCTTCTTTCTCGATTCTTGAAAATCATCCATCATAAGGGTAATCTCCCCCTCTTCTCTCCAGCTCTGCCATCCTCATGTCCCTATGCATTTCCAATGTATCAAGGGAGGACTGGTTGAGCTTCACCAACTGAAAACTCTCGTTAATTTTGTTGATTCTGAGGTTAATCTTATCCACCTTTCGCCCGATGTCCGCCCTCATTCCCCAAATCTCTTCCATTAATGGGCAATGTCTTTCTTCGTGGACACAGGGTTATCTTCCCCCTCCAAAATGTTCCAGCCTGGGGTAACAATTCTCAACCTCTGACTCCCTGGGTATTCAAAATGCTCTAATTTCAGTTTCAAGTCAATGTGGAGCACAGGAGCGCCATGCTGGGCAGGGGCGATCCCCCACAGCAGTGCCCCCACTCCTCACCTATGGTAGGGACACTCTCCAATCTTCTCCAACCCCTTCTCAGCATTCCTACGGTGCTGTATCTTTCCAGGGGACCTCCAGGGCATCCGATAGTGTAGGACACTAGTTTCACTCTGTCTCCATGCAGGCCTCCACCTATCTAGACCTTTAGTGACCCAATCGCTTGCCATGTCCCTCAAGATCTCAGGCCCCCCTCACCAGGGCTGTGTCCAGTACTGGATTCAGGTAGCCAGTACTCTTCGTCTCCAACTATGCCCTAGGTCACTCACTCCGCTGATCAAAGCAATCAGCACCAACCATTGACCCATAGAGGCAACCAGGGATCCACAATCCACAGCCTCTGCCAGCCTCTGTGTCCCCCATGAGAGCATTGTGCCCCTCACTTTGGCACTGCTTGGCCCCAGACAATCCACCAGTGTTGTAGGTCGACAGGCCCACTGAGGTGCACTTCCCCCTGTGCTGCGCAGATTCACCTTGTATCAGAGCAGGGGGAAGAGGAGCCCACACCCCCTTGATGGTATGTAAGATCTCGCACCAGAAAGGTCGAAACGGGGGAGGGGGTAGGCCGCTCACCTCCACACACCGGCACCCCCCCTGCTCAGGTGCCCGGGCCCTCCGCTTTCTTCCCCCCTCCTTATGAAGGCTACAGGCCACTCCTGCATCTCACCTGCAGCTCGCCGTGACAGAGATTTGCACGGGCAAAGTATTTTCCGGCTACTGATTCCAAAGCAGTTCTCAGCTGCCCGATGCACAAATCAATTCAGGTTTCTTCCCTATGTGCCCGGGGGTCTTGTGATTCCCCTGCGCCAAGTATTATCTGTCCAGGGGGCTTCAAAGTGGGGGCTCAATCCACTTTACGGCCCGCTGGACCAGGAGTAACGCTCTCAGGCTGTTCCCATGAGAGTGTCCCCTGGTGGCCTCACCCACTGTACTTTTAAATTAAATCAGTGATTGGTTAGAATTAAATAGGAAGTATAACAGGGGACTGACAGAGGGGTGAGGACATTAGGCCCATAGCAAAAGTTTCCTGCAATGACTTAAACATAGATTTTGTAATTTCTCCTATGTTATCATAGATGCAATCGATCTAGAAGGACAAACATCTGGGGTTATGGTACCCCAGGCCACTGAAGAAAGAATTGATAAATGTAGAATTATGCAGGATTCTCCCCATCATCTAGGCGATATAACAGAGATAACCAACCTGGAACTGCAATTATCTGGCTATACTGTAATTCATGAGAAGGGGTAACCTGCTGTAGTATGAAACAAACCACAAAACTAAGAGAAAGAGGCCCACAGCTTACAGTAAGATGGCAACTAATGAATCTCAGAAATTCCTAAGGAGTCTGAATATGGATTCTAACTTCTTTATGGAAATTTCAGGAGACGTAACTAACGATTTGAATAAATGTAGTTTGAAAAAACAAAAAAAGATTAACAAAAAGGATAAAGTTGGCAAAGGTAAAAAATCCCAGTCAGCTGATTCGAAGTTTAAGAATAATACAATAACCCAATATTTGTGAAAAAACTCTAATCTAACAAACTACAGGTTCTCCAAAATAATGAGCTTAGAGATACATTAAACATACATAGAAGGGAGCACATCTCAGCTACCAGAAAGCTTTGCAAATGGCTTTCTATACAAGAATTTGACTTAAAAACCATCCGCCTCACACACAAAGCTCTGAACCATCAAGCCCCACCATATCGCACAGACAAATTTACTCTAAAATCAACAGCCAGAATCACAAGATCTACCAATATGTCTTGCCTGGTGGTGCTAGGTACAATTTAAAAAGAGCTGACAGGACCAGTTTCGTGGTCCTAACCGCCCAATTATGGAACACACTTCCACAGGAGATCAAACCTATTCAAACCTTTGAAAAATTCAGAAGCCACCTCATCACATGGTTACTTAACAAAAACTAACATCACCCACCTTCCATTTGACATCTTTCTGCACTCACATTCACTTATGTATATATCTGCCCCCCTGCTTTGTATCTGATACCATTTGATGCTCCCCACTCACCCCTGCCGATCCTGCTATTTGAATGAATCTTCTTGTATCGCTGTTATTGGAATGTATCATCTTCAATCTATCTGTATAAATTGAATATTGAAACCATTTTCTTCACCTTAATGGCCCTGATACCCCTGGGTCAGGCGCGCCATATAAATAAAATAAACAAAGAAACAGATATCCGGAAAACCCATTCCACCCTTTTTCTTCCGGAGCACTAAGACCTCATTTGCCACCCTCGCTTTCTTGCCTGGCCACAAGAACCTCAGAAGGTGGCCCTTAACCTCACGAAACATGGAGTCCTGGATATGAATTGGAAGCATCTGAAATAATTATAGGATCCTGGGTAGGAAGTTTATCTTAATAGAGTTCAGCCACCCCAACCATGACATTGTTGTCATGGGGGTGTGGCTACAAGGCCATGTAGAAGGACGTTTTCCTGGAGGAGCTCCCGATGATCCTGCATTGATCCGGATGGAAAGTGCACATGGAATGGCCTGTAATATGTAAAAAGACGTGTGCACGTTGGAAAAATGGCATGATCCAGGTGGTGTCCGTGGAGTGCGCGGCGGTGGTTGGGGCGACTAGACCTAGCAGCCAGTAAAGCTGCCTGCGTATAAATTGGACGGTGTGCAGGACGGTGCAGCAGAGTGGTGCCCATCCTGCGGTGCTGGAAAGGAGTTACAGAGCAGCTGGAGTGGCAATACGGGAGGCGGAGCATGGGCGCATTCAGCACCGGAGAGGCGCATCGTAACAAAGTGGCCCCAGACAACATAGCAGCACAGTCGGACACTAACTGTGTCCATATACGGCTCCTGCTGATGGTAAATGATCCGGATAAGAAGTTATACATAGAGTTTGCCAGAACGGGTAAACTCATAAGTGCAGATTCATGAGCGTGCACTGCATAACTGGAGCGTGATTTAGAACGGATTAACATTGTGACTAGTGTATTGCAAGTCCAAACAAGGTTGCCGGTGCTCGCCGACGGAAGAATCAAGATGGCGGCCCGCCGAGGACACAGATGAGTTGTAGAGATAAGCAGCTAAGGACAGATCGCTGCTCGCAGACGTGCTCGGAACGGACAGAAACGAGCAGAAGGGATCGGCTGCAGGAAGAAAAAACAAAGATCCTTTGGTGCATCACAGCCTGAATGAAAGCGAGCCCCGAGAGAACACAGCGAGCAAACTAGCAGACTGCAACGTGGCTGGGTAGCGCACACAGAATCGGGAGAGACTGGACCGTGTGCAGAGCAGCTCCGATAGCAGACGATCTGCTTGAAATGGATGTCGGGCATTGGAAAGGCTTGATAATTTAGCTGTGACATTGTAGAAAGGAATACATGGGCTGCTGTCATATACATACAGCAATCAAGGTACCGGCATGCCCGGTGCAAGACGAATACAAAGTAACGACGCGAGGAAGTAAAGAATATCAAGTACGATGGTTGCGCATGAGACCAGCGGAATAATTACATGAAACTGACATGGAACTTGTTACAATATAAGGCTACAGTTACAAATATCCAAAAGACAGCGACAGAGCTTTCAGACTTGCGCGGATGCTCGAGACTAGGGATTTGAAAACACATGTACGCCAGAGGCAAACAAAGAGGGCTATGCAAAGTGGTCTCACTACATGGTGTAAACAACAAACAAAAGTGTGGAAAACTGTGTGCTGCCCGAACAGAGGCACGGATACTGAACAGCAGGGCCCAACAAAGGACAGAAAGAGGAAGGGCCAGCGAAGGATTAAGTGGATGCTGTGAGAGATACTAAGACGGTGGAACAAGTAAGAACACTCTGATTTAGTTGTGACATTCTGCCCGGGTCTGCTGGAATGCAGACATTCATGTGACTGGCGGTGAGAACACACTACTGCTTGACATATACCGGCACAAGCTGCATCCTCCCTCATAGCACTTTGAACGTCGAGGAAGACCTGCAACATCCAGTTAAGACAGGAAACTGTGCTGTATGTAAGGAGGTGGTGTGTGAGGGTGCCTAGTGGTGCAACATCCCCTATAGAAGGAGATTGTGGTGAAAGACATATGCACCAGGAGCAGCTGGGGAAATATTAGCTCCCCTGGACTGGAGCTGCCCGGATCATCTAGGAATACAGACTCAACAAGCTATGATGAAGAAGGCCCACGCAGGGGGCCATGGCTAAGAGGCCATGTAGGAGGACGTGTCCTGCTGGAGCTCGTGGTGATCCGACTATAATCCTGTGAATTCATGAAACGCACATTATTACGTGGGAGGACACAACCCACTCCTGTAGCAAATAAGTAGCTTCAAGACACCCCTTGCGGGGCCTGTCTGGGCCCAGGCACTAATAGTAGTTTAACACCACTGGAGCTGGTAGCTACAAGTGGTGGGGCTTGCCTACATGTTTCTGGAATGACGCCATGTCCAGAAAACCTCTAAGAATGAAGGGCAAGCAACCCACGCTGGACGAATACGCCAGAACATCACCGGGCCCGGAAGGAGCCAAGAGTAAAGACAAATCCCCCGCTGGGAGCGCAGTCGCCATGGGCACGAACCAGGAGATCCTTGCTGCGATCGCTGACCTGAAAGTGGCCTGGGAGACCAAACTGGGACTGACTATGACCGAATTGAAAGCATCACTAGAGCTCAAAGTTGGGGCAGTACAAGAGGAAGTGAATCTTCTCCGGCAAGATGTCAGGTCATTGGCAGAACGCACAGAGAACTTAGAAAAAGAGGTGGGCCCGAACACAGTGGACAGTGCAACACATACATCGGAACGTCACGCCCTAGTGCAATGCATGGGTAACCTAGAAAGCAGGGCAGAGGAGGCGGAGGTACGTGCCCGGAGGAATAACATCCGCATTGTTGGTTTGCCGGAGGGAGCTAAGGGACCCAACCCTACGGAGTTCATTGAATCTATGCTGCTGCAGGAGATAACCGGAGGAGTGTTGTCCAAGGGGTTTGCAGTGGAAAGAGCGCATAGGGCCCTAATGAGGAGGCCGCCGCCAGAACCCCCCCCCCTAGGCCGGTGATTGGCAAGATCCGGTAACTATCGAGTTCGGGAAAGAATCCTTGAACACTTCCGGAAGGGTGGAACAATACAAAGGGGGACAGAAAACATAACTGCATACCCAGATTACACCCTGTTGGTACAACGTAGTCGTATGAACTTTGGGACTGTGAAGAGAAGATTGCATGAAGCAGGCCACAAGTATATGCTGCTCTACCCGGCAAAGCTGAAGGCGTTCCACAAAAACAGAACCTTGTTTTTCGAATCCCCGGAAGAAGCTATGGGGTGGCTCGACACGCAGAGTTGCCCCCAGGAGTCGGGCATCCAGACGGGAGAAGAAGAAGGAGGAGATAAGTAATCTGTGTCTGTGGCACCAAAGGGTGTCGCAGCCTAAGACAATGGGACTTGATTATTGTATAAGATGTAGCCTATGGGCGCGCATGGTCAGGGATATAAGTGGGTATGATCCGTGCACACGGAGACTTTTGATACGAGCACGGGAGCCTTGCAGAGCTAGTCCTCATACCCCCATAAGGAGAAGCTTAGTTAGGTCACCGGTGACACCGTGCCGGGTTCCTGCCCTCGGCATTCCGAGGCAGGACCAAATGCGGGGTCGCCTGAGATCCAGAGATCGAGCTGGGCACTTGTTAGGTTTGGGAGGGGTTGGGGGAGGGAAGGGGCGGTGTGTTGGGGTTTGTTGTTGGGAAAGGGGAGAGGGGGAGTTTGTTGGGAGAGGGCGGGTAACGAGCCAAACTGAGAATCTTATTAGGCAGGATGGGAGGCGGAGAGGGAAGGCGGGATATTGTATCTATGGCGTCGGGTTGCCTTAGAGTGGTTACCTGGAATGTCAGGGGCCTCAATAGTTACTTGAAGCATAATAAAGTAATGATTTATTTCAATAATATCAAACAAGTTGTGTGCGATAGTGCCTTTTTCAGATAGCAATAGTCATATGTTTAACTTAACATCAAGAAAATACAAATACAAAACAAAACAAAACAACCATAACTGTCTCCATATTCTATCCATTTCATATATCACCGTCTGCTACGGGGGAGGGTGGGAGCGAGGGGGAACCATCTGGCAACTACAAAAGGGGGAGGGCTTCCGAAAGGTCTCTATCGTCTGCAGCACTTCCGCTGCTGCTGGCTTTATGATAGGTCCCACATGGGCCTAGTTTTAGTTCCAATTCAAGGGGGTTTGTCATCCGAAGGGTGGAACATGTGTCTGGTGAGTTCCTTCCATGCCTCGAGTGTCATACTGGAGTCATCAGTGAATCTGGCCACACAGTCCTCCCATGCCACGGTCTCGGCTAGCACCCATCGTTCAGTCTCTTTGTGCCATAGTTTGAACTGAGGGCCCATGGGTTTTTTCCGAACCATTGCGATAGTTCTTTTGGCCAGTATGCACATATGTCCATGATTCTTGTTGCATGCTTGAGTTTGGTTGGTCTGGGGTAGGTTCCCAGGAGGCACTCATCGGGTGTCCAGTTATATTTGCTCAGGCCTGCTTTTTCGCAGGTTTGTTGGACTTTCTCCCATAGAGCCCTTGTTCTGGGGCATTCCCATAACATGTGGATCAGATCCGTTTTTTCCTCCATGCACCAGATGCAGGTCGGTTGTGTCTGGGGATTGAAGGTGGCTATGCGGCACGGGGTCAGGTAAGTTCTATGCAGAATGTTTAGCTGAATCTGTCTGAATCTATGATTCCTGGACACCGTTTTGGGGAATATAAGAGCTCTGTTCCATTCTCCTTCAGACATTTCCCGGCCTATGTCCACCTCCCTTTTGCTCTTCATTTCCATGCTCCGGGGATTTGGTATGTCGATCAGGTGTCCATATATTTGCGAAATGGGTCTACCGCCCTCTCCTAAGTTGTACATCAGAGTGAGGAGCGGGTCTGTAGCTGGTTCTTCTGGCCACGAGTCCCATTTGCGTCGGGCCACAGCACGGGTTCTTTTATACCATAGAAATTGGCCGGTATGTATGCCCTCCGTCTCCTGTAGCGAGATGAACTCCCTAATAGTGCCTTCATCATACAGATCTCCCCAGGTGTAGACCCCTTCCCTCTCCCAGAGCCTGATGTGTTTCAAGTCAGAAAGTGTTGTGCATAAGCAGTGGTCGAAGTGGGCGGGAGCGGACGGGAGCGGTGTTCCTATACTTCTTTTAAATAGATTTTACAGCTCCTATACTTTTATTTTAAAAAGAAACCGTTCCGGAACGGTTTCGTTTTAAAATAAAGGTGTAGGAACACTTTGAAGCTTGCACTTTCAGTGCACTGCACTGGATGTTCCCTTAAACATCAGGCGCATGTGCTTTGGGGTTTGTATTGTGCATGGGAGGGGGTGCATCAATGGGGTTTGTGGGGAGCGGTGCAGGCCAGTAGGGAACATAGCTCCACTACTTCTTTTCATACACTTCGACCACTGTGCATAAGTCAGCGATCAGGGGAACTTCCGGGCATAGGGGTTCCGTGAGTTAGTGAGCGTTTTCGCCCTGTGCCAAATTTTCCTCCCTTGATCAGCCAAAAAGGGTAAAGTTCCCAGCAGTTTGGACGGCACCCAGACCAGTTCTTTCAGATGGAATTGGGGCAGCATGCCTGTAGCAATGGTGTTTCAGATGTGGGTTCATCATCTAGCCATTTGGTCACAAATCTAAGCTGTGCTGCTAGGTAATATCTTTCTCGATTCAAAGTTGAATACCGCCTTGACTATATGGTAGGGTTAGCAACTGCAATGCTATCCTGTGCCTTCCTTTCCCCCATAAGAACTCTCACAGTATGGTCTCGAGCAGTCGGAAGAAGGGTTTGTCTATATAGTAGTGTACATTTTGAAACCCATAAAGAAATGATGGGAGAACGATCATTTTGATTATCGGAGCTCTGCCCATCATCAAAAGGGGGAGTTTCGCCCAAAACGTCATCGATTTGCGTAGAGCTGGGAGTGCTGCCTTTGTGTTGTGTTCGTGCATTAACTCGGAGGTTTGCATTATGTGCACTCCAAGGTAGCGGAATGACGTATTCTGCCACTGGATCCCCACCTCAGGGAGTGCCTCCAGATTCACTGCTTTCAGGGCTGCCAGGGGGAACTTACAAGACTTGGACCTGCTAAAGCTTATCCCAGAGACCTTGGAATAATTGTCCAATACTTCTAGCATGGTTGGTACGTTGAGACGTGGGTCCCTGACGTATATGAGAACATCATCCGTGTAGAGTGAGATGATGTGATCCACGTCTCCCAGCCTTATACCTGCATCGAAAAACTGCTTTCTAAAGTAGACAGCTATGGGTTCTAGTCCCAGTATATAAAGCATTGGGGATAGTGAACAGCCCTGTCTAGTCCCCCTATATATATCCCAGGCCTTTGACTCATACTTCCTAGATTTCACCATTGCCTTTGGTTCAGCATACAAGATGTTAATCCACCTGATAAACCCGGGCCCAAAGCCAAACTCCCTGAGTACTGCTACAAGCCATTCCCAGTAGATGGAGTCAAACGCTTTAACTGCATCCAGAGACAGCAGTGCGTATGAGTCCTTGTCTATATCGGTTTGCGCTATAATATGTTGTAGCCTGCATAGGTTCATGGATGTATTGCGGCCCGGTACGAAGCCGCACTGGTCTGGGTGAACTATATCCCCTATTATTCTAGACAACCGCTTTGCTAAAATCGTAGTCAGGATTTTAACATCATAATTTAACATTGCAATCGGGCGATATGAGTCACATTGGTCTACCGGCTTGTTGGGCTTGAGGATCGGAATCACAAGCGTCTCCCTCATGCTTTTGGGTAGTATTCCTTCTTCGTATGCCTCCTGGTACACTGCGTGTAATAGGGGGGTCAGGGAGGACTCCTATGTTTTAAGAAACTTTGTGGGCAACCCGTCAGTACCAGGTGCCTTGCCCGTGGCCAGGGACCTAATTGCATCGGTAATGTCTTCGGGCGTGATTTCTGTTTCAAGGGAGTCAGCTTGTTCAGGGGACATCCTAAGGAGCCCTATCTCCTCTAATGTTTCTACCAACCGTTTATGGGGGACCAGCTCCTCATGTGAGTACAGGTGGGTGTAAAAGCGAGTGAAAGTATCATTTATATCCTGCTGTGTGTAGTGTGTGTTCCCATCCTCATCTTGTAGTGAGGTGGTGGGGTGTTCTTTTCGGCAGAGCCAGGCAAGTAATCTGCCCGGTTTGTCCGCCTCAACATGTGCTCTGTTCGTTCTGGCAGTATAGTCAAACTTTTCCAGCCTATTCCACGCGGTTATGTTCCTCTCTCTTAGTTTTACAAGCTCCTCTTCTCTCTGTTGGGTATCTACGGGGGTTGTTTCGAGTCGCTCAATTTGCCACTCCACTAGGTCTAGTTCTTTCCTGAGCATCTTCTTGATACCTCCCGCCTTTGCAATGATTTCTCCCCTGGTTACCACCTTTAGAGCCTCCCACAGTGTGCTATTGTGAGCTACACTTCCGATGTTAACCTCTAGGTAGGTGTCAATAGAATCACGTAATTCCTCCCAGAAGGCTGGGTCCTTCAGGGCACCTGTAGGCATTTTCCACATGGGAATGGGGGGTCTGGGCCCTTTGTGATTCCATGTTATCAGGAGCGTGGAGTGATCCGAGATAGTCCTCCCCAGGTATTGTGCTCCCTCCACACGGGGTAAGTGTTCCCTGTCTATGAGTATATAATCTAGTCGCGTGTGTAGTGTATGTGGAGATGAGTAGAATGAGTATTCGCGTGCTTCAGGATGCTTTTCCCGCCACACATCCGTCATGTATAGCCTCCCCAACATGGCGGACAGCACTGCCGTAGCGGTCGATGGGCCTCCCAGCTGTGACGTGGACCTGTCTAGCCTTGGGTCGTGCACACAGTTAAAATCTCCCCCCCAAATAAAGAGATCGTTCCTATACTGTGCAACTCTGGGGTACAGTGTGTTCAGGTAGGATGGTATGTTATTATTAGGGAGATAGGAGTTCATGATGCATACTGCTTCCTGTTCAATGAATCCCCAAATTACGACGAACCTACCTTCCGGGTCTATCTCTGTTTTATCCACCCGGAATGGGAGCTGTGGGTGGATCCAGGTGTAGACCCCTCTTGCGTATTTAGAGTAAGTGGTGCCAAATCCCTGTCCTCCCCAATGTGTTTGTAGCTTGGTCACAGAGTCCGCCGTGCAGTGGGTCTCCTGTAGTAATGCTATCATTACCCCTTTTCTGTGCAGGTAGGTTTTAATCCTGTTTCTTCGGAGATAAGTCCTCAGACCCCTTACATTCCATGTCATTATTTTTAAGGTGGTCACAGCCATAGGTGTTCAGTAACGGATACGTTGTCCCCCCCTTTCCCTGCCTCTGCTGCCCCTGGGCTTGGACCTGCTATCCAGGGGTCGGTCTGTGTTGGGGTTGGAGCACGAGCCACCTCCTTTCCTCCTTCCCTTCCTCCTCCCCTATCAGTGTCACTTGGAGACTTATTAACATTAACAATCCTCATTCTAGTGAATGAGGGCAACAAACCTTTCAACTCAGAATTGCCCCCAGCAGTTGCCTCAAACTTGCAGCGCTCAGGGGCACCCGATCCTTCCAGGCCTTTCCGGGCCTCCTGGTGCGGGTCGTGTGTTGGCAGTCGGCCTTCACGTGTTTCAGGGGGGTGCGTCGGCTTCGTTGTTATACGCATGGGGCGGTGCGCTCCTGCCCGTCGTAGCGTTCATGGAGTCGTGAATCTCAAGCGGTCCGGTGTTCATTCGGCAGTTGTGCGAACCTTTATTCTTTCCTGTTGCCCAGAGCATTCAATGGCCTGTGACTTCTTGCGCAGTGCTTTCCTTATCATCTGCAAGGTTGTTGTCCTCAAGCCACATATTTGCCGCTGCCGGGGTCTCAAGGAAGATAGCTTTCCCCTTGTATAGTACCTTAAGGTGGGACGGGTACATTAGCATGTACTTAAGGTTTAGCTTGCGTAGCCTAGCTTTCACCTGTACGAATGAGTTCCGTGCTTGCTGTACCGCGGGAGTATAGTCTATATAAATGTTTCGCGATTTCCTCTCCTTCTCTTGAGAATCTCAATATAGTCTCTCTGTCGCGAAAGTTCAAGACTTTTGCAATTATTGGGCGCGGTCGGGAGCCGGGGGGGCCTTTTCTGTAGTGACCTATGGCCTGTTCTATCGAGAAGCCCTGGGTCAATTTGCCGGCCCCAATTTCTTGCAATAGCATGGTTTCCACAAATTCAGTCGGGTCTGGGCCCTCCGTGTCTTCCGGTACCCCCAGGATTCGAATGTTGCCGCGGCGGGCGCGTCCTTCTGCGTCTTCTGATTGCGCCTCTAGCCGCGCTATTTGCAATTCAAGGTCTCGGACCTTAGATTTAAGTTCTGTGGTGTTGTTAACATTGTCTTGCAGCGTTGTCTCCGCTGTAGTCACCCTTTCAGTAAGGTTACGGGCATCTTGTCTCATCAGCTGCATGTCCGACTTGATTTCATCAATCCTGGTTTCGATGGACGTTCGTAGCGCTGCTAAGACTTGTAGCACTTGCATATTTGTTGGATCGTCCTCCTTGGCCGTCGGGTCGTCTGCTGCTTCTGTTCCCTGTTGTTGTTTAGCCCTGACCGTGGTGAAGGAGTCCATGGTCGCGGTTTTTAGTTTGCTTTTGGGGGGCGACATTGCTTGTCTTTGGGTGTACTCTGCGGTCTTCTCATGTTCTGCGGGGATGTTTATGTAGAGTCGATTGTGAGGGTGGTCGCCACAAACGGGGAGTCGTCAGCTTGTGGGTGTTCTGGATGGAACCGCCTGTCGTCGTCTTCCTTCTCCGTGTCTCCCCGTGTCTCTTGCTGTCTCCCCCAGCCGGCACCGTTCGGGGCCCCTCTTCCATGCAGCGTGCGCGGGGCCCCGGGAGACAGCGCTCCCAGCAGTCTCGTACAGAGAGTCCTCTCCTCCGTCTCCTCCTCTCGGCTCTCGGTCCAGAAGGCAGAGATCCGGGCCGCAGCTAGCAGCGGGGGTCAGTCCTCCCCGAGGTGTCGCCGGATCGCTGGGTCGGATGCAGCGGGCCTCTCTCTCTCCCCTCCGGAGGTTATCTGCTCTACAACCGTGCGCCTCAGATAGGAACCGCGGGTGCCGTCATTTTGTTGGGCGGGGGCCTCCTCTCTGTTCGCCTCGAGTAACAGTTATTCTGGTCCAATTTTCATGCAGAAACTTCGTCGAGGGTAGGAAAACGGTTCTTCTTCCCGTAGCTACTTCAAATGTGCTTGTTCAGCCTTAAGTTGGCCGAACGATTCGGTCCATTATAGGATCTCGGGCAGGAGCGCGAGGAAAGCACGTCCTCACTCCATGCGCATTGACCACGCCCCCATAATAAAGTAATGATGTACCTGAGAAGGATGAGGATCGACATAGCATTATTGCAGGAGACCCACCTTACCAGGGAGAAATTGGAGATGGTCAAGTGAAAGTGGAGGGGAAGCATTGCGGGGGCCACATACTCGGCCTACGCAAGAGGAGTTAACACATGGGTAACACCTCATGTACCATTTAAATTGCTTCAGTCTACGGGAGACCCAGAAGGCAGAATGATAGTAGTGCGGGGGATGTTGGAAAACTGGGAAGTGAGTTTTATAAACTTATACGCCCCTAACCAGGATACAGCAGCTTACTTTCGGACCCTGTACGGCAAAATTAGCCCCCTATTAGGTGGCATGATCCTAGGGGTGGAGACTTTAATTGTGTACTGAATCCTAAAATGGACAGATCAGATGGTAAACTAGACAAACCCACCCCGGCTGCAAAGGTGCTACAGGCCCTCCTGAGAGATTTTGACCTCATAGATGTCTGGAGGTCGTTGCACTCAGCAGACAGGCAATACTCACACTATGCGGCACCACATGACCTGCTCACGAGGCTGGACTACATGTTTGCCGCTGTCGAGCTGGTAGGCGAGATGAGAGGCGCGGAATATAAGGCTAGAGTGCTCTCAGACCACTCCCACCTGGTCCTAGAGTGGCGACACCAACACCCTAGAGTGCAGATTCCGACGTGGAAACTCAGAGCTGAGGCTCTGCAGGACTCAGGATTCCGGGAGGATCTGAGGGAGGTGATCACGGAGTACTTCGAGATTAACACTGGTAGTGTTCAAACTATGGGAACTGTGTGGGAGGCGTTTAAGGTGGTAGTGCGGGGGTAGCTATATCAAAATCCAGAGGGCTCCAGGGGGGCATTGAACGAGAGCTGCAGGAAATGGAGAAGGAGTTGGAAGAGATTATGCGTAGGGGAGGCACCTCTCGGGAAGATGGGGTCAGGATGAGACTGCTACAACAAGCTAGCAGTGAACACTGGGACAGGTTATGTAAATTAAGCTATAGGAAATATGTGGAAAGACAGCATGCGGGGGGAGACAAGCCGGCCAGATTGCTGGCCTGGCTATATAAGAGCAAAGTATCATGGCCGGTGATCAGGGAAATTAGATGGGAAGGAGGCCAGATCCTGGATCCCCAAGAGGGAGTGAATGAAGAGTTCCATAGGTATTACAAACGTCTCTATGAGGACCCAGGCGAAGAGAGGGACCAAGAAATCCAGGAAACGATGGAAGATATAGGCTTGCCCACCTTAGACGATTTAGAACGGGCAGACCTGGATGCCCCAATCACATTAGAAGAACTTGAGATAGTGATTCAGCACCTGCCCACTTGTAAAGCTTCAGGGTCAGACGGGCTCCGAAGCGAATTCTACAAAACCTACAAACAAGAGCTGCTTCCCCGGTTGCTGGCTATGCTTAATGAGGCGTTTGAGCATGGCAGGTTGCCAGAGTCCCTACGAGAGGCGGTGATCATTCCGCTTTTAAAGCCAGGTAAGCCTAGCACAGACTGCGGGTCATATAGACCCCTATCGATGCTTAACCAGGACAGCAAAAGCCTTACGGCAGTGCTAGCAAACAGGCTTAAGCGAGTCATCGGCAAACTGATACACCCGACCAAACAGGCTACATCCCGGGCAGGAATATAACTGATAACCATAGAAGACTGCACCATATTATTGATCAGACAGAGGAGGACCCGCGTGAACTGACGATCGTCTCGCTTGATGCGGTTAAGGCTTTCGACTCAGTAAGATGGCCCTGGCTGTTAGCGACTTTGAGAGAATACGGAATTGGGCCGGGGTATCTCAGGTGGGTCAAAATGTTATACAGCTCCCCAATTGCAAGGGTCAAAATGGGTGCCATTATCTCCGACAAATGGCAACTTAGCAAGGGCACTAGACAGGGCTGCCCCTGGTCACCCATGTTGTATATAATAGCGTTGGGACCATTAGCAGTCTGTCTTAGACAACAATATGAGGAGATAGGGATCTGCACTGTGAGTGGTCCGCATCTTATTTGATTATATGCTGACGATATACTCTTGTATCTGTGCTTCCCAGAGGAGAACATACAATACATCCTGGAGGTGATGGAACGATATGCTACCCTCTCCGGCAAAGTGGTAAACCCCAAGAAATCTAGCATGTTCCCCCTGGGGAGATATTTTGAAAATCAAATTTTTCAGCCTTTGTCAGCTTTTATTCCTCTCTTAGAGCGAATCCTTTGTGCTGCTTTAGATTAAGGTTCCAGGGTCTGCACTTAGAGTGCCTATATTGTGGCTGAGACAATATGAAACCAAATTTGTAATTATTATAGTTGGTACTCTTGTGATGTGCGATCCCCAGAAAGAATACACTCAATTTTCCAATATAATCTAGTTTATGTATTTCGTGTATTACCAGTTTCTTCATGTATTTGATTCATACATTTAGGTATTGTAGAGTCCTTATTTCATACTTTTAGTATGTATTATATTCATACACATATATGCAACTCCTTGTTGTCAATAGTTGAATAACACATACATACAGTTTCATACTAGTTTACACAATCTCCCAACACGTGTTTCCCCACAGCTTTAGCTGTGGTTCCTCAGGAGAGATTCTAAACCAAAAGGAAAAAAGAAAAAAGAAAGAACATTTTCTAATTATGTCAATATGTATACAGAACCACATCTATCTTTTTTGTGAAAAAGAGGACCTTAGTTTTTTTGAAAAAATTATATAAATCCACTCACTCTTGTTACTGTTTTCTTGATCTCGGTTGATATTAATAGTTGGGCTTTTTCAATCACCTTTTTTAGAAATTGTATTTTCAATATTTCTCACCAAATCTGTGAAGAAGTACATAAAATAACTGATTCTATATACAACCTATATTTTTGGTTTGCTTAGTAGGTTCTATTTGAAATTATGACTCACTGAAGATTTGGAAGTATAAAGAAGTCTGATCTCCCCATGCTTTCTATTCCTAGATGTTTCAAAAACCAGCAATAAGTTGCTGGGTAAATAGATATATGGGAAAAGGATACACATATATAGATACACAAGTTAATAGTACTAGATGGGGCAGGTTTTTGAAACATCTAGGAATAGAAGGTATGGGGAGATCGGACAACATCTTTATACTCCCCCTGGGGAGATATAGACGTGCTTTACCAAAGAGTTTACCGGTATTGCCAATACCCTGGCGAACTGAGACGTTCTGATATCTTGGAATTGACATATACCACACAACAGGAGAAAAACACAAACACAACACGGAAAAGGCAGTTGAAAGCATTACAAATAGCATGGGATTCTGGTCCAGACTACCCCTGGCCATGATGGGGAGAGCTGCTCTGATTAAGATGGTAGTCCTGCCCAGACTGTTAAACTTCTTTGTAAATATCTCATATGTGATCCCTAGGCGCTTCTTTGCTAGTCTCCACAGCTTGTGCAGGGGCTTTATATGGCATAACTCCAGGAAAAGGGTGGCTCTCTGGAAATTACAGAATTCGTGTGACAGGGGGGGGAATAAACCTGCCAAACTTTGAGCTATATTACTTGGCGGGACAACTGAAATATGTGGACAGGTGGTTGTCTGAGGAAGAAATGGCTGAAACCAGGCTGTTGTGCAAGGAACCTGTACCCTTCTTCCTTAGAGAGATAGTGTGGTTATCAAAGCCAAAGGTACTAGAGATGGAGAGGCTGTTGGTGCTTGGCTGGGAGGTGTGGCACAGGGCATGGCAGATTGTGGGATACCCGTCTCTGTTCTGTTTGCAGGTGCCGCTGGTGACGCTATGCAGAGAAGACCCCCAATTGATAAAAGCGGTCCGTAGATACTGGGAACTGGTGGGCCAGGCTACCCTGGGAGACACATGGCAGGAGGGAGAGGCACTGGAATTCCCGAAACTAATGCAGGACACTATCGTGCATAAAGGGCAACACATTACCTACTCCAGAATCGTTAAATGAGTGCGAGAAAAGTGGCCAGTGGTAGTGCTTGCAGAACAACCTGATGCCACCATTGAGATGATATATGACATCTCGGAGGGTGGGCATGAGATATTCTGCATATTATGCATATATGAGTGACTGGGGTCCAGCAATTGCTCCAACTGAGGCAAGTCTGGGAAGAAGAAGTGGGAGAACCCATGTCGGATGGGCTATGGGACAGAGCCCAAAGATATCATAAGAAAGTGTCCTGGAACGCGAGGCTCCAACAGATCCAACTATATGTCACACATAGAGCATATCTGACCCCCAGTAAGATTGCCAGGTTTGGTGGCCAGTTGACTCAGAGATGCCCCAGGTGCGGGGAGGAGGAAGCTGGGATGTTACACATGTTCTGGGCTTGCCCAGAGGTGTGAAGGGTTTGGACAGAACTGAAGATATGCTTGGCAGGAAAAGGCATTACGCTGGAGGTGGAGTCGGCTTGGGCATGCATGCTTGGGGGCTTTCCTAGACCATGAAATCTGAGGCACATTAGTAAGATGAAAAACCTGGCCTACATCCTGGCCAAACAGAGGTTTGCAATGTGCTGGAAGGCAGCCCATAGGTATAGGATAGAGTTGTGGTGGGCTGACCTCATGAAGTGGGTAGAGGCAGAAACGGCTGCTTGGTTCGAAGTGGTCAGCAGGGGAGAGGAGGAGGAGGTGGGATCCCTAATCGAATGGAGGCAACTGGTGGCCACTATGGCGGGCCCCTCCCAGACCGATTACAGTGATGATGACACGGAAAAGATAATGACAATAGACCCGCCTGAAGAAGAACAGGCTGATGACACGGATACAGCGGCTCGAGTTAATGGGGAGGGAGGGAGTAGGACAGAAGAGTGTATTCTGTAATGTTATGTTATTAAACTTAAACATGGAAGTCCTAATGATTTGTAATGTTTGGTGTGTTGTTATAAAATAATTTTAAAAAAATTCAAAACAAAAACAAAAAAAACATGACATTGTCAGTTTGACCCATTTCTCCAGGTCGTCAAATACATTTTCCTTACAGAGGCGGAAGGTTTGCTTCATACAAGCCACCTATGTCCCTTGTCACCTTAATGCACAGGTACTACAGCTGTTGCTCTTCAATCCTCATTCACAGACTGGCCAGATTCTGTCTGTCCTCTACCCCCATCTGGTACAACGGAAACTTAAAACCCGAGAGGGCCCCATACGGTTGGACTATCTCAACGGCTGACGGGACCGAAGACATTAGTTCACTAAGGTGTAACAGAATGTCATTGTTGTACATACTCCATTTGTGTTCCACCCCTCCCACAGAAATACCCTCCACAGGGAGGTCATTGTGTAGCGTCTGAGCCAGAGGTTCCAAGGAGAGAGCAAATAGGATTGGTGAAAGGGGACAACCCTGTCTTGTACCTCGACACAAGCCAAACCATCATGAAATGGTTCCATTGGCAGGTACACAGGCCACCGGGTCCGAGTATAATGCCAGGAAACCCCTCAGAAACTTAGGGTCCAATCTGTAGTCCACAAGGGTTGCCTTCAAGAAGGTCCAATGAACTCTGTTGAAAGCCTTTTCTGCATCGGCAGATAAAAGCACGAGATTGCCCCCCCCCCTCGCATTGCACCCTCAATCAAATGCAGAGACTTGTGCATTGTGTCTGGCCCCTTTGTACCCCTTATAAAACCCACTTGGTCTGAGTGCACCAGTCGAGGCATATGTGGTTCAAGTCTCGAAGTCAAGACTCTTTGTGTATCACCGAGATAAGGGCCCATACAAAGGTCTTCGAGGTGCTACCGGTTTCCAGAATAGTATTGAATAATTTGACTAGATGAGGGGATAAAACAGTCGCAAATGTCTTATTAAATGCAACTGTGTAACCGTCCTCCCCCAACGCTTTTTCCATTTGCATATGGTGGATTGCCGAAAGGATCTCTTCACCTGTAATGGGGTGTACATTTCCTCTGCCTCCTCAGGGGACAGCGTCAGCAACGTTAGCCCTCCCAGATAGGCCCCTATCCCTTCCCCTCTGGTCGGTCCTTAGCCCCATATAGCTCTTCACAGAAGTCTACAAAGGTTTCGACCACACTCCTTGTCAATGTCTGAAGTGCACCCCCAGGACCATCCACCCCCCATATCCATTGGTCTGTATGTTGACCACGCAGCTGCGCTGCCAACAGGGCATCTACCTTGTCTCCTTTTTCATGATATTTCTGCCTCAGGAATTGGAGCTTTCAAATTATCTTGCCTTCCTCTAGGAGCCTGAGCTCCTCTCTCTTGTCCCTAACTTCCTTTATCAGTTCCCTTACTCTATCTGCCTTTCCAAGGCCCATATATACCCTCACAATTTGTTCTCCAGCAGGGTCCTCTCTCTCTTCCTACGTGCACCCTCCATGACCAGCAGGCATCTCTGTGTCATGTTCCCCTTATCCCAAACTGTTCCCATGTCCATTCCCCCTGTATCGTTCAAAACATAGTACTCCCGTATTGCCCCCTCCAGCTCAAAGCTAAAGACGGTGTCTCTCCACAGAAGTCTAGGGATACCATGTCCTGGTCGGACCATGTGATCGGATGAATCTCTGCACCCAGAGCCTCCTACAAAAGTTATCTTGAGATGCAAAGATAATCTATATGAGTATAGGTCCCATGGGGGGTGGATAAAAAGTTCACCCCCTTTCCTGGGGGTGAAAAAAATGCCATACATCACACAGGCCAAGTGAATCCAAGCACGCCTGTAGCCCTTCCACACCGCACGAGGCGGGCCCCGTCCCAATAGGTCCCATGGCCATTCTATCGAGCTGTAGGTTTGCCCACATATTAAATTCTCTGCCCACCACCGGGTGTACTGCCCCTTCATTCAGAAACTCTCATGAGGTCCAAGAGTAGTATAGCCCTGCCATACTCACACCTCTAGATTTCCTCTACTTCCAATTTTCAGTCTGTTATGGAGTAGGATCCCAAAACCCCCTCTTCTTGCCATACCCGACCCCAAATATGCCTGACCCAAGAGATCAAGAGAGGAATCTTTTTTTCCTCCCCCCAGAGAACCTGCTTTCCTGTAGGAAAAGAACATCCATCCCCATTCTGCTGAAATCCTTGGCAACTAGAGACCTCTTGGTCAGTGAATTTAGTCCTTTTACGTTTAGTGTACACACCCGAAGACACTCAATGCTTTTCCCCTTGTTCAGGTTCACCTTAGTCTCACCTCAAACATCTCCACAGAGACAGACCACCTTCCAAACCAAATATGATCCCCCTGGGTCATAATGAATTCAATTAAACATTCCCTCTCCCCAACTATACCCCTTACCCAACTTCCCTTACCCTCCCGCTCTCCTCTCTCTCCCTCTGTGGCGCCCGTCCCCTCCAGTTAACATCATTGGATGATTACCAAACCACCAAAAGGACCCGGTCTACTGGGTCATCTCCACAAACTCCTCCAGAACAAGAGCCACCACTTTCAGATTCCGTAGTACTCCCCAAGCACTACCCCCATCCCTTTAGAACCCTCTCCCAAAAAACATTTCCATCCTCCAGTGCTACCCCTGGGAAGAACAAATAACTAAGAGGTACATTCTCCTCCAGACCCAACCAATCACATTAATGTCTCTCACCAAAAGAAAGATCCTGAACTAGACCCAAGTTCTGACAAGAAAAGACCCCAAATTCCAGGTGCGTGTGATGTGGAACTGCTGGCCTCCAGTGAGGCCCAACGCCCCTAGAGTCAAGGAGTCCCAGCCGGAGGAGTGTTCAATTTCCTGTATTTCTTCGAGCCAGGCATTTTGCGCCTATTCAGCCCTTTTATGCACCACTGTCCGTCTTCGGAGCCCTTCGATCCCTCCTCTGTTGTAGACTCCTCACCTCCCATGAGCTCACCCGTGACTCTCTGTATGTCGTCTTACGTAATCATCGTGTAACTCTGTCCATCCAGTTCAAAAGAAATGGAAAAATTGAAGCCCACCATCTCTCTAACCCCCTTTTCATTCAGCCATTTCGTGAAGGGCATGCACAGACACCTTTTTGTCAACGTGAGGGAGGATAGGTCTTGAAATATTGTAATTTGTGCACTACTCAACATCACTATGCCAGCCCCCTATGCTTTTTCCAATATCCTCTGCTTGTCTGTATAATTCTGAAAGTGGGCCAAGACTGACCTTGGGCCTCTGACGGCACCACCTGCTCTATGCACCCTGTGAATCTTGGGCTTGTCAATTGTGTTGTCTACGGAAAAAACTTTAGCAACCTTGTGCACAACTCTCTGCAGATCTCTGTCCATCTCACCCTCCTTCTCCGGGGCCCCCAAACATCTCAGATTGTTCCTTCTTTCTCGATTCTTGAAAATCATCCATCATAAGGGTAATCTCCCCCTCTCTTCTCTCCAGCTCCACCATCCTCATGTCCATCTACGTTTCCAATGTATCAAGGGAGGACAGGTTGAGCTTCGCCAACTGCAACCTCTCGTCCATTTTGTTGATTCTGAGGTTAATCTTATCCACCTTTCGCCCGATGTCCGCCCTCATTCCCCAAATCTCTTCCATTAATGGGCAATGTCTTTCTTCATGGACAAAGGGTCATCTTCCCCCTCCAAAATGTTCCAGTCTGGGGTAACAATTTGCGACCTCTGACTCCCTGGGTATTCAAAATGCTCTAATTTCAGCTTCAAGTCAACGTGGAGCACAGGAGCGCCATGCTGGGCAGGGGCGATCCCCCACAGCAATGCCTGCACTCCTCACCTACGGTAGGGACACCCTCCAATCTTCTCCAACCTCTTCTCAGGGTTCATCCGGTGCTGTATCTTTCCAGGGGACCTCCAGAGCATCCGATAGCGTAGGACACTAGTTTCACTCCGTCTCCATGCAGGCCTCCACCTATCCAGACCTTCAGTGACCCAATCGCTTGCCATGTCCCTCAAGATCTCAGGCCCCCCTCACCAAGGCTGTGTCCAGTGCTGGATTCAGGTTGCCAGTCCTCTCCTTCTCCAACTATGCCCTAGGTCACTCATTCTGCTGATCCGAGCAATCAGCACCAACCATTGACCCATAGAGACAACCAGGGATCCACAATCCACGACCTTCGCCAGCCTCTGTGTCCCCCACGAGAGCATTGTGCCCCTCATTTTGGCACTGCTTGGCCCCAGACAATCCACCAGTGTTGTAGGTTGACAGGCCCACTGAGGTGCACTCCCCCCTGTGCTGCACAGATTCACCTTGTATCAGAGCAGGGGGAAGAGGAGCCCCCACCCCCTTGATGGTATGTAAGATCTCCCGCCAGAGAGGTCAAAACGGGGGAGGGGGTAGGCCGCTTACCTCGACACACCGGCACCCCCCCTGCTCAGGTGCCCTGGGCCCTCCGCTTTCTTCCCGCCTCCTTCTGAAGGCTACAGGCCACTTCTGCATCTCACCTGCAGCTCGTTGTGACAGAGATTTGCACGGGTGAAGTATTTTGCGGCTACTGCTTCCAAAGCAGTTCTCAGCTGCCCGATGCACAAATCAATTCAGGTTTCTTTTCTGTGTGCCCGGGGGTTTTGTGATTCCCCTGCATAAAGTATTATCTGTCCAGGGGGCTTCAAAGGGGGGGTTCAATCCACTTTACGGCCCCCTGGACTAGGAGTAACGCTCTCAGGCTGTTCCCATGAGAGTGTCCCCTGGTGGCCTCACCCACTGTACTTTTAAATTAAATCAGTGATTGATTAGAATTAAATAGGAAGTACAATAGGAGACTGACAGAGCTGTGAGGACATTAGGCCCATGGCAAAGGTTTCCTGCAAGGACTTAAACGTAGATCTCCTAATTTCTCCTAAATTATGACAGATGCAATCGATCTAGAAGGACAAACATCTGGAGTTATGGTACCCCAGGCCACTGAACAAAGAGATGATATATATAGAATTATGCAGGATTCTCCCCATCATCTAGGCGATATAACATAGATAACCAACCTGGAATTGCAATTATCTGGCTATACTGTAATTCATGAGAAGGGGTAAGCTGCTGGAGTATGAAACAAACCACAAAAGCTAAGAGAAAGAGGCCCACAGCTTACAGTAAGATGGCAACTAATGTATCTCAGAAATTCCTAAGGAGTCTGAATATGGATTCTAACTTCTTTATGGAAATTTCAGGAGTCGTAACTAACGATTTGAATTATTGGATTTTGAAAAAAAAAAAGATTAACAAAAAGGATAAAGTTGGCAAAAGTAAAAAATCCCAGTCAGCTTATTCGAAGTTTAGGAATAATACAGTAACCCAATATTTGTGAAAAAAAGTTTAATCTGTCTGATATTGATTGACTATCCATGCTGCAGCTTCTTAATGAATCTTCAGAGTTGTCGGCTGTTATGGAGAATGACAATGAATCAAGTAAATTTGACCCAATCCCGCAACTCACAACGACAAAAGCAATGGTATTGGTTTGATTATTAAGCCTTTGAAGATAAAAACCCGAGAAGATCAGAATTAACAAACTGCTTGATTTAACAAAGACAGACAGCAAAGCTGAAGCTGCCTTTGACAAATTATTAATTGACTTTGACAAATTAGTAATTTTCTTTGAGCAGATTATTTTGTAATGAAGGCCACAATGTGATTCCGACTCTGAAAGTGCTGACCTATAGTGATATTAGTTTGGTAGAGTATGTGGAAGGCAATTGGAAAGACTTTGTGGTAGCCCACATTAATTCAACAGTGGTGTATGACTTAATCCTGCAGGAGATTTAGTCATTTGTGATTTATGGCATTGATGTATACGCATATAAACACGCTGTTTGCCCAATAGTTGGAGTGAAGCTAGGGATGACAATAGGTACAAAAATGACATATTTGGTATTCAGTCGAGCTCCAACAAGGTTATCTCTTGTACTTTGGGGACAAGAGGGATGGACATGTTTAAGTCATCTCCAAAGAGGATAAGACAACAGAGATGAGAAGGTATTGGTTTTGGTTGCCAGCAAATTTCACCATGAAGAGCAATTCTGAAAATCCTAAAGGTATTTAACATAGAAGACGTGACTTTAATGTCTTGGCACTCTAAGGGCTTTAACAGTTTTCTTGATGGCAGCTCAAATAATTTGGAACGTCATGTATTTTTATTGCAGGAAATGTGGTTGACGACTATTCCCACGTTGGCTGGGTATTCCTTATTATTTAAAAAGTCAGAGAGGAGCAAAGGAGCACCCCATGACCGGGGTCATCATGGGTTTGGACAACAGTTTGGGTGGTTCCCTTAAAGAGTGACATGTTGATTCTTATGTCGTACTAGCAGCTAGCTTGAGTTGAGGGTAAAACCCAGCTCCTATTGATAAATGTTTATTGGAATCCTGCATGTACCAACACAGAAAAGATGGTTCTGGCAGTTGGTACTCTTATGTTCGATTGGCATAATATAACAGGATCTGACTTTATAATCTTTGTGGTAGGCCAAAATGGTGTTTGCCCTAACACCTCTAATATTGAAAATAGAGCCCTAGGATCCACTTATGGATCCATTCTTACATCAAGGAGCATTTCTTGGGCCATGCTTATGTATGATTAGCACCTCTCAAACTAGCTCTACCACAGATTATGTTGATGCTACCCAGAATGCTGTAACTCTAGATTATTTCTGATGTATGAAATCTCAAGAAGTGACTGTATGTATTTAACTCTTCTATTGGAGCTTACTTTTAATAGCATAACTCTTTCATTGTATCAATGGTCATTAATCAAGCTCAGAGCTCATATCTATGATAGTTTGGTAGCAGAAATAAAACAATAAAACAGAGTATAGAAAAAAAAGATGATGAGAATTAAGAAAGTATTGCCCCTTGGTAATGAGCAGTTATCCGACATCATTAGGTGAATAAAACAAAAATATAAAATGTGGCTCAAACAGCCCAAAGCAGTCATCAAACAGAGGGATGGTGCCTCAATGTTACAAACCCTGGCCTCTAAAAACAGTTGATAATTCTGTGAACTAATAAGCCAGGGAGATGATATACAGAATAAATTGGAGGCCAAATCAATAGAGGAATACTTTAGGCTAGAATTCTATCAGAGGACATTTGCACCCAACCTACAGTGTAAAGTAAACTTTGATTACACTCCTCTACCCAACGGTGTTGAGGTTTTACTAAATCCAATATCGAGAATACAATCTTAAAACTGAAAAATGCTCAAGCAATCTGCCGGGATGGTCTGTCCAACTGTACTTAAGGTTTAACCTTGGGAATTATTATACCACAAAATTCAACTAGATATGTGCAGAAGGTCAACTCCCTGACTCCTGGTGCAAGAGCTACCAAGTCCCAATTTTCAAGTAGGGTGATCGCACCAAACCAGGGAATTACTGACCAATAGCATTGGATGCAACAAGCAAAATCTTTGGTTTGCTCATCTTAGATTAATCAAATGACTGGATAACTAAAATCAAATTGTCCACCTTCCAAACGGGATTCCGCAAGGCGGTGGGGACCACTTTCAATGGGATCTTGTTAAAGCTGTTAAGGGATCAAAATAGGGGAAAAGGTAGTACCTCTTTGCATGTCGCTTTTGTTGATTTAGGTGCAGCCTTTGATTGTATAGACAGATATTTTCTATGGAATAAGCTGTGAGGATGGGGCACCCTTCTTGGATTGTTGAAAATTATCATTTTACTGCAAACAGAAAACAAATATGTATCTGGCTAAATTCAAGAGGTGCATATTCAGAGAAAATATCAACAAGGACAGGCTTATGTCAAAGCTGTGTCCTTGCACCATTCCCTTTTAAAATATATGTTTCCAACTTGATTGACAGAATTGATAATGCTCGTAATTTCCGCTGTGCTTGGTAGTGTCCACATTAACACCTTGATATTGTCTAATTTGAACGTAGGCAAATTGGCTTACAACATGTACTTGATAAACCGATGCATTATGTAAAAGACAATTACCTGAAAATGAATGCTGATAAAACAGCAATTATGTTTTTTCCAATGCTAAAAGAATGAACATATTTAATTGGTGCATCTTGGATAGAAGGCTGCTTGTAGATCAACATCTGATGTATTTATGATTTCGCTATTAGTGCAAATGAAAAAAATGAAAATTACATTTTGTACATTTTTCTTCATTCCCTTGCTGAACTTTTAGAACTCTCAAATTATTCCTAGTATTACATATGGTCTCGAAATTACAGACTCTTTACATGAGAGAGGACTGAATAGACTTGAGGGCTATGTATGGAAAACCATTTGAAACTTGACATCTAGTCTGACAATTGATTTAGTTAGGCTACAGCTAGGCCTTCAATCGATTTATTTGATAGTTAACTTCAGAAAGCTTATGATACTACACAAGACGCTCACCTCCAAGAAAAACAATGAATATGTTGCCCAAAAGCAAATTGCTATAAGTGGTAAATCGCCAGTACTGATTAATTTCGGCAAGATTGGAGTTAGTTTAGATTATTTAATAAATAATCCAGGGAAGTAAAAATCTAAAGTAAATCTATTCGATAGAGTAATGCAAAAGTAAGCATTGAATAAATATGTCTTATATAAAGAGTACAAAAACATATTTAGGAAATATGATACATTACCCAGATATTTAGAACATTTCCAGGATGCTAGATGCAGAGTTGCTGATATGCGCTTCAGGTTTAATCTAATTTCTACGTTAGCAGTTTGCGGGCCCCGTAGAGGCGTGAAGTATATTAACAGACATTTCTTGTCTGTTAATATAGGTCTTGTGAGGACCTGCTCTCCAACCTTGATTCCAACACCCCCTGTGTCCTCATCTTACTTGATCCCTCTTCTGCTTTTGACACAGTCAACCATGCCATCCTGCTCAACCATCTCCGTGATAATCTGGGTATCACTGATCAGGACCTGGCTTGGCTGACTTCTTTCCTCTCTGATCGACCCTCCCAGGTCCACCTTCGGTCCTTCCTCTGCTCTGTCTCTACATGCGGTGTTCCCTAGGGGTCTAACCTCTCTCCCTGCCCTTTTAACCAATACCTGGCACTTCTTGCCCACTGCATTGCAGCTCTCTGGCCCAACTTTCAGTGCTACGCGGATGACACTCAGCTCAGCTTCAGGCTCCCTTCAGCCACCTCTTCTTCTCTCATCTCTGACTGTGTCTGCTATCCAGTAGTGGTGTGCCGCCAATGATCTCTGCCTTAATGCCAGTAACACTGAGATTCTCCTCATCGGCACACCCGCTCCCTTTTTTTCCTGTCACTCTCTGGCCGGCCTCTTGGACCTCTTCCTGCTCCCACCTGTGAGGCTAAAAACCTTGGGGTCATCTTTGACTCCACACTCTTCTTCTCTACTCACATCTCTGACGTCTCTAAGAAGTCACACTACCAACTGCACCTCCTCGAAGGTAATCTTCTTTTCCTCTCTTTGCCCCAGAAGCTCACTCTCTCCAGAGCACTGGTTCTCTCTAGGCTGGACTACTGCAACAGCCTCTTTCTAAATCTGCCTTCCTCTACTCTCCGCCCTCTGCAACTCATCCAAAACAGGACTGCGAGTCTTGTCCTTGGCTTCAAGCCCAGGGATCGTATCTCTCCAGGACTGAAATTTCTGCACTGGCTCCCAGTGGCGGTGAGGATTAAGTTCAAAACCCTCTGCATCGTCCCCAAGGCCTTCTGGGGCCTGGGGCCTCAATACCCTCAACTCTCTCTTCCTAAATATCTTCCTTTTCAAGCTCTTCGCTCATCCGCCTCCAACTCCCTCGGGGTCAGTCTCTTCTCCAAGCAACGAGATGGTGGTAGATCTCTTTCTTCGGCTGGGGCCTCCCTCTGGAACAGCCTTCCTGCCTCTCTGAAAACTGAGGAGAACCATCTCTGGTTCCAGAGGCACCTCAAGACCTTCCTCTTGGCTTCTGCTTTCTCTCCTCCTCTCCCCTCCAGAACTCCTGACTGAAACTGCACTGGTCACCTGGCTACGCACTGTTCTCGGGCCCAGGTCCCCTCCCCACTAGTTGCACACCAGCACTGCCCCCCTGGCAACTCTTGCACTCTGGGGCTGTTTCTGTATCCCTACAGTCCCTCCCAGCACTTGACACCTGATGTCTGCACTTAGCTTTGCACCTGCCACGAGCTGGCCGCTCTTCTCATTTATTATTCATATTTATTGTTCTTATTTATTTCTGTTTATCCTATGTACTGCACTTCCCCTCCCTCTTCCACCTCACACTTTTCCTGTTCCCCCCTCCCCTGCACTTGCGTAATATCAATGTCACCTGGCCTAGTAAGATCGCTGTCTTTGTCTTCTCTCTTTTGCCCTCCCTTGCCTTGGTGCGTCTTGAAACACTTGTGTATTGGCGCGTTATAAATACCATATCATAAGATATCATATGCACCAAGCTGACGTACTTGAAACAAAGAAACATCTTGTCATTGAATGTGAAAATATCCTGGAAATATGCATAAGGCTATTCAACAAATGTATTTACAAGATTGAAGAAGGGAACTCTACCCGGTTTTGGTATAGACTTCTGAGTTGCAATTTAACCGCTATGATAATTGCACTAATTCGCTTTTCATTTGTAATATGTAAACTTCTCTGGAAAAACATTGGGTCTTTCTACTTCAGATAAGGTAACTTAATAGTTGTACTCTTGTATGGATTATTTAAATAATGGTATTAACTGTAATGCACTGTGTTGGCAGTTTGGTAGATGTATGGCCTTGCTCCAAATCTTCCCCTACAATTTAACAAAATCAAAACTTTCTGCATAAAAGCAGACCTCTAATCCATAAAGGACAGCAGGGATTACTTTTAACTTGTAATATTTTATAAGGAGAATCAATGTAAATCTGCAGTATTTACGAGAGATTAGTTGTATATGTTACAAATTGAGCGCCTCTCTCGTAAATCTTATCAAACATCAACACCCGCTGTGTAACGTTTATCAAATGGAAGCCCAGATACCTCATAGTTTGTTTCACATCCCGCCTACCTTCTCCTAATTTCCACACAGAACTTTCAGTCTTCACTCTAGGTCCTCTAAAGCACATGATATTTGTTTTGGTGGCATTCATTAATCAGTATAATTATTAAAGCTGGAAATACACCCATGCAATCCTCTTTGCGTCCAATCCAAGAGCAAGATGTCGTCTGCATACCTTAACCATGTAATCCTCTCCCCAAATGAAACAGGGTCTAGATACACACCCAGGTCTGAAACATATGAATTAAAAAAGCAGGGCGCACACGGGCGAGTACCGGATTGAGTACCGCTTACCCGCACTGATTCCTGCTCGTGTTTATTCGCACTGTTCCAAGTGCCGGACTATTGGACTGCTAGTGATTCTATTTGGAGTTGAATTGGGCATTTGGCGCCAGAATTACGTGATCACTTTTTCGGCTCCACCCCAGCTCGCAGCGATTGGCTGTACTGCGACCCTGCCTAGCCTTCAAATCTATTGCGCACGCGCACAGCGCGCGCGCACACGGGCGAGTACCGGATTGAGTACCGCTTACCCGCACTGATTCCTGCTCGTGTTTATTCGCACTGTTCCAAGTGCCGGATTATTGGACTGCTAGTGATTCTATTTGGAGGTGATGTGAAGAACTGGTCAGACTTGAAAAAGAAAAACTTTATTGCTACTGATGTGAACAACACTGAAGTGACACTGTGCTGTTTGTTTGTTTGCTATTTCAGTTGAATTGGGCATTTGGCGCCAGAATTACGTGATCACTTTTTCGGCTCCACCCCAGCTCGCAGCGATTGGCTGTACTGCGACCCTGCCTAGCCTTCAAATCTATTGCGCACGCGCACAGCGTGCGCGCACATGGGCGAGTACCGGATTGAGTACCGCTTACCCGCTTTGCCGCGTTGTCGGTTGAGGGGTGAGGGAGCCTCTTTTATATCTTGACTTACGAGTAAGTGCTCTTTTTTAGCCCCCCCTCAGACCTCAATTTATAAACAGCTCTGAAGATTTAGCATCGGTGTGATCTTGTCGTGCTATTTGTTATTTTCAGTCTTCTTGAAATGTTGAAGCGGGGTCGGCTATATTCACTAAAAACCGACATGCCATCAATAGTACATGTTGACAATAGCTTTAATGGTAATCAAAATAATTTACACAAAAATAAAACGTCCGCCAACAAATCTACTGTTCTGAATCCTTGCCCCATGACCCCAAAAGGACCAAGTACTACCATGTTTGATCCTGTGTGTCTGTCAACTCCTAACCAAAGTGTTCAGTCGCTTACCAAATTTCCACGGCCACTTAAGTCTCTTAAGTCTAATAATAATTCTGACCTACCACATCAGCGACCACTCATTAGAACAGTGGCTGATTTAAGGACACCATGTGAACTCTCAGATAATACTATGTTAAACTCACCCTGTCATGCTCAACCAGTTATAGTAGACCGAACCATTCATTCATCTGTGTCTATTAATTACAGTGCAGACTCTATTGACCCAAATGAGAATCAAGAGGTCTCTCTCTATGCGAGTCAATGTGATTCCCCAATACCGATCCTCAACTTGCAGATTTCTCACCAAATATCGAATGTGTCACTACCAGCACATTCCGTGTCTGCGATTTCATATGTACACCCTACACCGCGCCGTCCCAGTGCATTTCCTCAAGGTGATTCTGCAGTGGCTCAATCTCTGTTGTTACAAACTACATTGACAGCCATCAATACCACTCTAATGTCTCTGTTTAAATTTTAAATTATTTGAAGTACTGAACTCCAAAATAACAAACCAAGAATCTAAGTTAAATGATTTGCTGTTATGGACACAGCAAGTAAAACTGGCACCTCTGCTTCACTCATGCCCAACAGAAGGAACACAGTGTGGTGATTCCTCTGGTACTCGGATGGTTGCTGAGCTAGTCCCTTCAACACCATTGCCCACGCCTTATTCGGCGTTGCCCTCTATTGCGCAGATTATCACAGTAAGTCCTCCAAAACCGGCTGTTTCCTTAGTTCCCTCTAATCAATCGTGGGTGAGTGTGCAAGACTCACCAACTCCTAACTCTATGTTGGAAAACGCCCTGTCTGTAATGAATCCTACAGCCCCGGATGCATGCCCCTCTGTAGTTTCCTCGAAAGTTAAGAAGATTGTCAAAACCAATGCCAAAAAAAAGACCAAGAACATGCCTGCTGCACGAATGTCCAAAGCCTCAATACATGCTTTTTTTAAAAAAATTACTATGGACCGTCCTGCAGCTGCAGAAATAGTAAAACCCCCTTCAACCTGTCCTGTATCTATTAATCTTGATGAACATGCTTCACCTAAAGTACCTGTGACTTATGACCCATTAGACTCTCTTGTTGAGGCTCTTGAAGCTGATCACACTGATAAGACTGATGTTCCGATCTGTACTGACACTCGCGCTACATCTTCTGCTCAGCAGCTACCAACTTCTAGCAATCAGGACACTAAATTACAACGATCTGTTATATTGAGTGAAATGCGTCGCGCTTTGGACGCCTATATGGATGAGCGATGTCTGTCAGTGAATGACCATGCTTCAAAGCCAGCAGTGGATTCCCAAACAAAATCAGTCTCTTGGACGTCCCCGGTGGTACAATCTAAAACTCCTCTACACCGACCTAATAATAGAGGTCTGTCTTTATCTAAACACGATTCATGCCAGTCTCTAGAACATCAAAAATACACCGTGGAAAGAAATAACGTCTCATTCAATAATCCTGAGACGAAAAATGTCAGCAATAGGCAATTTCGCCACCTTCCTACTACTGCGCCCACTTGCCACACGCTAATTTTGAAATGTCGCGATGGTCCTTACCCTAAATACAATCTAAACAGGCAAAGTGTCTTGAATATATTTGGTGATGTACTTGAACTAGAAGACCTAACATCACACGATATAGCTCAAGTCGAATATATTTCTGACACTACTACAGCAATTGTAAGACTATGGATTCCCTCAGGTTTAGTCTTAAATACTATATGGCTTGCCAAAATGTCTCTTGCTCTTGTCTCTTGAAATGGGTTTCTTGCTGACGCAAGACCCGGAGCGTACCACAAAACACATAGATGCCCCTTTAGTTCATCAACCTCAAATTTACATGAGTTCTCGAGAGGACATGCAGACATCTAGATATTAACCATCACCCACATTACAGCCTCATGTCATTAAAATAGCTTCCTGGAATACTTGTGGCCATTCGCATTTACATACCTCATTAAAAATCTTAGCAGACTATGCCATAATTGCTTTGCAAGAGACTTGGTATCTAGAACCTCCAACCTGGGACAATTTTGATGTCATTTTATTATCTGCAAAGATGGGAGCACGTGGTCGACCATCGTCAGGACTATTGGTGGCCGCTAATAAGAAATTGGGTTTTAAAGTTGAAGCCTGGAAGCATGTCAGCGACTATATGCAATTGGTGAAATTACCTGTAAAAATCATATAATAGCCCTTGTTAACATCTACCGCAATCCGGTTGGAATATCGGATGTGGCTTTCTTTGAGGGTCTAATAGGATTCATTGATTTGATAGCAGTCACGCCCGGCATCACTGATTCCCTTATCATGGGCGATTTAAACATGGATTGTTTATCTCTGGCTAATAGAAATAAGACGAGGGCCGTTACCACGTGGACCCACATCTTGTCTGACTGCAATATGTGTATGGTAAATGGTTCTGTAGATAGTGACATTCCACCGAATCCAACTTGGCAGCGAGGCATTAGTCAAAGCATCATTGATTATATATATGTCGAGCGAACCATGCTTAGCCGCATTCGTCTGTTTGAGATAATACAGGGGTCTGTAAGTGATCACAACCTTCTCTCCCTTCAGTTAGTTTGGATGCCTATAGATCCTTCTAGACAATGGCTTGACCAGCACTTCATGGTCAATAATACCAAAAATCGGCTTAGATGGACACATGGAAATCTTATGAAGTTCACGAATGCAATTCATCAACACGATAAATCATCTAAACTGATTGAGTATACTGCTTTTCTTGATCCGTTTCGGCACACAATTGTCCCAAATCCAAATATAAAAACTCATAAGCATACATTTGACTCTGCAATTAAAGCTCGCAAGGCCGAATATCGCAAAGAAAAAAGAGTAATACTTATGACAAATAACGCTAACATTAATGTCAACTTAAAAACAGCTAAATGCAAATACATGAATTGGATTCGAAGACACCGAGCCAAGCTCTTTCAACAAGACAGTGAAGCGATGCTATCTGCAATTTGTTCTAAAAACTCAGCAGAAATATGGCGATATCTAAACCAAAAACCAAATGCAGCTCAAGCCCATGTACAATCAAATACTGTAACAGAGGCGGCTTGGGTATCACATTTTTCTGATCTCTATAGTGATCCAGAATTTGATCTGAACGATCACCAGATCCAGTCCTCTAAACCCTGGGACATTCATTGCTCCCCTCATCTTCTTGAAGCAATGATTAAAAAATTAAGCACATCACGAGCTGCCGGTCCGGATGGCCTCCATAATGTCATTCTGAAAGATAACCCAAGACTTTGGGCTTCAAATCTCCATGCAATCTTTGTACAAGTGCTGACTAATCGCAGACTTCCAGCCTCCTGGCTAAATTCTGTGATAGTCCCTATCTATAAGAAGGGTGACCGCTCTGATCCTCGCAACTACCGGCCAATCGCCCTACTAGATACCCCAGGCAAACTGTTTGCAAAACTAGTATTGTCAGAGTTCAATCAATGGACCGAAACTTGTGGTAAACGTGATCTTTATCAAACGGGTTTTGTTAGGGGCATGGGCACTTGTGTCAATCTCTTTACGCTGAACACAATTAAAGCCCTCTGTCACTCTCATAAACAGTCAGTTTACTTCGCGTTTATTGATTTGCATGCTGCATTTGACTCGGTCTCGCGTCCACTATTATTGAGGAAACTAATAAGAGATAATTGTCCAGCAGACCTCTTTGATATTATCCATGCATTTCATGGTGCAACCTCTATTCGCGTAAGACTCACTTTGGAGGGGTTGTTATCTGCTCCTATTAAGACTGCGCGAGGCTTAAAACAAGGTTGCCTACTAGCGGCAGCAATCTTTAATTATTTCATACACGATCTGAGTACTTCTTTCTTACCGATATGTTCTGATGCCCCTGTTATGAAAGGGTTTAAAATCACTAACCTGAACTATGCTGATGACATTGTCCTAATTTCTAAAACACTGACAGGCCTACAGAATCTTTTAGAACCAACTGGTGGTCAATACTAAAAAAACACAGATTGTAGTCTACCAAGCAAATAAACTTAGTAGGTCTAGGCCAGTGTGGTCAATAAATAATACACCATTAGACATAATACCAACCTACACCTACTTAGGCGTTGTCTTCGATGGCCTACCCAATTCTCGCAATCAGGTAGAGCGCATGGAGGCAAAATTGACCGCGGCCATTTCGCAAACTAAAATAATATTGCATAAATTTGGAAAATTTTCCATTAAATTGGCAATAGTCTACTGGACTGTTAAAGCCATCCCATCGATTATATATGGAACGGAATCCATCCTGAATTGTCAAAACCTTAGAAAGTCTATTTTTGATAGATTCGAGGGTAGATTTTGGCGAGCGGTGCTATCATTGCCAAACTGTGTTCCCGGCCCCTGGCTGTGTTATGAATTGGGTCTAGTCTCAATGCATGCCATCTATACATGGCGCTGCTGTATGTTTTTGCGCAAATGCATAATGGCTTCTCAAAAAGTTACTATTCTGTCGATCCTCTCTGGCTATATCCTAAAAACAGATAAATTGTTTGTAAAACTATGGATTGACTTCTGTTTAGAAGCTCTCGCGGCTGCAAGCATACCAATAGCCTTGCTAATCTCTAATCCAACAAAGGCAAAAAACCTCTTATACCAATTAGATTGGATTAAGACCATAGAAAAATGCCAAAAATATCATCAACCATGCAAGTATAGATTCTGGCCTAAACCGGTTAAAAGACCAGAATCTTATCTACTAAAATTTCCATCAGTAGCATTGAGATCAGGAATAATAAGGGCGCGATTCGATCTATGGCCCACTCATCAAGTCCTAGTGAGACGCAATTTGAGGCCTCGAGCTCTTATGTCATGCAGATTCTGTAATGATTCCACAACGATTGAATCTCTCGAACACTTGGTCTGCAATTGTGCCCAACTATCTATCTTAAGATCAAGACATTTTTCAAAGGTGTTGAGTACGTTAACAACCATTGCTTATGATATGCGCTGGTCTTTCTTATTGTGTTCTAACAATCACTCTGTTAAGGTGGCCTTAAGTAATTTTTTGATGGCCATAAACTGGGACATTACTACCTGAGAGGCGATTTCAATCTCAAACTCTGATTGATTTTTAAAAAAAAAAGAGTAACTGTCTGATAAATTATCTATTAGATAATCTGTGTATATGATGTCATAGCTACCGGAGGAGTGTAAACTGAATGATATGTATCAATCTGTTTTTGTGATGTAAAACATTAACTGTACTGTCGCTGTTTGAGATTGTTTGAATTTGTCTGAATTTGTGTGAGTTTGCCTGAGTTTGTATAACCTAAATGAATTCTAAACTTGAAACTTTAAATTCTAAAAAAAAATTTAAATGAAAATGATTGTAAGGTTTTAAGAATACTAAAATGTTTGAATTTTGTATATTGAAAAGTTGTTTTTAACAGCTAAATCAATAAAAAAATAAAAAAAAAAATAAAAAAAAAAAGCAGGGGGCTAACACTCACCCTTGGTGAAGTCCCCTGCTTGTTGGTATCTCTTCTGACATATTACCTCTCATATCAGATCTTACCCCCAAATTCGTGTTCATATTCAGGTGTATCATAATGGCTACTAATGTGGATGGACAGTCCCATTTTCCCAATTATATTTATGACCTGTCCACCATATCAAAGACCTGCGTGAAATCTATGTATGCCAAATACAACAGAGGTGAACCCTTCCTATAAGCATCTTACATCAATGCATTAATAATAAGATTGTTTACTTCCATACCGATCCCCCTCCTGAAACCCGTCTGAAATGTTGACAAACCGCACGTCCTTTTCGACCAGGCTTCAATTTCCTCTAATAATACTGCAGAAAATGTGTTACTGTCTGCTTCCAGGAGGGAGATGGTACAGTAGTTAGCTGGATTCAAACGGTCTCGCTTCTTGCTGTATATGATCTCTGATAGTGTTCCTTTACAATCCTGGAATGCGGTTGTACTAACTTTGACTGTTTGTGTTGGATTTTAGCAAGGATGTTCCCTTTTGTTATCGATAAGGAGGCTCTACACCATTATTGATCAAGGTAGTGAACATGCTAGCTCTTCCTTGACTCGAAACATATGCCAATGACATTAGATTTTTGATCAATTGGTCCATGACCAAATCGTCCACCAATACAACAGTATCTGAAGATTTATATGAAAAGTTACACTTTTTATCCCCAATTTTAGGCACAATTCTAAACTAGGTGTGCTGGTGAGGGGCCACAATTAAAAATGCATTTTCATTTGTTTTGAGTTGTTTGTGTTGGAAGCACCCAATATCTACAGTCCAAAGGTGGCAACTGGTATTGCTTGCATTGAAAATACCCTGCAGGGACCCCAAGTGAGATAAGACATTTCTTACTACTCTCTCCCTTCTGGATGAAGTAATTGCAATTTTTGCCACCAGTCTTCTCCAGGCCAGGTGGTTATTAATTCTGACTCCTAGGTAAACAAATTCTCCCAGTAACCTTAAATGGACCTTGGGTGTCTTAAGTCAGTGACAAACATGCACTCGGTTTTCTTTATATTTACTGACAATTCCTTGGACGGGCATATTTGAATGAATAATTCAAGTTGTCTTAGCACGCCTTTGCTGTACGTGAAATAAGCACAGAGTAATCCACAAAAATGAAGGTTTGTGAAAGGGTCGGGGGAACAGGGATCTCTCCTGGTCCAGGGTAGGCAGCCTCCCTGGGTGTATACCAGAGACCGTTCTATGCCAGAGGCGGAGTGAGGGAACTAGGAGTGTGCAGTGCGTAGTACTCCTGGTACCACTGTCTCTTCCACAATCCTTGCCAGCTTCTATTCTGGACAGCCATAGCTCTCTTTTGTCTTTTTCAGAACCACAACTACCAGAATGCTCCTGGGTGAAACCAAGTAAACCCAGACTGGAAGCAGAGGAATAGAATTGAGGCAAGTTATGGAAAGGGCTGGGATTGTTCCTGCTAAAAAGAGATGAGAAACCCAATATCTGACCCACTCACCCCAGAAGGACCCCAGGAGAATGGTGAAACGACCAAAAATAAACCAAGAGTGAAAGAGGATTTCCAGGGGGCAGAGGAGCAGGAGGGGTACACAAATCCTCCCCAAACCCTGTTGGGAATAAACTCACAAACACCCGAAGCAAACCACAAAGAAAACTGCCACCTAAGCACATGGCTGTCATCCAACCTATGGAGATTGTAAAGGAGTGACAAAAAATGCCTTCTTAAAGCCTTCACAATGAAGTCTTAAACCCCAGAAGGATAAGATATCCAGAGGTTGGCTAAGGTGAGTGTGTGACCCAGGAGACCAATGGGAGGCGGGAGTGTCAAACGAGAAATTATATCGTACCTCCCATTGCGATGAATATATGTATATTGGCCTACGCCAAGCTGCTTATAAGCCACTTGCGAAGAAATCCGTGTTGCAAGGTACTGACCTTAAAATCAATGTAAGCCGCCATTTTAGGTCAATCCGCCATTTTAGGCTCTCTCTGTAAAGTCACCCTGTGAGTTAAAATGGTGGACGATGTCATTCCGAAATACAACATGGCCGTCTTGACCTCTGTGTGTAATTAATATGTAACTTGCCTGCAGGCCACTTGTTGGGGTCGTGAACTGAGACCTTGTCCTTCATTGACCTGTGTGTAAAGGATTACTCGTGCCAATGAAACTAATCCGCGAGCATATGTTAAGAACAATGTATCCAAATACTGAACTAAGAACACTTGTTCAACTATATTGTATTAATGTTTGAGAAGACCTTTATGAGAAATCCTAAAATACACTGTTGCTGTGTAGGCTTGTTGACGTATGTATTAAAGGCAAACTTGTTGCATGTAGATGTGCGGACTCGTCATGAACCCTAGATCAGTAATGTATTAGAGGAATATTAACCCGAAGTAGGGTTGGACATCATGTTCGCAAATGGTATAAAAGAGCAACGAATTCTAATGTACAGCGTCTCTCACTAAGCACACTGAACCACGCTGGAATTCGTTGTGTTGTACTGAGGGCTGATAGCTATCTGTTACTTTTCTTGGAAAACTGTTCAGTATAAAATAAAAAGATCTTTGTATGTTCCTTTGTAACCCGTGTTCGGTGTATTTCCTTTTGGGGTACTCAGCCTCGATATTTTGATTTTGTTTTCACAGGATGATTGTTGGAAGTGGGTAGTCTGAGCTATAAAATCACAGACAGAACAGAGCAGATTGGAAGGTGTGCGGCTTAGGTCAGATGGAGGTGTACAGTACCAAAAGACCAGGCAGAGAGTGGACACTGGAGTGGAATGCTCACAAAACTGTGTCACTGTTCTGAGAGAGAGCAGTCAAGGTATTATATGTGTATGTGTGTGTGTGTGTGAATGTGTGGTACCGGTTGAGCAAAGTATTGAGCGGTCACTAAATCTCCCTACTTTCTTGTAATTCTCCTATACCCCTTAAATGGTGAGTCCACTTTGTAATTCCCTTCATATACTACTTAAAACTACACAATCCTTCCTCGATCTTTTATAAAGGGGCTTCTTTTAATCTATCAGATGACTTCTCTCACAATAATGTTTGTCTGCTACTATGAATGTCCATCTTTTGCGATCTGATTATCATTCGTTGGCCCTATCTGTTGCAAACTCTCTTGATCTTCTTTCCCCTCTGCCGCTTGGTAATCAACTCAATGGAGGTCTTGGAAACAAATTATCCATCGCACTGATAAACAGTGGGGTATGTCCCTAAATACTGAACTGCACTCTCTCCTTCAGCATCTTTTAGCAGACTGTAGAGCTCACATTATTGCAGCACAATCTGCATATAATCTCAAGTGATATAAATCATCCCCAGGAATTTTTTAAGGTGGTCAAACAATTCTCAAACCCCTCTCTTCCTAGTAATTATTCCATAATTATCCATGAAGCTAATCTATGTAATTCTTACTTGTCGATAGCATTCAAATCATTCAATAGATCTCAATCCAAAATCCTGTTTTCTCACACTCTATCCCATTTTCTCTCTGTTAAATACATGTGTTCTCTATATGACTAACATTGATCATGTCACACACACACAAGGCATGAAGTCAACCCAAGTATAATCACTGAGAGTACCTTTTTAGCAACAGCACTTTCCTGCAGAGGATCCATCTTCACTTTGCATGACAGAAATCAAATTGTTCCCTCCCAGATGGCATTCTGTCACAAGCACCTTGCAATCTAAGGTGGTGTGGTACTGTACCAGGGGGCAGGAGGCCAAGACATGTCCAGTTTTGACAGCCTTCTCCAGTTAGTAAAGAATTTCCCAGAAGGAGTGGGTTGGGGCAGAAGGTGGCTTTATCAAAGACTGATGGACTGGTTGACAGGCTGCCGACGCCTATTGCCCACAGAGCTAGCAGTGTGCATAGCATACTCAGTAGTATTTATTAGGTCAGTTATGAAAGGGTCCCCGTCAAAATGCTGGCACAAAAACACATCGTGAGAGGAGTGCATGCACTGCAGTTTACATAAAACCGGCACACATTTAGTGAAACCACCCGTGATGGGAGCTATGGCGGGAAACACCGAAAAATAAACAGGCCAATGAATGGCACAGCTGTTGCAAGTTGCTGTGCCAGAATAATCACCCATGCTCAACACTCTCTCCTTCCCTGAAGCACTGTTTTAGGCCCAAGGTGGTGCTAAAGTGCCACAACATGCGCCAAAACTAAAACACTTTTTACCAGCTATCCTGTAACAGTCATCCCTTATGAAGCTATTCTTGACCGTAGCTCACTTCTGCATATTTTTCTGCCAAGATTTAAAATGTAGTGCAGAGGTTAACACCCATTTAATTTCTAAGAAGAGACTAACTAGCACCAATCTTCGCTTTCTATTCAGTGAGAACCTTGCCATGATGGCATAATCTGATTATGCATGTACTTTCCCACTCCATTATTTTCGAGCAAGTTTTCTATAAAGCACAGACATCGGTATTAGTTTGCCTGAAAAGTCAAATGCCATCGCTATTTCCGACTTGATGTGGATGGTAGTACACTTATCTAGTGCCTAGCAACTTAACCAAATAAAGTTCCTTGAGCATTCAAAAGAAAGCTTCTCTAGCTTGACTGATGTATCTTGATTCAACTGATCTCCATCTAAAGTGGGAGTTTAAAAATATCTGTTTTTTCTGTTGTGCATAGTGTATGTGTCGCTCTATGGTTCCAGGCCTCTTTGCTTAAGATTGCTAACAACTAGTCAATTCTAGACCATGAGCTTAAAGATGGAGTAGCATGGGTAGTTCTTGTCAGTAATTGGAGATAATGGGCCTAATCACGAGTTGGTTGGAGTGGTAAAAGTGCTTTATATAATGGTATTACCGCTGTGTTACTGCTCGGCCCAACTAGCAGTTGGGCGGAAAGTTGGAGATTCAACTCCAGCAAATCTGCAGACTTTCCACCAATTTCTGGCGCAAGTAACGTGGCACGCCGAAAATGCCCCATTGGGGACTTACCACCCCACCGCAAATGCATTTGATTGAGGTTGATGATGTTTTTATGCCGTTTGATGAATTAGAAAGGTAGTAGACCAGCTGCTTGGATTCTTCATTAGCTGTGAATCCCAATCCAGGAGTTATGGATCAGTCGTTATTCATGCTCCCCAAACCCAGTGGTGGCTTGCAACACATGTAGTAGTACTTCACCTCCACAGAGGGTCTAGGTACTAGTGAAGCTGGCAGAGAGGCAGATCTTGATCCAGCAGCAGTTCACCCCCAATGTGCCCTGGGAGTGGGTAGTGAACAGATCTTGCATTGGAACACTCAATCATCACCTCACTGGCAGAGGGCTCTGGAAAAATCAGCTCTCTCAAAATCAATTCCTCTTTCAGTCTAGGAATGAATTAAAGATTGGTGGGGCCCCCTTGTATAGGCAAATGTACACTGGGATTGGACAATAGCAATCCCTGCTTTAAGGTGTCCACTCACTGTCTTTGTGGCAAGGGGTCTTTGCCTTTGTGAATATGCAAATACGATCAACACAAGTGCTGGATGGAAAAAAATTTAACACATGTTTACACTCAAACAGATGAACAACCCTGTATGCATGTCACAAAAAGGCCATTTGGGGCTCATAGTACAAGATTTTAACCCCTGTTAGATCCTCACAATTATACGCAGCATTGGGTGGACTGTGAAGGAGATGGAGAATGCTGTTTTTGACATGTGGCCCAGAGGAATATATAGAACAAGGAGATAGCTTGAGGTGGTTATCGATGGTGTGGATCCCTAAGAGTAAACCTGAGAAGAGGACAACAGAAGAGTATGAGGTCAATACATTCACCAAAGGGGGAATGTGATTATGCAGATGAAATAAACACAAGGTTTGGCCCCGCCCCAGATGTTGGCAGAGGTTAAGGTACATACATGCTGACAGGTGACCTGTAAGAACAGCCAGTTTAAACATTAGGGATAATGCAAACGCCACAAAGAGTACAATAGGTTGCACCACACATGAAGGGAGAAAGGTAGAGTGCACTCACAACTTTAGGGAAAGGTTGCAGAATACACAGATAGTTACACAAGTACCATAGAGATGGACATAGGTAGGGGAATGTTGCAGTATACATGGGCAGAGAGAAATGTATGGCGGCATGCAATGCACGAGATATAAAGAAAAATAACATGATGGAGATTAAACCAGAGTACCGCCATTTTAGACAGAACTGTGAAAGGCCTTTATTCCAAAATACTGAATCCTGACATCGAAACTGCTTTGTACAATAATCCCAAGCCTCACGATGTTGAGACTGATGCTCAGGCATCAAGGCCAATAAGCAAGGGGGCCCCAGCAGGGAATCAAAACCGCTAGATAACATGTTCTAGAAGCATACAGCATGAAACTGTAAAGTCAATTTGTTTCTATTGGGAGCAATGAGAAAGTAAAGATAGCTTCGATCTCCAGGTGCAAGTACCTACCATGTCAAATGGCCTCATAATAAATAAATACACAGCACAGCATACACAGGCTAGGGTAGAAGAAAAACTCAATAAATACATGAAAATGAGTCCTGAACAGTGGTCCTTTACCACGTGATTGCAATGATGATCATTTTTACCTGGCTTGACTCGGCAGCCACAGATACAATGACAAGGCCATGAATGCATTGGCAGATAAGGTGTCAGGCCTGGGAATGGGAAGGGAGTAAATTTCTTTAAACTGAACTATAGCAGTCTGTTCATCTCGCCTTCCTTACCACACACCATGGCATCACATTAAACAGCCCAAGGTCGGATGAGCAAACGACCAACCAATTCCAATTTCGTCTGCCAGGTTGGCTACCGTGGCATAGTGCCAACCAATCAAACAGTCGAATGTAGTGTAACATTTTTAGTAGGATGAACTTAGGAGGAGCCATCAGTTAAAGAATATCCAATAGTAGTAGTGTTTGCCTATATGATGTATAAGTATTATATCTCACTAACCAATAAGACAAATGAATAAAAGTGGTTTCTTATCACTAACCATGATGCCATTTATGATGTATTTTCCATTTGAAAGTTTGTGTTTTACAGAATAACGATTGAGCATGCTTTTGTGTATTTTCCCAGTCGTTCATGTTTTAATAAAACTGAGTGTGCTTGTGCACTTGCATTTGCTCAATTTTCTTGAGTTTGTTTTGTTATTGATTATCGATTATCGATTGGGACCACCTTAAGGAGGCACTGCTGAGATAACCTGTATCTGGCGGAGGGTTGAGGACGCCATGCTGCATCCCCCTGGACATCGGTGTCTGCCTGCGGTGAGAAATTTGAGTGCGCACTTAAGAAGAGGTTGACAAGAGCCTGTTTTCAAACCAAGTCTTGCCCGGTCTGTCAGGCGGCATGCTGGATGCAAAGGGTGGAGCAGACAGATGGAAGGGACTCGACCCCTGTGGACCATAGGGGTCCTTGGATTGTGAGCATACCTGTGCACGGAGATACCTGTGGGCAGGGGAGAGGAGAGTTGGTTTTGTTTTCAGTTGAAAAAGGAGTATTGGAGATGAATATCGCGTGGTAGGGTGTAAAGCCCAGGCTCTTTCATGAAAAAGATACAAAGAGGAGACACCCCGTGAAAAGGGAAGACATCTGTGTTAATAGAGTTTTTATTTTTTGCCGGCATTGTTTTTGGATATAATACAGACAGTAAATGTGTTTTTTGTGTGTTGGTAGCATAGAAGTTAGGTTTGCTTAACGATAAGTATGGAGTAGTTTGAGATTGTGCACTAACGGCGTGGTGTAGTAGGGTCGTTTTGTGACGTGGTTCATAAGAGACATGTCGTTGTCTTCACATTGTAAGGAACTAAAGGGGAGGGGTGTGAACAAGGAAAGGAGGTGAGAGTGTATTGGAGTAGTGTTTGCTGATATTTATGGTGAGCTGAATTGTTTATATTGTTATAATTCCAGACACCCCTGTGACTCATCTGTGTAAGTCGCTCCCACTACATAAATAGAAAATTGTAAAATAACATGTGCAAAGAGTCAAAGAGATGGCTGGCAAAATATTTCAGCCTTGGCCTCAAGAAGGGACATATTCGAAATGCTTGCTGCAACACATGCATCCGTACATGTATGCCACATAGAATGGCACAAAATTGCGTAACAGATTAAGCATACTTGAGCTATGGAAAATGTTTGAGAAAGAGGAGCAGGTTGAACAAGAGTATACAGGTAGCCCACCCGACGAAGGGCGTGTTCAACCAAATGTGCCTCCATTTAATGAACAAGGTGTTTCGTTTTTTGACGTGCCAGGGTTATATCCACTGCAAAAAGCATCAGCAGGCTATACATATCCTACGTTTTGGCCCTCTGAAGAACAAGATTATGTTAGCATCCAAGGAATGAAGGGAGATACAAGCAGTGTGATAGCATTACAAGCAGAGAGTGAATGACTGCGCATTGCAGAAATACAGCTGGCAGAAGTGAAAGAAGAATTGAAAAGGGTGCAATGTATGACAAAAGGGGTCAAGAATCAGGAATCTACCAGACAAATGGATGGGAGGGCAAATAGTATTTAAAATAGATGGGACAAATGCTGAAAAAGACAATGAAGAGGCATTGGAAAGAGTGGACGATCAAAAGAAAAGGAAAGAGAAGTACCTGGAGGGAGGTAAATTCTTGCATTAGTAGGAGGGTGTCAGGGAAAGAGAAGAGAACACCAGCGAGGTTTATGACAGCATTAGCGGAGACATATAGGGGAGATAGAATGAGAAGTGCACATAAGGGAAGTTCCTGGAAGTATTTGCTATAGGGTGACAGAAGAAAGCGAAGGAGAGGAGGAAGATTGGGAAGAGGAAGAAGAGGGAGATGAAGAGGCAACACAAGTGCCCCAATCATGTGTGCCCAGAATACCAAAAGATTATCCTCTAATAGATCTGTGGCATAGTGAGTTACAACAGAACAGGGGTCCATCACTCCCGGAACTTCTCCCAGTAAATTCAGGAACGAAAATGCCATATGTAAACAGATTAAGGAACTTGTCAAACCATCAAGCAAATTGCATAGCAATATCAGTGAAAGTTAGAAGGGTTTGGTTGCACCTGTATAAAAGGATGGGATGACACAATTACCTTTGCTTTAGAAAGAGAGGGGGCTGGCTCAGTATATACCATGGCCACAGACAGACAAAGACAACGTAATGACTAAATTACCATCGCTCACAGAAGGAGCAGGGAAGTGGATTTATGAGTAGGCAAAGCAAAAGTGGGGATGCCATTGCCAATAGGGGCCATGAATAGCTTATTTGCTTCTATATTGGGGGAACAATCAGTAGATATATGGAAACGGCCGATTACCCCAGGGTAACAGTGCAAAACACCACACATGATGGGTCACCCTTTAACAATTGCTGAGCAGATCTTGGGAGGGCATTAGGGTACCATTCCCAGACACATCAGAAATTAGCGCAATTATGACACGCAAAATGGGGATAAATGTGGATCCAGCCGCATACATGGAAGTGGCGATCGGAGGTGAGAGCAAACTGGGACAAAAAATTACCCATATCCTATCACATCTTATGTCAGGGTCTCTCTGAAGACATGCACAATCAAGTAAAGAACATAGTGGGGGTTGAGGCAAAACCATGGCCCGAAATAGAATTGAATATAGTCAATTTTTGCCAAATGAAACAGGAGAAGGAAAGAAATAACTTTGAGAGGGAGGAATCAAAATTGGTGCAAAAGAAATTGTCAAAATTATTGTTAGAAAGAGCAATGCTCATGCACATTGGGGGAGACCAACATGGGCACAGGAAGGTCCACAGCTAGGCACCAGCAGATATTTTGCAGGGAAAGGGGAAAGTCATTATTACCCCAGAGAGAGGGGATGTGTGCTGAAAGAACGTGGATATGGTGCTGGAACTAGATTCAGAGGAGGATTTGATGGCATGAAAACAAGATTTGGGGGTCCCGGAAGATTTGGGGGGCATCGTTGGACATGTGGAAAAATTGAGCATTAGTCACAAACATGCAGGAGCAGAGGAGGGGCAATGCAGCATGGATAGCAGCAGTATGGCGCAAGATGGGGGCCTGCATACCCCCCAGCATATAGCACTTATTATACACCACAAGTTCAGCCAGAACATGGCACAGTTGATTACACACAACAAGATAATTTGCAAATGCGAAGCCACAGGCCCAACAAGTGACACAATACACACCACAGCCACAACAGCAGATATTGCAGCAACAACCACAAGTATCAATATTCCAGATACAGCAACCACAAACACAACAATAGCCATTGAATGCATTACAAATGCAAACACAGCAGGTGGGGCAGTGGGACAGGAATATATTGCATCAAATACTGGTACCCAGAATAGGAGAAGTACCAGTTGTGGGAGGGAGTAGTTTTGCGTGGACAAAGATGAGCATGTGTCCACAATAGGACATCCCACAGAGTGTCTTGATGTGTCCAGTACTATGGGTAACTTCAGACCCAGATGTGGAACCCAGGTTGGGGGTTAGAATAGGAGACAGCACATTTTATTTTTTATAGACACTGAGGCAATGGGGTCTTGTGCCAAAGAAGAGAGGTTTCCAAGGTCAGAAAAAGTGATGGGCAAGCAAGGATTCTCAGGGCTCGACAAAGGTTACATTTACAAAAAAAATGGACATAACAGTAGGTGAGCATTGTTATATTCCCAAAAGACACCAGTGAACTTATTGGGAAGGGACTTTATGAGCAAATTGAATATGACAATTTCATTTACTGAGGAAGGAATAATATGTCCGACAGCAAGTATTCATTATGTAAATGCAAAGGAATTTATACAAGCATTTTATTTCCAAAGGGAACTGAGAGGAGCACCATTGACTGGAGAAGTATTCCTTTACGCAGTACAGGTGTTGTTACAATGGCTCCAGCAGATAAAAGACAAATTGTTGCAGCTGCCTGTAGAGTTTTTTTATTCAGGGCAGAGGTGCCCACAGATATAACAGAAGGAGAGGTTATTACAATACAGCTAGAATCCCAGGATCCACAGCTATGAGGTGCAGGAGTGGCACAAACCAACCACCCCACTCTGGATTTGGGACTTGCAAGACTAGACGTACACAGGGCTCTGCAACCCGAGCAGGGAAGGAGGGTTAGGATCTGAATGGTTGGATGCGTAGGGGGGTTCAGGGAAGACTGGAAAGAGGGATGGGAAGGCTAGATGGATGGATAGGGGGAGCTGCAGAAAACCTGTCTACTGATCACAGTAACATTTAAACTTGCACACCCATGTTCCATGCACTTGATCCCCATTAGACATACTACGGTTTTATCATAGCATAGACAACAGCACATGTCACAATATAACACTTAGATTTTGTTTCTGCTGTCCGGAGTGTCATCTGTGCTACTGTGTCCTCTGAATCAGGCTGCCTTGTGGTAGCACATCAACGCTGCAAAAAAGCACCACAATTAATGCCCATAAACCTACTGCCGCACGTGGCTTGCACATGCATGTAATCTAGTCTAGGAGTAGTTAGTATATATTCTAGCTGTTTATCACATGCAGGGTTCCTGCTACGGCACACGTGACTATCACCATGCAGCTCTTTTGGGGGCTGCATGTGGCTCTGTGACATGCAGTATATAACCAGCGGGGTTGTGCATTTAGCTGCATGTGGCGCTAACATGCAGCATCAGAAAAGGACTATGAGAGCATTTGCGGTGCTTGGACAGCTTTCCAGACTGAGCAGGTAGGTTTTCCAAGGTGAGTAGCTCGTTGAGGGAGTGTTGGTTAATATGGTAGTGCGCTGGGTAAAGCGTAGCGTAGAGTATGCAGCACAACTTAGCTCAGCATGGGGCAGGGGCCATAGAACTGGTGGGGCTGGGCTCCCTGCATGGCCCCCTGCTTCTCTCGAGTTAGTGCTAGTGCTGCAAGACTTATCTTTGGTATGCAAGGGGCCGGAATGGGTTTCCTGAGGGTACCTGGCCACTCGTGTGTGTTTTTTTTGGCTGCAGCTGCTCAAGGTGCATCCTGTCGGGTCGGCGTTGTGAGCACAAGCCCTGTGTTTCTTGTTGCATGCATGCGCGCAGATGAGCCACACCCGACGGGGCCTCTGGTCTGTAGTTTCTGGCCCAGTCACTGCTGGGAAATGCAGTCCTCTAGGGTTTTAATCTGCAAGGAAGGCAGATAAGCCTATGTAGTGGCTTTACTGTTGCTTGTATGTGTTTTGGTCTGCTTCCCCCACTGCTGGCACAAGGCACCGTCTGCCTCTGACCCCACAGACCCCTTCCCACCCTGACATAGAAGCAGCAGTGCTGTGAGAGGACAGGGTAGTACTACATGGGATGGATGACCAAGGTGTTAGTTGCCGCACAGTGATAGCACTTGACGCAGCAAAGTAACTAAGTGGCGTGACAGATGATGACTTATTTGACAATGACACAGATGATGAAGTTATTTTTGACATCTGCACTCCATGCCAGTTGCAAAAACAATACAGAGAAATGCCCCATATAATATAATTGTTTAAAAAGGTACCATCCTTTTTACAAGAAGATTTGGCAAACAAACCTTGTAAATTATGGACTAACAGCCCGTATGACGTAGGATTATTGAAAGTGGTTTGAGAAGTGAAAATAAAATTGAAAAAAGGAGCAATTCTGCCCAAAGTAAGTAAAGCAGTACCCAATGTCTAGAGTAGCAGATGAAGGTATCTATGAAACTGTTGTTGCCCTGATGAAAAAAGGGATAATAGTACTGTCTGAATCCCTATGCAACACGTCAGTGGACCCTTTGAAAAAATTGAAAGGGAGGGTCTTGGAGATTTATACAAGATCTACACCCTTGAAATAAAATTGTGGAGGCATAATTCCAATCGTGCCCAATCCCGCCACCATTTTGTGCAACATATGTGAGGAGTCAGAAATACGAGACAGACAAGTAGATAGAGTTTTCTCGAGTAGGCATTTTATTAAATAATAAGGGTGAGAAAAACACCTAGCTGTCCCTAACCTAAAAAGGATTTCGAGGATTTCCCTACCTCTCAAAATAAGTCTAAAGGAAAACACTCCAATATCAAAAGGTATCTGTCCCTCACACTTGTACATACAACAACATTATATAGGTTTCATATGGCCATTCAAACACAATAAAATAGCAGTTATATTCAAACATAAATTTTGTAACCATGTATCCTTTTAACCAGGGTCAGATCCCCTTCTCCAGGATTAATTCAGGATTTTCCACACCAAAGTTCAAATTAAGAAAGTGTGTTTCAATAGCCATGTTCTGCTGCAAATATAACACAAAGTTCTTTTCACTCCAAAAGTCTTTCACTTGGCACTTGGATTGTCTTATTGCTAAACAGAAAGTATCACTCTTCAAAATGATTGTCAATGTTTTCACACACTCTTGCTTGACAAACTGCTGATTTTGAAGTTTTTTCCAGCACGATGTTGGAGATACATCCTCCACATCAGGGACATACACGTAGTATGGCGGAGTGGGAACATTGGCGGTAATTTTGTTACTGCCCATTTTCTAACACTCTGCCATACTTGCCCAAAGTCTTCACACTTCCAATCACTATTCAATATCACTTCTCTTCTTTAAAGAACAACCACTTTCACATTTCCTCTTCATAAACAATGATGTTTTGTCAGGAGGGTTTTAGCACAGTTTATCTTTACACATTAGTGGATTAATCGCTGTCTTTCAACCACAACCTACTTTAATTATCTACATCCTGTACACTAACCTTCCAGGACTAACCACTAATAGTCCCTTTCCTGGTGTACTCACTTGCCAGGATAACATGCCTACCACTAAAATAAGAACTCTGTGGTAAGGCTTGTAGTTGAAAGACTTCAACTTTCAACAACACCATTGAAGTTCACAACTTGCTCCATAAGGGTCCAATACACATTGATGCTGTTTGTTCCACTGATTTGTTTGCCAACTGCAACACATGCTATATTCCTCTCCCCCTTAATGATTTCTACAAGGTAGGCTTCTTCCCTGATACCTTTGGGTTCCTTCTACAACATCAGTTAGCTGTTGGTAATTATTTCTTTCTCAAATTTCCCTTTTAGGAAAGTTGTATCCTCTTTCATTTATAGTTGCCTTTCTTTGGCTAGGCAATGCTGGGTATCATCTTCCCTTTCAAGTAATCTCCTTTTATGTAGATTATACTTGGTTTCTTCAAATAATTACCCCTCTTTACTTTGGCAATGGGGGTTACAATGTTTCTCCACTTGGTATCTCCCAATTTACTTGTTACACCAACAATGTGTTAATTCATTGTTTCGGTATTCAAACAGTTTAATTTGTGTCAGCACTCTTTTGCGGAGAACCCCGGGGGTAGTTATCAAAGGCCAACTCTTTTCCTGCACTTCTGTTTGATCTGTTGAGGCTTTAACTTCTTCGCCCATCGGGACCTGGGCGTCTGACAGCTCTGGCTGCACTCCCGTTGCTCACGCCTTCTGTGAAGGGAGCCTGCTTTACTACTCGTGCACTCCAGTGGGTGCCCCCACTACCGGAGTAGAACACAGACTTCAGAGAGTACCTCTCTCCTATGAAACAGCTTGTCTCAGCACTGCATATCGGATTCCCAACTCCTAAGACTCTCTCAGCACAACAACCCGCTGTAAACACAGTAGAATTCCTGCGTCTTCTTCTCTCTGCTTCTGCTGCTCCCGCTGCTGCTTTCTAATGGCCTGCACCTGAAGGGGCTTTGAATAAGTCCCGCTCAGGTGTGGGTCATTAGAACCACTAGACTGTACACTACAGATCTGCTCCTCTGAGCCCCTCTTCCTCATATTGTTACTAAGGGCATCACGGGACTTGAATTCCCCAATGTTCTGATTCATTTTAACATCAAAGTCTTCAATTTTACAATAGGCCATTAAGACCATGGGATTATTAGAGAAGTTAGTTAGAGGGTTCTCCCAATTCTCCTGACCTGTCTCCCCTCCCATGTGATCCCATGTGATCCTCTCACAGAACACCACCCCAGGGTCAGGATCAGGTAGCAGCTGCCTTTCCCTGGCCACATGAGAAGGGTCCCAGGCCAGGGTCCTTAGGATGATCACCCCTGATTCATCACATACCCTTCCATTAATGTATGAAAAAACGAACAGGGGCCTGCAAGAAGCGGGCGTACCGCACTCCGTGTGTGTAGATGACGAAGACAAAATAATGAAACAACTAGGATAAATATCTTGGAAGTTTATTAGTGCAACACACAGTAAAACAGGGTGGTCAGTCATAATTTCGAAAAAATAATGTCGAATGACAAAAATGTCGAAAAACAAATGTCGAAAAAAAAAATGTCGGATTCCGTTTTTTTTAATTATATATTTATGTTGGGGTCCGGGAGTAAAAAAAAATGGGTAAAACATAAAAATGTTTTTAAAAAAGGGGGGTTAAGAGGGGAACCCCCCATTTCGAAAAAAAAACGTATTGAAAAAAAAATGTGACTTTTTTTTTCGACATTCTTTTCCTCGAAATAATGACTTTCGACATTATTGTTTTCGAAATTATCACTATAAACCGTAAAACAGAGCACAAAGGGAGAGGTAATGCATTTCACATACGCAGAGCACTTGATCACACAAAGCAAGTCACAAAAAATACATGTTTAAATAACTTCCAGCGTCCCTCCACAGTGTCTACAGCAAAAGTTCAGGTCAGCACAAAACAGTGACACAAGCAGGCAGACATCTTGGAATGCATTCAAACCCCATGGCATGACTAAACTACATAGGAGTCAATGCGTGTACAATTGTCCCCAATAGTAATCACAGTAACTGACCTAGTTATAGCAGAGTTAAACATAATTCAGGAGCATGACAGAGATTCTGTATCTTCTTTCTATGATGAAAGGATTTTTTTTGTTTTGAAACGATTCCATGGTTACACAATGTTAAAATGCAAGTGCTCTTAACAATACAGATGGCCCTTAAAAATGATGAATCAACATGATAAGCACATACAATACTAAAATGCACAGGTTGATAAAAGCCTAATGGCAGAATAATAAAGTGCAAGTGCTAGCAGCTAAATGTAAACAAACATCAATCTTTCAGTGCAAATGCAAAATGTACAGGAGGCAAAATGGCAGTAAAGTGGAAGTGCAAAACCATGAGATGCAGAACATTGTAAATCCAAAGACTGCATAGAGTGGGCCCAAGCCACTTATGCTTGCCCCAGTAAAGAATCAATTACAAAATGCATGACTCTCAATAATGCGCAAAAAGCTGCAAATCAGAAGTTGATTAAAGTGCAAGTGCACCAACAATCAACGCTTAAAAGAGCCAAGTGTATTAAAAAGGTCTATGTGACTTAGATCTGCCATCAGAGAATTAGCGGGTCCCAGTGACCAAGGGAATCGGGGCCGACTAAGTATGTGGCCCAGAATGTCAACCATGTTAAAAGCTCCTGTAAAAATAGTAAAACATGTGGTCTGGGGGAAACTAACAGTGGACAACTGGGGCACGCCATTCATTGTAGGTACATATGAAACAAATAGGACTGTGCTGAATAAACAGGAAGGGAGACTGGATGCAAGGAAACTCCATTGCAACCAAAAAGAAAAACACATCAACATGAAAGTCCAAACAGTGAACAACAGGAATGGAAAACATCACACAAAACTAGCCCAACTCATGTACACCTATATTATGCATACAGAGGTGGTAAAGACAAGCCAAAAGTAAAACATTAAAAAGTCAAAAGAAAAGACAATAGGAAAGATGACCTCGAGTGAAATAGGACAAACACAACACCAGACCACATGGAAGAAACAGATCTAACCATGGTCCACCAAACACGTATAAAAGGTGTACAGTTCCTCATCAATATTATGACCTAATGTTACCTTTGTGTCGAAATCCAAGCTATATTTGGTCTCCAGCTGTCTCGATCACCTCCTCTTGGATTAATCATAATGTGGGCAAACCAAAAAAAAGTTAGAAGCTGGGCATTATTATCATGTTTTTCTTTTAAATGCTTCGCCATGGGGTAGAGGGATCAGATGACTTAGACGGTCCTCAGATGCTGGAGAATCCTGACCTTCAACTTGCAAGCTGTGCTACCAACGTTCCACTTATTGGATGGGCAACAGAGCACATAGACGACAAACACAGTATCACAAGTGATAGACTGTTTGATGACACAAGAATGGGCAGTGACCGGATGGATATACGATCTCTGTGCAATAGCATGAGAGTACACTTTGCATTTATAGCATTTCACAAACACTGTGGGTGTGGAAGGAAGCCACGTAGCATAGGACTCATTCTTGAACAAAGGCTGCAGAAAACTCCTCACCAATTTATCTTTTAAAGACGGGTCTCGTCTAAATGTTAATACAGGCTGTAGTGCCAATAATGATGCTAGGCATTTATCCATCTTGAGCACATGCCAGTGGCGTTGAACAATCTTTCTGACATTTTGGGATGAACTGCCAAAGGTAACAATCAGACGAGGATCCTCACTAATGGTCTGCTTCTTCAATTTGTTCATGGACAATAAATCATCACGATCAAGCGATCAGGCTTTGGTGTAAGCACTCTCAATAGTACCCTTTGCATAACCACACTTCAAAAAATTGTAAGATGCTAGAGAACATTTGTCAAATGCTGCAGTATCCAAACAGTTCCTGAGAAATCAGACAAATTCACTGTAAGGTATGATCTCTTCCAAACTTGCTGGGTGGCTGCTAGATGCATACAGGGGGATTTCTGAACTGGTGTGCTTCTTATAGACCGATGTATGTACACAGAGTGTGTCCACGGTTACCATGACATCAAGGTACACAATTAATGTCCCTTAATGTCACTGGTTTTCATAGCCTCTATTGGGAATCGTATTAGGAAATCAACATTACCCATTTCTTTTCCTTTCCGATGTTCAACAGAAAAGCACTGGGGCTGTAAATCTAAAAACCAGCACACAACACTGGCATTAGTATCTTTTCTTAAACTTAGCCACTTAAAGGGAGCATGATCATTAATCAGGTGAAATGTTCTACTTGTCAGATAGTACTTTAAATAAGTTATAGACCATTAAATGGCTAGGGCTTCAAGTTCTGGAGTGGCATAATCCTTTTCTCGAGGAAATAATTTCCTGCTAATATAAAGAATGGGATGCTCTATACCATCATGGATTTGTGATAATACAGCCCCAAGACCAGTATGGGTTGCATCTGTTTGTAGTATAAATGGTCTGTTGATGTCTGCCACCTTCAAGACAGGTTCACTACATAAGATATGTTTTAATTTATCAAAACATACTTGGTATTCAGGGCTCATTTATGTTTTTGAGGTTCTGCATTTCTAAGCTTGTCTGTGAGAAGGGAAGTGGGGGAAGCAAAGTTAGGGATGAATCATCTGTAATAACCAACTAGGCCCAGAAAGGCCTGCAGTTCTTTATTGGTCTTGGGAGCATACGTTTATTCAACTGCCCTAACTTTTTCAGTTTGAGGCTGAACTAATTCATTTCACACAAAGAAGCCTAGATATTTTACTGCTGATGTAGCAAGAAGACACTTCTTCGGATTGGCAGTCTAATTTTTCTTAGAACTTGAGTAACCATACATATATGCTAGATATGTTCTGGCCATGACTTACTATGAATGATGATATCATCAATATAGAATCCACAAAATGAAGCATATTGTCTAAGGACTTGGTCCATTAATCTTTGGAAGGTAGTTGGAGCACAATGAAACCCAAACGGTAAAACCTTAAATCGAAATAAGCCTATTGGAGAGGAACTGGTTTTCTTTAGTGTGTCTAGGGTATTAACTGGTACTTGCCAATATCCTTTTGTTAAATCAATAGTAGAATGATATACCACATATGCCAACCTATCAAGAAGATCGTCTGTCCTGGGCATGGGGTAGCTATCAAACTGTGATACTTCATTAACCTTCCTGAAGTCAATACAAAACCTCCATGAATTATCAGGCTTAGCAACCAGCACAATAGGGGAAGACCACGGGCATTGAGAGGGTTCGATAATATCTGCTATTAAAATAGCCTCTTGCTCTTCTTGAATGATCTGTTTTCTACTCTCAGAGATTGATATGATATTATATGATAATGTGCTTAATACCCAGAGGTTTCTAAGCACGGACCCATGGATCATGTCATCTTGCTTCCAAGGCGAGCATGTTTCCCCTGAGCTATCCTCCAGAGAAGGAGTTCTGAGGGATTTAATGGCGGAGTCGTTTGCTGTGTTATTTGTCTTCTGCAGTCTTCGGTTGCTGACGGCTACAGACTACGATACTCTTCACTCTTCACTTAGAAGGCAGGGTAGGGGTTGCTGCATTAACACATCTTTCCTGCCAACTGTAAAGTCTGCTGATTGCCAGTTTTTGATTCAAGTTCCTTACTTGCTACTGCCCGCTCTTCATGACAGTGTTTGGGTGACTGCGGGGCTGCGCAGTGCTTCCCTTTGAACCCATTCCGCAACCGACTACTAAGAGAACTCCAACCGTTATACCCAGTCTTTAAGATCCTAGACTAACTCGCTTTGCATTCATATGTGCTCTATGACCGTTCCTGGGTGACTACAGGGTTGCATAGTGCTTCCCATTGAGCCCACCTTACGTCTGACTATTAAGTAAACTGTAACTGTTAAATCTGGCTTTTTTTTTGTCCTGGTTTAAGCCATCTGTGTTTACCTGCTCTTCACAACCGTGTCTGGGTGACTGTGGGGTTGCACAGTGCTTCCCTTTGAGCCCATTTCATGGTCGGATGCCAGCAAATGTGTGATGAAATACAGCTCCCACCTATTACAAAGAAACACAGTGGCCCTCGCAGAACTGGCCTTCGAAGTTCCAAAGCAAACACTGGGAAGAAAGAGGCCAGTACTCTCATTAACTTAAAGCAAAAAAATAAAATGACTATTTACCTGTGAAAAAAGTGCCATTACATAATACGAATCAACAAAGGATGACCTCCCCTGAGATTCATTCTCCCCCTTCTAAAGCCCTCCCCACAGAGCAACTATGTAGCCACTTCTGCTCCTCTGAACATCAAGGCCTCATTTGTTTCTCCGACAATACATAACAACAATTCCCTTTTGAGGATGTGGTTCGGTCTACAAAGAACATCACTAGAAGGAGAAAAAGTGTTACCCGAATCCAGAGGCTAGGTTAGTATTTTGGAAAGTAACTTATCCGGTTCACCAGATTTAATGGCTTTGGCTTCCTCCTCGGACTCACCCACCTGCTCTGATTCAGATAGTATTGATACTTCGAACCAAGCTATACAAAATGTTTCAATTTTGCACATAGAAGAAAGTCATAAGGATAACAATACCCTTCTGATAATGTCTAAATTAACCTCATTGGAGGCGATACTGTCAGAATTAATATAAAGACAATGGGCCTGATTACAGGTCCAGCGGTAACCCTGCCAGTGCTACCGGCGGGTCACTGCCAGACCCGTAATAATTTACCGGTGCCTGACTTCCCAGGGCCACCAGGTTATTACAAGTCCGGCGGCCAGGAAGTCAGGTGCTGGTACATTTGTTAATCCCCATTCCCATTGAGTCCTATGGGACTGGGGACACGGGAGCACCTGCACTGTTGGCAACGGTGCCGGTGCTCCCGTGACAGGTCTGCCTACCATGGCCGCTGCGCCTGGCAGGGTCAGACCTGTCGGGCACAGTGACTCCGGCAGGCAAGCATGTAGTTTGCCGGTCAGGAAACAAGGGTGCTGGTGAGTTTACCTCCACCCTTGTTTCCGGACCGGCAAACATGTAATGAGGCCCCACGATCATTATACTATCAATCAAAGTTCTGAAGAATGATGAACTCTGTAGAACACAATTACCAGTGCAGACTACCACAATGGCATAAACAAACTCAAGTCTACCTCAGGTTACACGTATTAAAATGGCCGGTGCTAATAAACTTGTTAGGAACTTAATTGTAGACTCCCAAAAACCATTTTCCAGTGCTGGTGCTAAAAATGCCCCACCTTCGACTGATCTCTCGGACTGGGAATATGAAGAAATCTTCATTCCATCTAAGAATACTTCAACATTCATAGAAGAGCTCTCTCGTCCATCATGAAAATATGCTATCAACTCCGATGATAAAGAGCAAAGGAATTAAACATCTCAGACCAAAAACACTAAGAGAAGGCTGAGGAAGAAATCCATTGCCGTCAATGAACTGGCCGATGGCACCAAAAGATCTCTTAGGCTAAGCGGTCCCACTGTTAACTGGAAACAAGATCAAAGAAAAGCTTTGGTACCCCTATTCATCCTGCGATTTCAAAAACTATCCAAACGACCTTGAAAGGATTCAGTACTCAACTGATAGAGAAGATCCCCATTCAAGAAATATCAAGATCTGATTTAGACCTAACACCTGATAATTCAATTTTAAGCCAGAGTTATAAGACAGTGGGCCTCATTACAAGTTCGGCGGTAGCCTTGACGGTAAAACCGGCAGGCTGCCGCCGAACTTGCAAATTATACCGGCATCTGGGAAAGGGCAATTACCGGGTCATTACGGCCCGCTGGCCCCTGTATTTGCCCGTTCCCGGGCACCGGTAAAAAAATGCTCCCCATTCCCATTGAGCTGATAAGGCTCAATGGGAATGAGGAGGCCGGATGCACCGGCACCATTCAGAATGGTGCCAGTGCATCCAACATGCTCTGCTCGCTGGTGCCGGTCCGACCTGGTGGGCAAAACGGCACCCGCGAGCAGAAGTTGTAGTTTGCCGGTCCGATAACTACGTTATGGCGAGCTTACCGGTACCGTAGTTACCGGACCAGAAAACTTGTAATGAGGCCCAGTAACTCATCCTATGATTGGTGTGACAAAGAATGCTCTGATTGACGGGGAGGACCTCAAAGCCTTGGGAAGATTGGTCTTGTTTCAAGAGAAAAACCCATCAGTACATAGCCCTTTATTGAATCGATCTTACTTACTTTCACTTTTTAGCAATGTAGAGGAGGAGCCAAGTACCTCTACCGGAAGTCCCGCCCCTGTTCTGCCTATATGTTGGCAACCGGAAATTGCGACATGTGCAATACCAGTAAAAGTGCCAATAACGCGAAAAGTCCTTGAAACAAGGTACCCATTGAGAAAACCCTATATGTATCCACAAAGAAATTATTATCTTCCGAAAGAAATGTCTGAAAGTGAATGAAAGAAAGAACTGGTGATGTCATATGAAGTAGAGGTGACACACACAGAACAGATATATATGAAGTAAGGATATAGACCCTATAGAACCTGATGTTGAAGTAAGGAATAACTTAACACTTTGCCCCTTGAAAAGAAGATTGCATGTGTGGAGATGCACTGAAGAAAATGCAAACCCATTTTACAATTGCACAGATGCAGTAACGCAAGTAGACAAATATTCATAAGGCTGGCTATGTAGTGAATGGATTGCCTGCGATGCGCCAATGTATATACATAGGAATATATAGAATCTGAATGTACCACAACGCACTTTAGCAAACTTGGACCCCATAAATGAAGAATTGGAAGTGTGGCGCAGCAGAATAATAGCTGACGGCGAAGGAAGATTCGAGAAAAGCTTACCTTTTTGTCGGGCCGCCAAATAACTTGCCATGTACTCAAGAAGATACAAAAACATGAGAAGCAAGCTCAGCTCTTGTTTGAGGTATAATGAAAATCATCGAGGGTGCCAACATTTCTTCATTTAATGGCATTAAAATACAACGACAAGCTCGGAAATGTGGTCTCCAGTCACATGATCGAATGAGAATAGACTTTGGGTCGAGCTACACCAAGACCAGAAGATAAAGCCATGCTTCACTCCATTTTATTCTCAGGCGCAGTGGCCCTCTGCAAGACCAAGTTCAAAGTATTAATTAAATGGCAGACTGCAAGAGTGATGATGAATGTTGGGCTAATTGGGTGGGGAGACAAGACCAGGTCAAACCCCCCAGCACCTGGAGTCCCAGTTGTGTGCTGCTAGTGTGTGGAAACTTCCAGAAGGGTACAAGTGTGCCAACCAATTGTTGAGGGCCACATATTAAGGAGCCCTATAGTTTGATAGGCCTATAGTATGTTGTATATTTTTATGACACGGAAGATGACTTGCACTTGGGGTGGGCTTAGTTGCCCACCTGACCTTAGGGATCCAATCACATCCTTGTATCCCATAGAAAGTATATGTAGATGTTCCCCGTTCACCAACCACAACCCCCATAGGTTTTTCTTATTTGCCACATAATATGACGTCACTTATGATGAGTTTTTACTATAAAAGTGTTGTTTTTTACGAAATGCTTCGAGATAAGTCTGTGCGGCATCCATTCATGTCCGTTGTACTCCCTGTTTTAAAGACCTGTTAGTAAAACAGCTTTACCTTTTGCCAACTTCTTGAGTCGGCATGATTATTGATGTTTGGTAGTATCAGTTTTAACTTCTGGGCACCCACCCATTGGAACACCCTCCCTCTGGATCTGAAGAGTTGTACATCAATCATTTTATTTTAAAAAAACATTAAAAAAAGATTTCTGTTTGATGAAGGGACGTAACTCTTCTCTCTCTCCTTTCGGCTTGTGAATTATACTGGACCTTCCTCTTCTGAATACTCTGCTTCTTATTGTTAAAATTCTGTTTTATCTATGTGAGCGCCTTGAGGCCTAAGGTCGAAATGGCGCTTTATAAAAAATTATAACGATAGATAAATAGTTTGATCAAGATCTGCATCCCCATCCATCTCAGATACTGTTAACTCCTCTTAAAGGACCCGTTGTCCGGGCTCAGCAAAGTCAGTCATTTAAATATAATTACCACTCAAGACATTTCTAAGATCGAACTGCCAAGAATTGGCAGTGAAACTAATTGGGCCTTTGTTGAATTCTCCTCCCCTTTGATGGGAGCATTGATCAAGACCAATATTGATGGAAACTTTGGGTCTTTCCTTAACAGTTTGTAGAAAAACAAAAAATGTAACCCAACACTCTGAGTACTCTTTAGGTTTGGTAAAAGGTGGTAAAAACTCAGAGAAATCGTTGCTTGTGTTCTCTAACCGGCCTATTGTAAAAGAGAATGACATGCACCAATGGTTATCTGAGCCTGTACAACGTACACAGCTGACAATCTATGATGAAAAATAGGCTGAATTTTATGTCTTGGAATATCCGTGGCCATGGTTTCTTTCTATGGAAAGCAGAGGGATTTCTTTATATATTGAGTACTGACCTCTTTTTATTACAAGAAACATGGTTGACAGAGCCCGTTGTCATAGATGGCTATACCATTCTTTGTGGCCACACTATCCCTTCTCTTAAGGGTAGAGCCAGTGGTGGATTAGCATTTGGCTGTCCAGCCAACCTATTAATAAATGCTTACACAGGCCCTATCACTTCCCACTATGTTCTCTCAGCGGTTTTCTAGACTACTTCTTCCCTTTCCAAAACCATTCTTTTAAATATTTACAACCCTCCTAGGACCAGCGTACAGGGTGAAGCCTCTTTGCCAGAAGCTCAGAAAAATATCAAAATCATAAACCTGAGAACACAACATAAGAATTGGTTTCGCCAACACAAACAATCACAGAATAGTGCTAAATGGCTATTATTTCTGGAATTCCTTGAATCCCAGAGTAAACATAGATTATGGCAACGGTTAAATGAGGGTAAGACTACTGCTAACTCAATGGAATTAAGCCCCATTGCTTCCTCAAGCTGGGCTCACTATATCAATAAACTGTATTTTAGCAAGGAAGACGCTCTAACTCCAGACAATTTAATTAACAACCTGGGGTTTTTCAACTTTATAGACTATGACATTGATGATATAAGAAACATCATCATTACATTGAAGCCTTCAGGTGCCCTGGGACTCAATAGTATCCATAATATACTTTACAGAGGTGACCCAGATTTTTGGTCAGAAAACCTCTATAATGTACTTAGGTCAATAGAGGCTACAGGCATAATCCCTGATATATGGCAGGACTCCATACGTATCCCCATTTTCAAGAAAGGAATAAAACTAGATCCTGCTAACTACCGCCTATTACTGCAAATTCTAAATTGAGCCAAGGGAAAAGAGACCACTATTGCTGCTACATAGACTACAGTCTGGCTTTTGATAGTGTATCTCGCCCATTGTTATGGACCAAACTTGAGAAATGGGGAATAGATCCCAGTTTATTATACTATATCAACAGACTATACACTAATACATCTGTCTCTATACGTATAGATCAAAGGGATGAAATGACTAACCCTTGTAGTACCAATTTCGGTTTGAAACAAGGCTGTGCCCTACCTCCCATTTTATATAAACTATATGTCGCTGACCTCCCTCTTGCGCTAAGCACAACCCAGAATGATCCTCCTAAAATAAATAGTATCCCCATAAGTTTAAGTTGGCTTGCATACGCGGATGATGCTGACCTATTTGACTTAACTCCAATAGGGCTACAAAGTTCGATCACTGCACTAGCATTATATGCAAAAGATAATCATATGACCTTTAACATTAAAAAGATCAAGGTCATGGCTGAATGGTACTGCTTCAAGGAAACCCACATTTACCTGGAATTTAAATGATAACATTCTTGAGATAGTTGATCATTATTGTTATTTGGATTTTAATATTAAAATGAACCGAAGCATATCATATCATGCATAAATGTGTGTCCCACGAAATTTGAGAAAAGGGCTCTCTACAAAACAATATACTGGTAAAAGTGGGGGCTCTAACATTCTGGCTCTCTTGGAGGTATATAAGTTAAGCATTATACTAAGCCTAATGTATGGTCTGGCATCTTTGCCTCAAACGCATGTCGCCTGGTTATGTAAAATAGAAGGGAAAATCTTAAGAAGTATTATAAATCTCCCCTCCTCTGCCCAATTTGAAGCTTTGAGGCTAGATCATGGCCTAATTGTGCTTACTACTAACTGGGCAGTCCAACGTATATTGCTTTACCTAAAATTGTTGACTAGTATGCTCAATACCAAAAACTATTAACTATGATGGGTACTGTGGACCACTTAATGTATAACAATGACTATCTGTCCAGTTTAGAAATGACATTGGAAGAAGCATAGTCAAACCCTTTATAGAGCTAACATTGAAAAGAAAAGCCAAAAAGAGAGACAGAATTAGGAACATTGAAGAACATTCTAATACGAGTACAAATGCAGAATATTCCACTCAGAGTTTTATGGCTGATATACCTTTCTCTTACTTATCTAAGTTAGATTCGAAAAAACGCTAAAGCGTTTCATTCTAAGGCTTCACCTTAATTTATTGGAAACTATGGATTAATTGGGAGTATGGTGCCGTATACAGCACTGAGATACTGTTGCGTAGCGGGGGAAAGGAGCGGCCCCCGTCCCCACTACAGCAGCGAGCCACTTTCCTAGCCAGACTGCAGTAACGGCCCCGGCACAAAATGACAACAGAGAGGCCCGGTGCCTGTACATTGTCCTCTGCTGTGGAAAGTCAACAGAGAGAGTGAAGCCTTCGCTCCACACAACCATCCATCTACGGTAAAACACAACCGGCTGCATCAAGGGATTGAAACAACCTTCCACCTCTCCAACACCAGGCCTGGGGCTGGAGGCAGTTTGGAGCCCACCCTCAACATCCATTAAGGTATGGACCATAAGGCAGCTGATACTGCCGGCAGGGGTGTGACTAATGGAAAAGCCTGGATGTTAATACACCACCTCAATATATCTCAGCAAAGAGGGTGAGGTGGGAATCAGTCACTTACCTACAACAAAGATACAGCTGTAGAACCAGCAATCCGATATAACTGTTCATTAGCCTGACGTGTGGCTGGGAACAGAGGCTGTCTGGAGCCCATCCCCCCAATAGATGTTAAAGCGCCAACCATCTGACAAATAACACAGTTGGTGAGGGAGAGTCAAGCTAGAACACCTAGACATCAATAAAGCAAGCCAACACACCACAAAGTAATGTGCAAGGGGACAACCAGCTGTTAAGTTACATTAAGTTACAACAGCCCCGAACCAGCAGTTCCGGCCGACAGACATGTACACCTGCTAGCCCAACATACAGCTGAAGCTGGGAACCAGCTGGAATTACTCTCCCTCCTCCTAATGAACAGGAGGAGGTCGGCCGTCTGGCAATTAGTACTGCTGCTAAGAGTGTGACTTGTGGGGAATCTTGGTCACCAACTTAACACCAAGCATATTTTAAAATAACGAGCGAGGGGCATGCCAAGCTGAACCCAAGAGGAAGATAACAGGCCAGCACATGCTAAACACCCTCACCAACAGAGTACTCTAGAGAAGTGGTAAAACCTGTACAGCCCACATGGAAGGGCGAATGGACAGATACAAGCTTAGAACTCGCAGCAGAAATCAGTGCCGGCCTGCGTCATTCTCCAGGCGCAGCATCTTAACGAAGAATGCCTTCAGAACAGAATCTCCCTAAGGGGGAGCCGAACGCCACAACAGACCGCCCCAGTTAGAGGCCGACCAGCAAAACCTACGACTACGTTCATAGCTGCGCATGCCTGCATGCCACTGAGACTGCATACAACGGAATCCGCACATCTGCATTACAGGAGAGGACGGGCCTCTCTGACTCTTGCAATCGTCCCTGGTCTGAAAATATCAGCCCGAGAGCGTCGGCTGCTGAACATGGGGAAATCAGATATATTACAGCAGAAACTCAATTTCGAAAGTGGACCCTTCGCCAGAACACCCAGACCACAGCCAGAGCTGACCAAATCAATGGCAGAGACTGAAGAGAGTGCCGCCCAGGCTCAAGAGTTGGAAATCCGAGAGATCCTGTTAGACCTCAAGGTGGGCTTCGGTGGCCTCGATTCCAAATTAGACTCATTATCCTCCAAAGTCGACCTGCTACAACACCGGCTTGACAAACATGACCATCGCTTAGATGAAGTAGAGCAGAGAGTATCCGGACTAGAAGACGGGAATACTTCACTTGTCGCCAGAGGGTCATCACTTGAGGTTCAGATTAAAGCGCTAATGGTTAAAAATGAAGATTTGGAGGGGAGAGCTTGCCGCAACAATATTCGCCTGTTCGACGTGAGAGAGAGGCATGGTCTTCCCAAAATGGAACAATATGTGGAGACCATGTGTAAAGATTTGTTTGGAGAAACCGCACTATCTTCCCTGTTCGTAGTCGAGAGAGCCCACCGCATACCTGCATCACGGCCAATACCAGAAGCAGCCCCCCAACCTATTATCGCACGCATCCTAAACTACAGGAGCCGCGACACAATCCTCCGACTGGCCAGAGAAAAGGGGGGAACTCCAATATGATGGTGACAAAATCCAAATCCGGACTTCTCGACGGCGGTGCAAGCGTCACAAAGGTATTTTGCGGGGGTGAAAAGACGCTTGAAGGACTGTAACATCCTATACTCCATGCGATTTCCAGCAAAGCTCTGGATCCAACATGCAGGGAGGACACAATTCTTCACCTCACCAGAGGCAGCATGCTCCTTTCTAGACGAGATCGGCGGGCCCTCTCCCAGAAATGGCACGAGACGTAGAGTTGATCGTGACCAGAAGGATCTGGAGTGAGGTCGTACAACCTGGGGCTTAAGGGGAAGCAATGCTGCAAACACTAAATGGACCATTCACACCTTAATTACATTACGTAGCAAACAGAGGATAGTAGGGGGGCTTAGGGGTAGTTATGGTTGTTGGGAGTCCGGTCCTCATCAGTTCACTCCACTGACATATCCTATAAAACAAGCAGAACCTATCTATATAAAGAAGGTAATGGTTGGGAACATTTGGGTCTCACTGCTAGGACACACTGGGGGATGATAGGGTTCATTGTAGCAACAGGGAATATAAGAGGGGGGAATAATCCGGCCACGGTTCAGAGACTCTCTCAATACCTCAAGAGACACCACATTGATGTGGCACTAATCCAGGAAACCCATCTCACTCCTTCCTCTGAGTGTAGGTGGGGTGCTAGCTGGGGATGCCAGATATACTTTTCCTCCTAATCCTCCTATGCCAGAGGAGAAGCAATTCTGATAAGTAAAGGGGTGAAATTCCATCTAATATCGGTGGCTAGAGATGACATTCGGAGGACATTACTGATGCATGGAAAATTTAGGGGACACAGATAGTCCTGGTAAATTCATACGCCCAAATATAGGCAGCACAAACGCATTCGGCTGGGTTATAACACAACTAGCCGGGTTCCGAACAGCCACGATCGTGTGGGGAGGGGATCTAAATACCACTCTGGACCCCCTGTGGGATAGTTCGGGAAAAACCTTGAGTGGGCCTACAAATATGGGAAAGTTGCACGACATGCAATCGCGTTGACGCATGAAGACAACAACACTTAAAGGTCCGAGATTTTACATAGCACTCCTGGGTCCATGGCTCAAGCTCCAGATTAGACCACCTACTAGAGTCCCGGGAAGTGGGGCTCCACTGGGAGGACAGTCGCATTCTCCCTAGAACGCTCTCTGATCATTCTCCAGTGTTACTAGAGTGTGCACCTGAGACGGGCAGGAGGGGGGATACTCCTGGAAGTTCAAATCAGGTGCACTCCAAGACCCAGTATTTACCCATGAGTTGTGGGGAGAAATACAGTCCATTCTCCTACATAACAAGGGATCGGTCTCCTCTGGCAGAGCTTTATGGGAAACCCTCAAATTTTACTTTGGAGGGGTCTGCATGTCCAAAGAAAATGGAATCCTACGGGTCATCAGAAGGGAACTTACTGATGGGGAAATCCAGATTAAAGCATTAGAGGGGGAATACTCAGAAAAACAAGAATGCCAAACATTGGCCCATCTTCATGAGGAACTCGATAAGTTCAGGATGAACGTTGATAGAGAAATCTGGTTTTTGGCCTGGGGGCATCACGTACGACAGTATGGCAAAGGCCAGAAACCAGGAGCGCTTCTGCCACGACTGATAGCTGCTGATAGATACCCACCCTTCGTAGAATGTATACAGAACCCACGGGGGGAACTGGTTCATTCTGAAGAAAATATCACAGAAGTATTCCGATCCTTTTACCAGGAGCTGTAAAGCTCCAAATGCCTGAGGGACCCAGAAGCCCTAGGCGGCTACCTTGAAGAAACTGAATTATATTGGGTGGAAGAGAATTTACAGGAATCTCTTAACCCAATCACCCTTGATGAAATACTAGCAATGATCAAGGAACTCCCGGGGTCCAAATCACCAGGTCCCGATGGACTAACAGGGGAATTTTATAAGGTGTTCGCCCCTGTTCTGGCACCACTCCTCCTCCGCACATATGATGAGGCGATTGAAAAGGGAGTACTTCCCTCCACGATGTGTGAAGCTAATTTCATATACTACACAATCCTGGAAAACATCCTGAGGACTGCGCCACGTATAGGCTAATCTCCCTAATGAATGTTAACAATAAGATCTGTGCCAAAAGTTTGGCCAGAAGGCTTCTCCCATTGATGCCCGTGCTGGTACTGGCAGATCAGGCGGCTTTCATACCCAGATGAAACACCTTGTTTGGTCTCCGCTGTTTCTTTGGAATCATTGAGGCTCTGATCCCCTCATCCCAGGCAGTCGCAGTACTTTTAGATGCCGAAAAGGCCTTCAACTCTCCGTCGAATGGCCATGTCTCTCTGCAGTACTACAAAAACTAGGGCTCGGGGCCTACTTCATCAAACTGGTCTCCCTTCTTTAAAAGAACCCTTCAGCAAAAATTGTAATGGGGAGAGTGCGATCAGCGCAATTCGATATGAAAAGGGGGACCAGACAGGGCTGTCCTCTGTCTACACTACTGTTTGCTCTCGCTATGGAACCACTTGCTGTGGATTTAAGAGAATGACAAATTGGGAGAGGACTTAGTCTGGGACCAGACAAACTAATCATATCATTGTATGCCAGCGATGTGGCCCTCTTCATTAGTTATCCAGAAATTAACTTGAATCTAGGGATGCGTTAGGTTCTGAGGTTTGGGGTCTTCCCAGGCCTTAAAATGAATCGCAGCAAGTCTGTGGTGTTCCCCCTCATGGTAGAAACCAGGGAGTACCATGATGAATTTGACCTTAGGCGGGAGTTCTCTGGCGTAAAGTACCTAGGGGTGATGCTATCCAAAAACCACAAAGAACTGTTTCGTGATAACTACGGGAGGACCATTGAAAAGCTCCGTGAAAAGATAGCGAGGTGGCAACACCTTCCACTCATGCTCCAAGGGCACATATCCATTGTCAAAATGATCATACTGCCCAAACTTCGGTATCAATTTGTTAATGTCCCTTTGTTATTGTCAGGTGGCTTCTTTTGGCGCTTGCAAGGCCTGATCCTAGATCTACTGTGGGCTGGGAAACCAGCAAGAGTAGCCTATACAACGCTCGTTCAACCAATGACAAAAGGAGGCTTAGCTTCACCAGATCTAGAACGATACTAGTGGGCAGCACAGGTGCAATTCCTGGGACACGGGTATGCCACTCACTTTGTACGACTGCATGTCCAAGTCGAACGTTCCTAGATGACCCCCAGCTTGCTCTAAGCTGTAATTGTCGGAGAGTTCCATCGCATACTCTGCGAATGTGGTTCTGATCACATACGCAATATGGAGGAAGATGGCCGCGAATAGCGGCATCCTCAGCCGATACTCACCCCTACTACCAGCAAAATACATCCCAGGCTGCCCATAATGAGCGAGCTGGTGTATCTGCAATGGGCAGGTAAGCTAAGAATAGAGACCGTGGGCAACCTGTTTGTGGACGGGGTGTTCCTTATGACCAATTAGCAAAATAACAAGGAGCTGACTCTGCCCTTGATATATTCCTGTATTTTTGGCTCCGATATACGTTTATGTCCTCCCTTCCCTCATTCCCAGCGCAACCGCCAGTATGGCAGCTACTGCATGGAGTGATTCAGATGGAAGAGGAAGGCCGGTTGATCTCACAAACTATAGCGATCTGATGGTAGACGGGGCGGGAGGAATAGAAAATGTGAGGAAAAGGTGGAAAATAACCCTAGGCGACTCAATTGAAGAAGAGGACCGGGCCTACATACTGATGCAGATCCAGAATTCATCAATTCCAGGTATAAACATATTCATTCCAGGCATACCACACTGCGACTTGCGAGCCCGTTATTTGCGCCCTGGTCCCTTAACGGGTCCCGTCCACAACGGCTGGTCAGACCAGTCGTTAATGGTGGGACCCGCAAAGGGACCTTGTAGTAGGGCGGTAAGGGATTATCGGCACCGGTCTCCTTACCGGTGCCCGGTATCCCTTACCGCCCACCTTGGAATGAGGGCCTTTTTGTCTTCACACTTCCAATCAGTTTTCAATGTAACTTATCTTCTTTGAAGAACAACCACTTTCCCATTTCCTCTTCATAAACAATAAAGTTTTGTCAGGTTAATTTTAGCACAGTTCATTATAACAACTTAGTGGACATGCCACTTTCATTCAGCCACAATCTTCAACCACACTACATTACTTTAATTATCTTCTTCCTGATCCACTAACCTTCCAGGCCTAACCACTAACAGTCCCTTTCCTGGTGTACTCGCCTGCAGGATAAAACCCCTCGTACTAATATAGGTAGTCTGTGGTGAGGCTTGTTTTATATATATAAGTAGTCTGTGATGAGGCTTGCTTTAAACTTTAGAAAAGTCTTTGACTTTCAACAGCAACATTGAGGTTCACAACTTCTTCCAATATACATTGATGCTGTTTGTTCCACAGATTTATTTGCCACATGCAATGCAGGTTATTTTGCTTATCCGCCTTGATGATCTCCACAAGGAGGGCTTTTCCCCTTCCACCTTTGGGTTCCTTCTACAACATAAATTAGCTGTTGTTAATGTCCTTTCTCATTTCCATTTTTCGGAAAGTTGCATTCCCTTTAATTTATAATTGCCTTTCTCTGACTTAGGCAATGCTGGTTATCATTTAGAAAACAGTTAAAGACCATTCTGTTTGTGTAACAAGATAGGCAGCGCTTCATCCTTCTCTATGGCTCCTGGATGCCTTCGGGCTTCAGCGCCTTATAAATGACCTGACATAACATAACATAACATATCATCTTCACTTGATGTGTTCGAATATTGTCCCCTCTTTACTTTGGCATGTTTCCCACTCTGTCTCTCCCAATGTACTTGTTATGCCAAGAATGCCTTAATTCATTAGTTTGGCATTCAAACCGGTTACTTTGTGTCAGTGGTCTATTGCAGAGTGACCCCCAGGTTACCTATCAAAGGCCAACTCGCTGGTCTTTCCATGCACTTCTGTGCGACCCGCTGTGGCTTTAACTTCTTCTCACACTGGGACCTGGCCATCTGACAGCTCCAGTTGCACTCCCATTGCTTCCGTCTTCTGTAAAGGGAGCCTGCTTTGCTCTTCGTACACTCCAATGGACGGCAACCACCGGAGTAGAACACAGACGTTGGAGACATCCTCTCTCCTATAGGACAGCTGGTGTCAGCATCGCTTCCCGCTGATCATAAGCTCATACTCTGCATTTCAGATTCCTGACTCCTAAGACTCTCTCAGTGCCAACCACGATCTGCTGGAAACACAGCAGTGGCTCCAGCGTCCTACTTTCTCTGCTTCTGCTGCTCCCACTGCTGCTATGTGGCTTGCACCTGAAAGGGTCATTAAAATCACTAGACTACACATTACAGTTCTGCACCTCTGAGTCCCTCTCCCTCGTCTCAGTACTAAGGGCATTATGGGACTCGAAGTCCCTAATGTTTTGATTCATTTTAACATCAAAGTCTTCATTTTTACAATAGGCCATTAAGACCATGGGATCATTGGGGAAATTGATTAGAGAGTTCTCCCAATTATCCTGACCTGAGTCCCCCCCCCCCCATGTAATCCTCCTATAGGACACCATCCCCAGGGTCAGGATCAGGTAGCGGCTGCTTTTCCCAGTTCACATGAGAATGGTGCCAGAATGGTACCTCTGATTCATCACACATACCACCTACTGCCATCCATTTTATTGATTGATTTGAAAAACACCTTCTTTTCCATCCCCTAATACAAAGACTCACAGTATTTGACAGTGCTTACATATAGATCAACCAGACTACAGCACACAAGACTGTCACAGGGGTAGTGTAAATGCCCTAGTGTGTTTAATAGGGTGCTGCAAATGGCCTTGGGTAACTTACAGACTCCCAGTACCATTAAACAATACATAATGATCTGTTCGTGTGTAGCTCCACAAAAGAGTGCAGGACAGACTCAGTGGGGGTAATTCCGACCCTGGCGGTAAGCGGTTAACAGCGCCGGTAAAGGTGCCGGAGCCGTCAACCCCTTACCGCCTCATTACAAGTACTGCTCGCGGGACCCACTAAGGGGGCCTGGTTTTACCAGGCGGCCTTAGCGGGTCCTGCGAGCAGCCCAGCATGCTAACAACGGTCCTGTTATTAACGGGCCCGTTGTTAGCATGCTCCCCATTCCCATTGAGCCCTATGTGGGCTCGAATGAGAATGGGGATGTTCACGGTCTGGGTTACTTGAATGAGTAATTACCAGGCCCTCCAAGGTCGGAATGGCCCGGTAATTCCTCATTCAAGGAATCCGGCCCTGGACCCAGTAAGGGGGTAACCATGGCGCTAATAGCGGCATGGTTACCTCCTACCTCGTAATGACCCCCAGTGACTTTATTGACCATGTTGGCTGATAAGGGAAACAAAGTGGACAAAGAGAAATTGCTGTATTGTCAGGAAAGAAGTACTTTATTTGGGCCAGCTAATATAAAAAGTGTGGAGAAAGGTGACAACTGAAAGAACAGAGGCAATAAGTAATATACCCTGACCAGAGACAGTGAAATAATTACATCAATTTCTGGGGCTATGTAATTACTGCCGTGTTTGGGTCTTTGACTACAGCATGTTCGGCCTCTGCTAGAAGGACTAAACGAAGTACACAAAGAAAACTCTACAATAGTGTGGATAGGTGATGGAACTCCCGTTTTGGAAATACCAGATTGCAAAGAAGAATTTGACTTGTTCCCCCATTCAAATGGGTATGTGATGATGGGTGTCCTCACACAAAAGACTTCAATTGGACACAAACCATTAGCGTATTACAGTGGGATTCTAGATCCAGTGATGAGAGGACTCTACCCATGTGAATACGTGCTAGCTGCAACAGAATTGGCAATAGAAAAGATCTCCACAATAACAATGGGCTATTCCGTCACAATGAACATGGAACATGCTCTTTTTGCCATTCTTGAGAATCCAAAATCCACGCTCAACACACAGCGGGAGTCTGGATATGAGGTTATATTGTCCAAACAATCAATCAAAATGTGTAGGTGCTGCACAGTGAACCTTGCAGCATTTATTGCTGAACCAGTGGAGGAAGGAGATTTGGTTCATGATTGCACCACAGGGGTTGTCATATACAATGACATCCCCCAGATTAATGAGATTGCACTAGAGGGGAGTGAGGTGGTCTTCATTGATGGGTCATCAATGATAAATCAGAGCACGGGATTGAGGCATTCGGGTGGTTCAGTGATAAAAAAAGAAAGGTGAAGATTTTGAGGTAGTGCAACGTGTGAAGTTACCAGGACATTTTCAGTGCAGGCGGTAGAGTTAGTAGCAATGATAATTGCATTTGAACAACATAAGCACCAGTTTGTGACACTATGTTCAGTTTCAGGTTATGTGATGTCCACAGTACATTCAGGACTGTCACAGTGGAAAATTAGTGGTATTCAGAGCATAGATAGCACTCCAGTACAGCATGCCACATTGATAGAAAGATTGATCGTGCTGGCACACCCAAAGGCAGCTGCTGTGGTTAAATGCGCAACCCATACAAATGGCACAGACTTAATTTCTCATGGAAATGAAGCAGCAGATGCAGGTGCAGCATATCGTTCACAAATTCCAGATATAATTCATACCACACACAGAACGGAGCACAACATGATGATGAGAGAGAGCTATAATGAATTACATTGGCACAACTAATTGAGATGTAGGGATGTGCACCACCAGATGAACGAACTGTGTGTATAAAGAGAGGGTGTTCATTGTCCCCCACTGACCTGGTGTGGTGACAAGGCAAAAAAGGCTCTTGAGTTACTTGCAGTAGCATTAGAGCAGCTGCACTAATCAGCAAACCCCACAAGGGAATGTCTTGCAGCAACCATTTCTGAAGAATGGTTTTGCATGAAAACATTGTGAATGCTATCATCACTTTCTCAGCATGTCAAATATATACCACTGGACATACTTTGAGAACGGCGAGAGGAGCAATAAGCTGTCCTAGAGGCACTTGCATATAAACTATGTTGATATGCTCCAACATTGTAATGCATAGCGATACATAATTGTCGTTACATGCTCCTTTTCATACTGGATAGAAGCAGGACCATGTACCCATTCAGATGCCAGGTGTTTCCCCGATGTGGAGTGTGTGAAGTACTAAGATCAGATAACGGACAACACTTCACAAATGAACTATTTTCTGAAATAACATCCCTGCTTGGCATTAAGCAAAAGCTTTGTTCTGCCTATTGTGAAAAAACAGAGTGTGTTTTACAACCTAGTTCCCAGGGATCCCGTACCCAGGTGTCCTTAGAAAGGCCATAACTTTTGGATCCTGACCCCGGGGCTGGGCAAGCGAGCGAGGTCACCTGGGTAGAGGGTCCTCAGTGAGTGGGGAGAATAACCCGATGTTGAGATATTGTATCCCCCTTTTTCCACAACCCATCTAGCCCCTATCCGTGCTTACTTTATGAGAAGCTACAGCTCCCATAATTCCTCCCCACATTACATTGACAACACTACTAAGCTGAGGAAGATGAGGAGTGAGGGCAGAAAGATGACCTCTACTTCTGAGGCGTGGTATACTCCTGAACTAAGATCTCAGAAACAGCTGTGTCAGCATCTTCAGAGAAAATGGTGGCTGAAATATGACACTGATATACGTATAAGCAAGCTATGCTTGGTTATCACCAGATGATTTGATCTGCAAAAGCTAAACACTATGCTACCTGGATTACTGAAGCATCCTGTGCCTCTAGAGAACTTTTTGTAGTAGCCAAGGAGCTATGAGTGTGCCCCTCAGGCAATTCTGCTAAACTGCCTGACGCCCAGCTAAGATGTGATGAAATCAGCACCTTCTTTCATGAAATTGTTTTGGATATTCACAAGGGCATTAAAGATCATCAAACTGTTGAGGGTATCTCGCAGACTTTGCCCAGTAATGGTTTCTCCCTTTTACCTTTGGTAAACAATTTCAAGATCGATCCAATAAATGACGAAGTTGTCTGGAAAACTCTTTTGGGCCATAAATCGGAGTCCCCTTAGATGCGGTGCCTCTTCATATTCTGAAAGCTCTTCCTCAAAGAGCTATGAGAATGTTGACTAATGCATTGCAATACTCTTTTTCAATGGCCATTGTTCCAACTGCCCTCAAACATGCAGTAGTCATGCCCCTTTAGAAAAACACTAACTCTGATCCTCTAGTGCCTGCAAATTATAGGCCTATTTCTTTTCTTCCAGTAATGATGTAGCTGTTGGAGGCAGTGATTGCCCCTCAGATTTCTAAATTCTTGGAGGAGAATGACTACTTGCACCTGTTTCAATCTGGGAACTGAATCTGTAATTATATTTTTGTTAGACAACCTTGCGCTGCTTCATGGCCGCAGAGTGACCGGAGTATTGCGCTCCTGGATCTCTCTTTTGATCCGGTAGATCATGAAAATTTACTGACCAGGCTGGCACAAGCTGGAATTACCAATCCCACCCTCGCATGGTTCAGATCTTTCCTGCAAGGCCGCTCTCTGTCAGAAATCAGGTACAAAATCCCCGCTCTAAATTGAAACTTTGTTTCAGGCATACATATCAGGGTAAAATCGGCAAAAGAATATCCGATGGTAACCACGCCGGTTCTTTGCTCCGACGGCGATCTCCGTTCCTGTCTCGATACATGTTGCCATGGAGACAAGGAACGCTTTCGTATACAAACCATGCACCCGGAAGTAATTTACCAGCTGTGGGTCACGTCGCTCAGTGACGCTCGTTTCGCACTGTGTAACCCAGCCCCCTGCTGCAAACAGGCGCTTCTGATTAAAGTTGCCAGACCTTTGGTCCTCGCTTCATTCCGTCCTCTCAAGACTTTGCCTGTTTGTCCTGTCCCAGTTTGTTTCCTTCGTTTCCTGCTTCTCTGCCTCGTTCCCTTTTCCCCTGTTCCCTCGGCTTGCTTTGATCCCTCTCTTGTTTGACTTCCCGGCTCCGACGCAAACTTCAGCTGGTTCTTCTCTGCCTCCTGGATTTGTTTCTGTTCTGCCAACAAAACGCCCGACCCAGAGTGCTACACGGACTGAGTCTGCCTTCTCCTTTGAACACTACGTTTCCCGCACATTGTGAGACCCATAGTGGTACACAGACTGATTTGCCTCGTCCCTGCTCACTACGCTGCCCGCACATTACCAGACCTGGAGTGTTATACGGATTGCTATTTGATACAAGTCTGAACAGTACATTGCCTCCACATTTTCTTGTTTGCAAAGACCCAACAGGAGGCGCATTTCTCAACTACCATAAAGGAACTGTCCATGCCATCTAGGATTCTTGTTCCTTCACCTCTTGTGTTCGATTAGCACCAGGACTAGAGACGATTGCTGAAGGTGCTTGAGGCATCCTTGTGCGGTCGGGATAGGCTTGGAACTTACCTGCCCTTACATAGACATCCTCGTGCCGTCGGGGTAGTTTCTTGGGATTGAACCTTGCCACCTTATTCTGTCGGACCATTGGAACAACAACACAGAGACACAACATCCGCTGTCAAACTCTCTCATGGTAAGAAACTGCACACCTGTTCTATATTCTGTTTAGTTCTATTTTGTTATCATTTTGACTTATATTGGTTATCTGTCATAGAATCCAGCACTTGGATCCTGGGGACATTCCATCGTCGCCCAAGACTGACCTACTCTATCCTTGCATATAATCAAGGTGGATCTCATGGTATTGGGGGTGAAGGGTTCTTCAGTATATTGATTTAGAGTACTGAAATTGTTATTTGTTGTTCTACAGCCGGTGAGTCGTGGGCATGTCTCCTCTTTCGACTGCTAGATCTCTCTGTCTGTTTTGGGTTTGAACAGCTGAGAGTTACAACAGTAGGAAGAATTCTTTGACTACTGTGTGTGCTCTCTGAACCTCGTCTTTTCCTAGTTGGGGAACTGCTATCTGATGTTGGGTCTCAACACTCTCAAATAGTCTCCTTTCAGGCTTGTCTTTCTCCTTTTGTGGAGTTATCCTGTGGAGTCCCGCAGGGGCCCTTGTCTCCTCTCCTCTTTAATTTGTATGCTCGATTGCTGACTGACCTTATTACAGAATGCAGCATACTTTTATACTCTAATGCTGATAATACGCAGCTAGTATTCCGGCTAGACCCCTCCCAAGCTGCGTCCCCCAAGAAACTGCGAGACTGCCTGGAGAAAGTTGACAGCTGGATGTCGGCCAACTGGCTCCAATTAAATGGAAGCAAAACAGAAGTCTTGGTGGTCGGGCCTCAAGGGAGGGATCGCCTCTGGAATTCTCAGTACTGGCCTGAGTCACTTGGTCCGTGTCTGGCTCCTTGTGCCTCGGTAAAAAGTCTGAGAGTGAAACTCCTTCCTAATGGATCATGAGAGGCTCAGATTTCTGCTATCTGTAGTGCTGGTTTTGGAAGACTGAAGATCTTGAGGATAATTCTCCCTCTGCTTCCTTCGGAAAATCACATCACATTGGTGACATCCACCATAATGGGTTCTTTGGACTATTGCTATGGGATCTATCTGGGACAACCGAAATACCAGATCCATTGGTTGCAAGAACTCAGCAGCGCGACTGACTCTTAATGTACCTTGTTTGACTCCCTCACTGATCCTTTTACACCATCTGCAATGGCTGCCGATGGCCGTGCAGATTGAGTTTAAGATTCTGTGTATTGTCCATCGAGCAGTGCATAATGTGGGCCTTCACTACCTTAAAAAGAAACTGGAAAGGTACTGCCCAGCGAGAAACATGCGCTCGGAATCTCCTGTGCTTCTTAAAATTCCTTAATACCATCAAAAGCGTCTAGGTGGCTGCTCTTTTTCTGTCTTGGCCCCTAGTTTGTGGAATGCCTTTCTGCTGGACCTGAGAAGACTTGTTGATTATTTTTCCTTCAGAAGAGCTTTGAAGACCCATTTGTTTTAGTTCGTTCCTCGTCTTAGATAATGTTTGAGGCAATTGATTGCTTTGGGTTTGCTGCCCTCCTCAGCGCCTAGATGCCTCAGGGCCTTAGTTTGCGCTCTACATATTTTATAATAATAATAATAATAATAATAATAATAATAATAATAATAATAACTTGCAATGGCTGTGTCCCTGTTATGGGGCCAGGCAGCGTCAGGCAATTAATCCTAACTATATACACCTGCCACTTGTTAACACTCCCTGTCAGGCAGATAAAAGGTGGCGTGCACAGGCACACTCTGAGCGAGGCTGGGTACGAGAAGGAACAGCTCTTTTGGGGCTGATTTGAACCAGGCAATGGAAGTGGGAAGGCCAAGGGGCTGATTACCAGTTGCGAAAGCCGAGAGAGCCAGGTGAGAATTCCACACTTTCAGGAAGCCGTAAGCATTCCAAGACTGTAACCGAGTGAACAGAAGAAAGAAACCTTCAAGGTACTTGAAAGCGGCCCGCAACCCTCCAGGGTGAACGGCAGAGTTAGAGAGGAGTAGAGGAGGCATTAGTAATGGCCTTGACTGACTGCTGCATGAAGAGTGTTGATGAAATAAGACCAATTAAAACTACCAGTGAGTTATCAAAGGCAACACAAGCCTGTATTGTGTTAAAAGTAAAATTAACTGTAGCTCAAAAGTGAGCAGGTAAAGCGCGTAGTGGAGAGGACAACTGCTGAATTGTAAAAGGAGTGGATACAAAGTAATAGTGTGGTCCTGAGAGGCAAAATGGCACATTCGAAAGTCTCTGTGAAATGTTCTGAGTTAAACGGGAACCAAAGGAAAGACAGTAACTGCAATCCCGAAAGAAAGTTGAATGCATGAAAAGCAAAGTATGTGAACTCTGAATATGCCAAGAAGGCAAAGCTAAGAAAAAGAAATCCCAAGAAGTCAAGAGGGCAAAGTGAAGAGAAAGAAATACCAAGAAGTATTGGTGTTACATATGAACTTTGAAAGAGGCCAAGAAAGCAAAATAAAAAGAATAAGAAAGCACAAGTACCAAGAGGCATTGGTGCTGCAAGATGAGGAAGATTGTGGATTATAGAATTGTTGAAAGAGAGGTCGAGGTGGTCATGCAGAGGTCTATGCAGTTTCAAAAGTATTCGACCAACGGAAAGACACTAAGACAAAACGTGAGGAAGGGAACCCCCACAAAGTGAAAGACAGCCTTGACCCCGGCAGAGGGAATCCTGTGCAGAACTGTGAGAAACTCGAAAATTAATGTGAAAAGAGAGGCAGGCTCGAGCCCGGCAGAGGGAAACCTATGTTGAACTGTGGGAATGTATAAAGTGGACCTGTGAATTTATGACAAAACGGACAAAGCCTAAGGAAGTGATTGAACTACCAGATGCTTGAGGCCCTAGCCTGAACTGTTGAATTGTACCAGTAAGAGAAGGTATTCAAGACTGATAGAACTGTGCCATCCACCTATACTTTTTAGGAAACTGTTTAGACCCTGTGATGGTGAACGTGGGGAAGGGAGTTGTTATTTAAGCCATTCTGATATTTCTTTTGAGACACTCTTTTCCTTTTGTTTTCCCTTAACACATTTGTCATTTTGAGAAGGAGGGCACAGTTAGGTTGTTTTACTATAGGCCTTTTTATTTTGATTAGACGGACTTGGACTTGTTTGATTATTTATTTAATGGTCCAGACTACTACCATTCTTTAGATAGGGCCAGTTAGGAGTTCTACCAACCCAACCAACATTCCAAATAAAGGTTTTCGAAACTTGTATCCATTGTGTCTGCGTGTATTAATTGAGACCAGGCTTTGCTTACACTATAATATCCAGGACAACGGCACGTGGAACATCTCAATAGCCTTTTGAAGGAACACATTACAAAATTGTGAAACACTGTAAATAAAAGTTGGTTGCGCTGCCTTCTCCTGGCTCTCTTTGCCTTACACAATCAGCAAGGCTCAGATCACCACCTCTCGCCCCATGAAATAGTGACAGGCAGAGGAATGCACGTCCCCATTGTTCCTCCCATGCATGCTTAATAATACGCAGAGAGCTCTGCGACTGTTTTGGGAAATGAGATGCACGATTATGTAACTGTCATGACTAAAATTCACTTCTCAACAGGCCAAGGTGCGGCAGGGGGGGCCAAGAAGCAAACAACGACATCAGAGAAGGAATTTTAGATGTAAATGCTGTAATACCACCTCCAACTCATCCCTGGGTACTTGATTTATGTGCAGAACTTTGTCTGCAAGTGGCATAAGCTACAATTTGATGGCCCATTTTCTGTCAGTACGCAACCCTCTCCTCGATAAAAGTGCAAGGCAAAAAGGCATGTGCAAATATAAGTGATATAATATGATAGGTCATTTATAACGCGCTTAATACCCAGAGGTTTCTGAGCACGGACCCAGAGATCAAACCTGTGTTGCTCCGTGTTGTCTTGCTTCCAAGGGGAGCATGTTGCTGCTGAGCTATCCTCCCGAGATCCTGTGAAACCTTTCAGAGGCACGCCCCCCCTGTCAGACAAAGAGAGACCAAAAGAGGTGACCAAACCACAGATGAGGGCGAGAGTGAGGGTCAACCAGCATGACACGTGACGTCACACCACCTAACAATGTATTTTTCCAGGCAAATGGACACTGTTTCTCTAACGTCCCAACAGGGGTCCAGAAAAAGACTTTTGGAGAAAATTGATTCTTTCAGCATACTCTTTGTTGTTTTTGGTTCACGTACATAATATCAATTATAATTCTTTAGCAATGATAGCACAAATATAGCTGCTAACATGAGTGGAGCAATAGGTAGAGTTAGGAGAGGTGTGTCCGATGAAGAAGAAGAATTTTGAAATGCATAATGAAAAGATGAAAACCTGTGGTACAAGCATATGACAAAGGTGGGGGAGGGAAAAATCAGATGAGAACTGTTTCGTGTGCTCTCTCATTCTGCACGCTTTGAGCACTTCCAATGTGTTGGTGGCCAAAGAAATGCTAATAAAAAGAGCACACTGCCTAATACATCTTGCAATGTGCAAAATGAGAAGAGCTGAAGATAATTTTATTAAACAAACAAAAGTGAAGGGAACAAATGAAATGGTCTTGAAATATATATATCAATAGGGCCACACAGAGGTTAGATAACAATGATTGAACATCCACTGTTGAAGTGCACAAATTCACAAGGGAAATAATTATTTGTTGTTGGGATAGACCACAATTGCACATACCAGGGGCAGTCTATAATCCTGAAGGATGGGTAGAAGAGTAGAGTAGAAGCTCTGATAGGGGTATGGGAGGGAGTTTGGATAAATGCCAATAGTGAAGGTCTTGATGAATGGACATAAACTGCCAATTGGCTGACTTGGATAGAGGATGAAAGAGGGCCAAAGGACATAGTACAGATGGTAAACTTCCCTCTTTGCTTTAGAAACAATGCCACTATGAAAGTGGGAGAGAATGAAAGATGTGGGTGGGTGCATCATAGTGTTTTGCTCACCTGATATCCCTGGGGGCGTCTGGAAGGCACTGAGATCTGGAACCCTGGATGCGTAGTTGCCCAATGCTGAATAATGAATCTGCAATTACAGAAGGGAGGATGTGTGATAACTGTCTGTAATGGGTGAATCTCCCTCCTCCCTCTGACCGATTCCCTTCCCACAGGGTCTTTCTCACCTTAGTTATTTGTAGGGTGAGCTATCCGTCCTGCGTTTCTTGTGCAGGGACGCTTGATGCTTGTTGGCGGGCTGCCTGAGTTGCTTCACTGGTGCAGTACGCCTTCCTTCAGCCCAGGGCTGCTGTGACCACGAATCTGCTGATTGGCAGGTAGGTTTGTTAATTGTAAGTCTTTGTTCTGTTTGTGGTGGGATTCCGTTAATGTCTTTATCACCTTCTTTTCAGGTGCGAAGGTTTTGCTGCTGGTGTGCCGGATGGAAAGGCACGATTTTAAGTAAGAGAAAGCGCGAAGCGTGGCTCCTTTATTGTCTTTTAAAGCTAACCTGTGTTTTCTTCTTCTTATCCTTACAGGCAGCTGTGGTGCTGCGAGTGAATGAGAGCGCGATGAAAAACTGGCCCCCGGAATCCATTAAGGTAAGTAAAGCGCTGTGCGGTTGTTGTATATTGAAAACAAACCTGAATATGTCTCCTTTTCCTTTGCAGGATGTCGCTGTGGTGCTCTGGATGGAAGCGCAGCATAGCGCAATGGAATTCAGGTGAGACTGATGGAATTCGATGCTTTGGAAGCATGCGTTCTAATATTGTTTTTCCTTTTCTCGTTATTGCAGGTCGCAATGTTCGAGCAGAAGCTGTGGTAGCCATTCGCCGGAAGTCTTTAAACTAGTACTCACAGATGAGTGATGTTTCTTCTTCTCTTGGTTCCACAGATTGCAGCCCGGTTGAGATGCTGAGTACTGGATGGTGTATTCGTAGGTAAGACAGAATAATCTTGTTCTTGTTCTTGCAGGACTACAGGAAGATGCTGAAGACCAGGAGCTGGACACAGTGAGCATCACGCTGCTAGTTGCAGAATAACGCGAAGCGTGTTCTGCAGCCTGGGTGTGGTTTATATGGCCCCTGTAAAATAGTACCAGGTAAAGTAGTTCCAAGTCCCAGCCACACCCAAGACACTAGACTGCATTGGTTTGGTTCACAGGAACTGAATCATGCAGTTGCTTCCATGTTGGATTTAAAGGCCCATGTACATAAATGGGACCTAATTTGAACAGCCCCTCCTTACCAGATATGAGCCTGGTGCCAAAGGCACCAGGACTGGCTCCAGGAGCCCTTTTGCAGTGGTTTTAAGGCCCTCAGCCTGCTTGTGGCACAACCTGTGCCCCCTAACTATGGTCATGACACATAGATTTGGCAGGTATGAAAGTAGGCTCAGCTGTACTGAGGGACCACTTGTTGGCTGAGGTACAACAATTTATATTCTGCTCCCACCAGATTTGGGTGGTATATGCTCACTGGCAGTGGTGCATGCACCGGCACTCGTAGTGCTCCAGAGTAACGTGGTGCAGATAGGTGTATACCCCCTCACAGGTAACAATGGAATAAACGATCTTTAATGTTACAGCACACAAAAAAAGAGAATGAGTTTTCGAGGAAAAATGTAGAATCACTGGATGAGATACCATTTGAACATAGGCTGTTCAGCAAAGCATGCATGTTCTTTACATACCTTCCTGCCCCTTGCTTGCAAACAGTTGCACTGCTAAGTGGTTGCAGATGACCAGATGGTAGCTCCTGCAGATGATCAATGCCATTGCAGAGTGGCTTAATGCAATTAAGGAGTTGAGATCTATCAGACTGATGACTCTCCAAAACAGGTATGTCCTTGACCTCCACACTGTAATGGAGGGGGGAGTGTGTGCAAAGATCAGCTCAAGTTGCTACACATTCACATCAGCACACAATGAGCAGAATGGGAGCTTGACAAAAACAATAATGTCCCTGCAAAACGTGTATATAAAAATGGTGCATGAGACTGATACAACAGAAGATCTGGACT